>NC_052518.1:90382960-90696203 GCF_014356525.2 Nilaparvata lugens | reverse complement strand
TTATTAAGTTGCCATTAAATTGCCACATTGTTAGAATTAAGAAGCTAGAGTTGATAAATTGAGGTACAATACATGGCTGACCTTATTGTACAACAAGGAGTGTGCGTTCGAAAGGTAGTGATCCGAATGGAATTTCTTTCAAATTAATTATACTGTTTACTTCTTCCACTTCCACTTTCTCCATGATTCAAACTTCAGACTTCACATTCACTAATTCATGCACATGAAACACTCTCAAACACTGTAAAACTACGATTACTTTACCAACTCACACAAATAACAGGCTACACGAATTAGAATAACCTCACTTTTGAAACTATAATATTTCAAAGGCGCAAATTTCCGAAAACCCCCAACAGTAGCTGAGAACGGCAAAGCCTAAATACATTGCAGCCAGTTGCGATGTATTTCGAGCATTATTTGAATGGTCTGAAACCTGTTGTAGGCTGGGGGCTCTAGCCAAGGACTGGAGAAGGACTGGAGTGATCCACAAGCTTTCTGTGCTTCATATTCATAATGAGCGTCATATGCATTATATTCTTATCGATTTTTCTTAAATTTCGGAAAATTTGAACATAATTTCGGGTTTTAAAGCCTACAAATGTACATTTACGAGTTGATATTAATTAAATATTTTTAGTCCAATTCCTCTACTCATCGCCGCATCAATAGACCAGACGCCTCGCCACTGTTGCTAAACCTTTCCAAATTTTGAAAAAAAATTAAATTCATTCATGCTCATGCTATTGATTAATACTTTCCTCTTTCATCCTAGCCCCTATGTCAATTTGACATCTTCAAAATGTGTTCTGATTCTGATTCTTGTGAAGAATGAAACATGACCTCTTGTGAAATGTGGAGGTTTTGCCCTCATCATGGAACCAGACTCTAGACACCAGATCATGCAGAAAGACTTGACTTGGCCTCCATCTATGCCATTATGGATAAATTTTTCAAAGTCAAAGACACTATGTTTCAGTGAGCCAAGTAAAATTGAGGTGGTATATGAATAAATCATTGATGAGATGATTATAATGAATTATGAATTTGTCACAATGTGTATCGTAACTAGTGAGGGGAATTGAGTTTAGTGCTTGTTCTAAGACGCTTGGTTATCTCTTGATGAAATCGCAACGAGCAGCCCAGCCACTGGGCTACCGCTCAGCAGTGCTGCGCATCCTTACTCCCCTCCCTCTCGGCCACTCAGGGAGGCTCGTGAGAGGCTAGTAGGTAGACAGTCCAGTGCGGGTGTCCAGCGCGAGCGAGCGGTCGACAGAGAGAGTGAAGGAAGCAGCACGCAGCTAGCAACATAGTACATCTCGTGCTTGAGTGTACTCTGACTCATTCGACTACTAGGAGCTGTGTCTGAGGTTAACGGGAGTCAATCGAAGACACTGGAAGCTCCAAGATTCAGTACTCACTTGGGCGAGTGCTGTTTGACCTTTTCGACGACTTTGGGCAGCAACCTGCCTGTTTTAACCAGTAGCAACATGTCAGGTTTTGTTTAAAACCTGACTGTACCCTGGTACATCATCGCGGAAGCCACGAATAGCAGGAGGACCTCAAGAAAGGCCAAGGAAAGCCTTTCCTTCGACTCCGCGCACGATCGTGACCCCAGGTAGACACCCGGTGCCTGAGTTTTGGGACCCAGTGACCAGAGGTGAAGTCCGGTGCGCGGGCTCCTATAGCTTGCTGATTGGCTTCCGAATAGCAGGAGGACCTCGAGAAAGGCCAGAGAAAGCTTTTCCTTCGACTCCGCGGCACGATCCTGACCCCAGGAAAGCACCCGTTGCCCGAGATTAGTGACCCGGTGACCGACTTCAGCAATCAGTTCCAAGACTCTCAAACCCTGCTATTTTGGATCTCAATAGCAGGAGGACATCTAGTGGCAATCGGGAATGCTACTCCCGTAACAGAGACCCTCCTCACAGTGGACACCAGATTGTTCCTATTCCTCTCACTCCACACCCAACCCTGTTAGGCAGTGCGAAAGCATGGCCCCTCTTACCTAAAAGAGGGAAACATTTCTCTAAGGTTCTCAAGACCCTGTTTCAACCCCCAACTCGCATGAGGGTGGTTGGCGGACGCCCCATCAAGACTCCCGTCCCCTGCTGCGGCCCACCCCAGTCTAGCCAGCCCAGAGCGACACTGGGAATGCTGGTAGAAGAAGGTGTGGGCAAAAATCTACTCAGAAATTGAATGAGGATTCAAAGACAAACCCACGTAACACCTCTGTTGCATTAGCTGCATTTGTTACAGCATGGTCAAGACTGTGTTTGTATGAAGAACTGGCATGCCATGGTGCTGCATCTGACAAAGTCTGGTCTAAGGATCCTATGAATCCTTAGACCAGACTTCGTCAGATGCAGTTCTGCTGCAACCATTTGCATCAGAACAGCACTCTGTTGCTGATGAAGGACTTCAGAGTCACATCTGACAAATGAGGAATCATCAGAAACGAAATTGTCCCATATGGCACTGTTATCAACAACAATGATGATAATGATGTTGAGTTGGGTCAGCAGCGGTAGCAGCCAAAGACACTGTTGCTCCAATGGTAAGATACCGGGTGGGGTTTGAGGGCAACCACCTTTACATGGATAGTGCTGGAAGGTTTTCCTTGCCTACTCTCCAAAATTTGTCAGTTGGTTGTGTGTGCTATTTTTTTCCCAACTCTATCCAGATTCTATTCAACCAGGCCGAAAAAATGTGGTTCGTTGTGAAAAGCTTTAATTAGATTTAGGTGAGTCTAACCTAAAATATTGTAGTAGGGTAAGTCTAACCTAACTAATCTAACTGACCATTGGACAGAATGTAGAGGGCACTACCCACTAGCAGACTGAGAGGGTCATAGGCTACCAGTTGCTTCGTGTTCTACAACAACTTGTGCTACTGGTCGACCATTCTAATTCTGAGGACTACCTGAGACAGGGAGGTGATGCTGGCTGGGAGTCCGGCTCCTCCTGAAGGTTCATCCGGAGTCTCCACTATTGCGGAGTCACTGTGCTTGGTGTCCATTGTGGCTAACTTAAGGAAGACATTCCCTGACATTCCTATCGATGAGAAGGATGCCCTTCTCGAGGGCGGCAGTGGAGATTTCTCCAGCCTATGGGGTAACAGAAGATGCTGCAGTGGACCTAGCTTCTACAACTCTGACACCAGCCAAGTCGCTGCAGACCCAGATCCAACCCCCTCATGGATCCAGGAGAGGGGTCTGGGGGAAGCTTGGCATACCGCTCCCAGTGGATGACAAGGAGGTACCAAAACCGAGATTGACTGGGCTGATCCAGTATTCTCCTCTACCACTGCCACTCGCTACAAAGTTGTTGGCTGAGACAATGGAGATAGAGGAGCTGTTGGTCATCCCATCTGAAGAGGAAGATGAGCAGTCGAAATCACCATTGCAATCATTTTATCACCTAGCTTTATCTGTTTTCGAGAAAATCAACCCCTGGTGACTGGTGACGCCCTTTAGCATATTTAGATTAAGTCTAGTTTTAAATTAGTTTTAAGTCTCGCGGTAGTTGGAGTGGCGAGGCCGGCAGCTGCTGCGCCCTAGCGGATAAGTTAGTATTTAGATTTCTATCGCATAAGCGTCACTTGAAGTCTCCAGCTCGTGTCGGACAGCGAAAAAACAGGATCGTGGCTGTTTTTTCGATTGTTGCCGTTGAAATTAAATTTTACACGTTCGTCATTGTGTTAAAATTATTATCGATATATTAACTGTCCCAAGTTGGGGAAAAGTACAGTTTTTCCTTGTTATTTGTGAATATATATGTTGAAATATTCAACTAGTGCGATCGGACTTAGAATTGTACAGCAGTGTAAAGTAATAGTCAATATAGTAAAGCTATCTTCCAAGCAATTTTCGGACTGATCAGTAATTGAATTGATGCCAGAATTAACATACATCGGATAGGGGTAGCAGATGTACAAGAGAAGCCAACACCTTTTCCCGACTCCGTCTTGTCCTGCCACAAACCTAATTCCAATTCCTGGAGTAAGTTGGTATTTAGTATTTGAAGAAAACTACTTGCTGGTGAGTAACCAAATAAGTCACTTCTGGTATAAATTTAATTTTGAAAATATTACTTACTACATTCAATCTATTAATTATTGCTCTCTTTATTCTAGCATATTATCATTCAATATTTTGCTCTTTAAATATATCGACAGTCCTCTGCTCTCGTTTGTAATTTGGGCTATCCATTATGTTCCTGCCGGACTCGGATATGAACCCAATTGTTTCGAATTTGTATTTTTTTTCATGCTAGAATTATTCTGCGTTACAATTCTGAGTCCGTATTGTACAGTTATTTTCTTGTTAGAGAAAGCTGCATGTCAGCGATTGTCGACTCCTTTCATTCAGCACAGTTGCTAGCCTTGCGTTCAAGCAATGCTTATCGCATTATCGCAATACAATGGACTTGTTTGTTTCAGATAAGTTATCTGTTTTGTCCAGTTGTAATAATAACTTGTTCATCGAATCGTTTTCTATTCTATTGAAAAATTAAACTGAATTACAATGGCAACTGCTTCCAATGAGCCAAAGCTGGCTTCGCCAACTGAGGTATCATTGCGAATAAATAAAGCAAAATTAACTCAGCTATTTTCAAGAGTTCAAAGATGTTTTGATTTAGTTAAGGATGTAGGAACTAATAAAAAAGTTGCTAGTCAATTCCTCACATTGCATAGATTGATTCCAAATACTGTTATTGAATATGAAAAAACTGAACTTCTTATCAATGAATTAGAATTAAGTTTGAATGATCAATTCAATCCAGCATTCAATGACAGTTACTTGGTTATAGTAGCAAAAATATATGAAACAGCTGAACTTCTTCAAAAAATTAATTCAGCGCCTACTGTCACAGTGCAATCGGCACCGACAACCTCACCTACTACTGTGTCAAATGAATTACTATTACCGAAAATTGAGTTAGCGAAATTTAGTGGTCGTTAGTCCGAATGGGCTGTCTTTTATGAGTTATTCAAAAATCTCGTTCATGAAAATAAAGCATTGTCTGACCAACAAAAAATTCAATATTTAACATCAAAACTTACAGGTGAAGCATCCAATATTTGTAGGCATCTCCCTACCGTAGCTGCTAACTATAGTATTATTTGGAATGCTTTAGTTAATCACGATAATAATCCAAGAGCTCAGTTGGAAACCTATTTCGATGAGATTTTTCAATTCAAAGGGCTTAAAGTAGAAAGCAGGGAAGGTTTGACTTCGGTATTAGACCGATTTTGTAACTCTGTTACTGCTGTAAAAAGATTGAAAAATAATGGGCTTGACGATGCTATATTCTTACATTTTGGTTTGAGAATTCTTGATACGGTAACTTGTAGAGAATTTGAATCATCTTATAGAGATAAAGAGGAGCCCACTTATAAAGACTTTGTAAGTTTCATTGAAAAGCAAGTTCGATCATTGTCGATTGATAAAAATAAGGGTGATAGTTTTCATAGTGGAAAAGCATTAAAGGGCTCATCAAACTCTAAGAATTTCCCAATTCAGTCAGGAGATGAAATTCCTAGTGATAGTCGGGGAAAATCTCATTGTATAAGCTGTAAGGGGAGTAAACATAAGTTGACAGATTGTGAGCCATTTTTGAAACTCTCGCCATGGAATAGATTTCGTCTCATAAAAGAGAAGTCTTATTGTCTAAAATGTTTAGTGGGAGGTCACTCAGCTCGTGAGTGTAAAAGCAATGCTTCCTGTACTCAGTGCAAAAATTCACATCATACGTTGTTACATTTCAATTTCAAAAATCAATCTGAAGAGAGTGGTGTTAGTTGTTGTAGTACTAAATTGGTAAACAATGAGTCTGAAAATGATAAAACTATTGTTTTATTGTCTACTGCTATCGTTCTGATCAGAAATAAGACAGGGCAAGAATGTCCCCTGCGATTTCTTATCGACTCTGGTAGTGAGAAGAATTTTGTAACTTCTCGTGCGTGTCGTCAGCTAGGCTTGTATATTAAACCTGTCTATTCAACTGTCACTGGGTTTGGCGGTCAATCAAGCAAGGTTCAAGGTCGAGCGTCGTTCACAATTCGTTCTCACGCTGACACTACATTTTCGTTTGCTGTTGATGCGTTGGTAGTTGAAAAAATACTTGACAGATTACCATCTCGTGAAGTTGATGTGTCTAAGTTGTCCTACTTGAAATCATTGAAATTGGCGGATGATAAATTTTTCATCCCTGGAAAATTGGATGGTATTTTGGGTGCCGAATTCTTTCCCGATCTTATCAATAATTACCAATCTCATCAAGAGGTAGGTTCAGTCAAATTAGTTGACAGTAAACTGGGTTTTATTGTTATGGGTCGAGCCCCAGTTTTGAACTCGTCACAAAATAAACAATTCAATAATCGTTTGCTCGTCTCTAGTCCACCTTTGAATGACCTAGTACAGAGGTTTTGGGAGGTTGAAGATTGTCCTAAATCGGGGAATGATCTTACACCTGCCGAGTTGGATTGTGAAAATAATTTTCGTTCGTCTGTTCGTCGTTTGGAATCAGGTCGATTCGTGGTATCCTTGCCGTTTGAAAAATCAGCTGATTGTTTGGGTGATTCATATTCTATGGCTAAACGGAGATTGACAAATTTGGAAAATCGTCTCGCTCGCTCCGAAGATATTAAGATCGCATACCACGAAATAATGTTGGATTATTTGCGCCAAGGGCACATGACCTTGATTGAGGATCAGGAAAATAAACAGGGGTATTATATTCCTCACCACGCAATCGTGAAGGCTCGTAGTACTACTACACCTGTAAGAATCGTTTATGATGCAAGCGCTAAAACTATGACTGGTTTGTCATTGAATTCGATTCTCCATGCTGGTCAGAAGTTACAGACGAACATTTTCGTGTTGCTATTGAATTTTCGTCTTTTTGCAATTGGAGTGACAGGTGATTTGAAACAGATGTATCGTCAAATATTTGTGAGTGAATCTTGCCGTGAATTTCAGCGGGTGTTATGGAGATTTTCGGTAGACGATCCTGTTGAAACCTATGAAATAAATTGTGTCGTATTTGGTATCACTTCCTCTCCGTACTTGGCTTTGAGAACTATCCATGAGTTGGTTGAGTGGGAAGGCGATAATTTTCCAGATGCTAAAGCTCGCATTCCTACAGATATGTTCATGGACGATTTGGTAACGTCTGTCCCTTCTGTAAGTGACGCGAAAAAATTGTGTAGTCAGGCCAAAGAGCTGTTTAAAGCTGGTGGATTTGAATTGACTAAGTTTGAGTCAAATTCGGAGGAGCTGATGACAAGTCTCAATCATAGTGAAAGATCCTTGTTGTCCAAAGAATTCAATATCGAAAATTCATTAGCCATATTAGGTCTAGAGTGGCAACCATTTTCCGATTCGTTTCGTTTTTTCGTCTCACAGGGTCACTCTATTGCCACAAAACGGAATATATTATCCGCTGTGGCGCGAATCTATGATCCTCTAGGACTAGTGGCTCCTCTCACGTTGTTTTTGAAATGTCTTATAAAAGAATTATGGCGTATTGGTTCAGATTGGGATGAAAAACCACCTGATTCTATTGCATCTCAGTGGGAGATATGTCAAACAGAATTTCAATCTTTGTCGAATTTGTCCATTCCTCATCACTTAGGAGTATTTGTTGGTTCCAAGATTACATTAATTTGTTTTTGCGATGCAAGTCAGTCTGGCTATGGAGCTGTGATATATTTGAAATCACAGGAGGAAGATGGTAGTTCTTCAACAGTAACGCTGCTGTGTGGAAAATCAAAGGTTGCACCGAGTAAAACTCTATCAATACCAAGATTGGAATTGTGCGCTGCTCTTCTCCTAGTCAATCTACTTGAAGCTACCCTCTCTGTCCTCGAACTTTGTTGTAAAATCGTCCGAGTTGTCGCTTTGTCGGACTCAACTGTTGTTCTCCATTGGATAAGAGGTTTGCCGTCGCGTTGGCAAACGTTCGTGGCTAATTGAGTCTCGAAAATTCAAAACTCACGCATCGATTGTTGGATGCATGTTTCTGGTGAGGAAAATCCCGCCGATTGTTTATCGCGTGGTCTTAAACCAATGGATCTCATTAATCACGAGACATGGTGGACAGGACCCCACTGGTTGACTATGAAGGAAAATCACTGGCCTGTAAAATTTGAAATTGAAGAAATAGAGTGTCCACCTGAAATGAAATCTTCAAATGTTGTCACGGTTGTTCAATCTGAAAGTGTTTCAGATAATGTAATATATAATTTGATTGAGAAATGCTCTGACTATCAACGTTTGCTTCGTATCATGATACTAGTATTGAAGGCAGTGCGAATATTGCCGAAAGCAGGTGAACTGGAATTCGATGTGGCGGAGAGATATTTGTGTAGAGTCGTACAGAGAATTCATTTTTTACGTGAGCTTGTTCAACTAAAAAAGGGTGAAGATTGTGCCCCCAAATTTCAGCGTTTGTCACCGTTTATAGACAAGGAGTTAATTCGAGTTGGTGGTCGTTTGCCGAACTCAGACATGGATTTTGACAGCTGTCACCCTATTGTCTTGCCTAAGAGTGATCCTTTCATCACCCTTCTTGTCGATCATTATCATCGAAAAAATTGTCATGCTGGTCCTCGTCTATTAATGTCGTTAATAAGACAGAGGTTCTGGATATTTTCTGCTTGTGTGGTCATTCGGAGTCGTATTCAAAAATGCAATAGGTGTTTCCGATGTCGGCCTAGCATAACACCTCCCAAAATGGGTGATTTGCCTGCATGCAGGGTACTCCAGAGTAAACCGTTTGGACAGTGTGGTGTTGATTACGGTGGGCCTGTACGCATCACAATGGCTCGACGCAGAAATCCACTCATCCTCAAAGCATACATTTGTCTATTTGTTTGTATGTCAACAAAGGCTGTGCACATAGAATTGGTTTCCGATTTATCTACGCTGATGTTTCTTTCAGCATTTCGCCGATTTTTATCTCGACGCGGACCTTGCCGTGTAATTTATTCCGATAAT
The DNA here is from genome assembly GCF_014356525.2 of Nilaparvata lugens. NCBI lineage: Eukaryota > Metazoa > Arthropoda > Insecta > Hemiptera > Delphacidae > Nilaparvata > Nilaparvata lugens. The sequence goes on along the minus strand of NC_052518.1, from coordinate 90,687,202 downwards.
GGTACAAATTTTGTTGGTGCGCATGCACAGCTGGTACAGTTAGCGAAATTATTGGATTCGTCGGAATTTCAAAATACAATTACTAATGAGCTGGCTGATTATCGAGTGGATTGGAAATTCATTCCTGCTGCTTCCCCAAATTTCGGTGGAATTTGGGAGGCCAACATAAAATCGGTCGAGTCGCATTTGATAAAAGTGATTGGCGATCAACTATTGACCTATGAGGAGATGAACTATTGACCTTGAGTTGGTTCAAGTGGAGGCGGTGTTGAACTCTCGGCCGTTGTGCCCTTTGAGCGAGGATCCGAACGAACCTCTCGCCTTAACTCCGGCTCATTTTTTGAAGTTGACACCGTTGACGGCTTTTCCAATGAAGGATGTGACCGACATTCCCGTCAATCATCTCACTCGTTACGAACTCATCGACCAGCTTGTTCAATCGTTTTGGAATAGGTGGAGAAAGGAGTATCTCCATGAATTACAAGTACGTGGAAAGTGGTCCAAGTCATCACCTCCTCTCACTGTTGGAACGGTTGTGATAGTGGATCAGCCTAATCTACCCCCATTGAAGTGGCCTCTAGGAATCATTGAGGAAGTGTTTCCTGGAGCCGATGGTGTCATACGTGTGGCAGTAGTACGTTTAGCTACTGGTCGTTTCAAACGTCCTGCCACCAAATTGTTTCCATTGCCCACACAATAATTCTTAGGATAAGAATTATTGTTCGTTTTCTTTTTTTTTTTTGCATTTTTCCTTTGTCGTCTTATTTTCTTTCGGTTTGTTTTGTTTTGTCTAGTTTTGGCCAAAGTCATGGCTGAAAACTACGTTTCAGGGTGGGGGGAATGTTGACGCCCTTTAGCGTATTTAGATTGTCTAGTTTTAAATTAGTTTTAAGTCTCGCGGTAGTTGGAGTGGCGAGGCCGGCAGCTGCTGCGCCCTAGCGGATAAGTTAGTATTTAGATTTCTATCGCATAAGCGTCACTTGAAGTCTCCAGCTCGTGTCGGACAGCGAAAAAACAGGATCGTGGCTGTTTTTTCGATTGTTGCCGTTGAAATTAAATTTTACACGTTCGTCGTTGTGTTAAAATTATTATCGATATATTAACTGTCCCAAGTTGGGGAAAAGTACAGTTTTTCCTTGTTATTTGTGAATATATATGTTGAAATATTCAACTAGTGCGATCGGACTTAGAATTGTACAGCAGTGTAAAGTAATAGTCAATATAGTAAAGCTATCTTCCAAGCAATTTTCGGACTGATCAGTAATTGAATTGATGCCAGAATTAACATACATTGGATAGGGGTAGCAGATGTACAAGAGAAGCCAACACCTTTTCCCGACTCCGTCTTGTCCTGCCACAAACCTAATTCCAATTCCTGGAGTAAGTTGGTATTTAGTATTTGAAGAAAACTACTTGCTGGTGAGTAACCAAATAAGTCACTTCTGGTATAAATTTAATTTTGAAAATATTACTTACTACATTCAATCTATTAATTATTGCTCTCTTTATTCTAGCATATTATCATTCAATATTTTGCTCTTTAAATATATCGACAGTCCTCTGCTCTCGTTTGTAATTTGGGCTATCCAGTGACAATTATTGGAACTGATTTACAGAATCTAGCACCAACTTGCTAATGAAGGAGTTCTCTCAGAAAAGGTTGGAGAAACTTCTTGGAAATGGATAAAGCTAGAGAGATCAGAGCACAGAGTCCTCTTTGTTAAACTGTAACGTCCACTGTATAACTGCCACATCTACAACAAGCTTTATAGTCTACCAGTCATGAGAACTTGAATTTTATGAGGCTAGCATTCTACCAACTTCTGTTTGTCTGCAAAGTTGTACCTCTGAATGTACTTTCACTGGGCTACTGCTCAGCTATGCCACGCAGCCTTTTCTTCTCCCATTCGGCTGCCAAGGGAGGCTCGCCAAGTAGAAGAGAAAGCCGTCTTAGTCAGTCAGTCTAGAACTATTGAAGGGAGCAGGATGCAGTCAGAGAGTGAGTGATAAATTATCCGGAATGATAAATTCTGGATTATTCCTGTTTTCTCCAGATTATTGAAACCTTTCTAGCCAACTTCAGTCAGACTGTTGTTCGATCTCAGCTAGTCAACATCAGGCTACTCTGCTTCACTCTTATTAAAATCCCTGACTACTCAGACTGCTAGTTCTACATCTTGGCTTTTCCCTTTTGTGGTTAACTCTTTTTGACAATATTCAACTTTTTATTCCTTTTTCTTCTTTTTACCATTCCTCAACATAGTAAGTGGTGTTTGTTTATTGGAACTGAGATACTTCACCAGTGACATTGCCCCCCTTGTATCTCCCTGTGCTTTCTACCTCTTCGTTGCTTCCCTCTCCCAGTGACTCACCCCTATTCCAGAAGCATGCCATCGTACAGAACTTCATTCACTGATAAGATCCTTCGAGAGATGGAACGCCTCTCCCTTAGTGGCAAGGGAAGGTTCCTACCCTTTCAGGTGCTCCAGACTCGATACGTGGGACATACCCCTGAGGAGCTCCATGACATCCTGTAGATTATGAAGAGAGACACCCTCGTAAGCATACCCCTGGTTAGATGAGGGGGTATCGGTTTAGGGAGTGACTATTTTCCATGGCTATATTTTTTCTCCAATGTCGCAATTCTATCAAGAAAATTCAATAAGTGAACATTGTCATCAGTTTTATATTGTAAACAGTGGGAAATAGCACTAGTCCTATGTTGTGTTACTGCCAGTTTAATCTGAATCTCACTACTATGTGACTGTTGAGCTGTTGTCCCTTATAATAAGATAAAACAATCAACTTGTTTTGTATATTCATCAGATTATTCTCGTGGGATCATGCAATTTCAATATATTCAGATTGATAAATTCCAGATTATTCCTGTTTCCTCCAGGTTATTGAATCTTTTCTAGCCCACTTCAGTCAGTCTGTTGTTAGTTCTCAGCTAGTCACCATCAGGCTGCTCCACTTCAATCTGATCAGAATCCCTAGCTACTTGGACCACTATTTATTTAGCTCGGCTTCTCCCTTTTGTGATTTACTCTTTATAACTTCAACTTTTTATTCTTTTTTTTATTCTCTTTTTACTGTCCCTCCATATAGAAGTGCTGTTTGTTTTCTCTTCTTGGAATTATGATACCTCATTTGAGACGTTACCCCCCCAGTATTTTCCCATGCTTCTACCTCTTCATTGCTTCTCTTACCCAGTGACTAACACTTATTCCAGAAATATGCCATCCTACAGAACCTCATTCACGGATGAGGTCCTTCAAGGGATGGAATGCCTCTCCCTTAGCGTCAAGGGGAGGCTCCTACCCTTTCAAGCACACCAGACTCAACATGCGGGACAAACCCCGGAGGAGCTCCACGACTTCCTGAGGAACATGAAGAGGGAAACCCTCCTAGGCATACCCCTAGTGAGACGAGGGGGTATTGCTCTAGCAGTAGTCAACCAGAAGGAGGGTACAATGACCATCCTTGACTCAGGGAACCAGACCGCACCCAAGGATGTAGATGCCGTCCACTCAGTGACTTTGAAGTATTGTAAGGTGAAGAGGCTGCACTACATCCAGGCGGGAGCAGCAAGGTACTACTGGCACATCTGCGAGGGGTTTATGCATTGGCAATGTGAGAGACTGATTGGCCATAAACTGCTCCGGTTGCTAAAACAGTGGATCCCACCTGAGGACACCATGGTGGAGGCGGCCTCACAAGAACTCTTCGCTTTGTTCCTCAACCTAAAGACAGCCCAAGACCGAGATCTGGTGCCTGCGGCTAACCACACAGCACCCAGATCTCCAGCCAGCACCACCAGGGCAGAGGAGCCTATGCACAATAAGATAAAACAATCAAGTTGTTTTCAAATCAAATCAAATCAAATCAAATCTTTATTTGTCCCAAAAACATAATTACAATGACAAAAATGGTTATAAATGAAAAAAGTAAAATACAATATGAAATGAAAAAGAAAAATACCATTAATAGGATTATACATAACTATATTAAAAACGGGAAGTCCCTGCAAGGTTCGAGGAACCTGAGCGCAGAGGCCGATTGTTCAATGCTTAACAGTATATGAAAATAATAATGGGATATTATTAAGAAATAGGGAAAAGAAAAAGTGAGTAAGGAAGGGAAGAGAAAAAGCAGAGTAAAGGTATAGGGGAGAGTAAAGAATAGTTGAAGATTACATAAAAAACATGAGAAGTCTTTATACTAAGCTATGAGGAAATTACATTGCCAAAATTACATTGTTCGAGATTATCCATGTATGAATTTCAATTAGCAGTTTTCTATTCAATTTACTAGTGATAAAATGGTTAGGAATAACATTGATGAGCTTTGATACCTGATATAAAAATTGTTTTCTACAAATTGATAAAAAAGTATCTGTAATTTGAAAGGTAATAGATAAGGGACGGAGGTTATATGGTGAAACACGCAGGTTGAAAAGATTCATATGTTTATTTATGTAGATTATTAAATTTTTGATGTAAACCTGCCTGACAGTTAAAACATCTAGCTCACTAAACAGGTACTCACTTGGATAGAGTCTGGGTTTTCCCAATATAGCTCTTATAATGTGTTTTTGAATTACAAAAAGTTTCTCCAAGTGGTTTGAGTATGTTCCACCCCAAATTTTTATTCCATATTGCAGAAATGATTGAATGTAGGCAAAATATATGAGTCTTGAGATTTTTTTATTACTAACTTGGCTGATATTACGGAATTTACTTATCCAATGTCTGAGTTTGTTACATGTACTATTGATGTGAACATCCCAACGCAAATGTTGATCAATCATTACACCCAAATATTTAACACGATGTTCTCTATTAAGCTTTGAGCATGTACAATTTATCCAATCAGACTCTTTGCAATTTACATTATAGATTTTAATGGAATACAAACCTTGCGGCTGGCCTATAGAATTTGGAGAGAAAGACATGAAATTACTTTTTTTATGTTCAATGTTAATATATGCTCATCAAACCAGGATTTTACTATTTTAAGTCCGGATTCTGCTGCTTTTTTAGTATCCTCCCAATTCGTTTCACTGAATAACAATGAAGTGTCATCAGCAAAAGCAATTGAGACACCATTTTTTAATTCTAACTTGAGAAGATCATTAATGTAGATTAGGAAGAGAATCGGCGACAAGACTGTTCCTTGTGGAAGACCATAATCAGTGAGTTGTTCAAGGCTGGTTTTACTATCAATTTTGAGCAATTGGAATCTATTTTTTAAATAGCTCTTAAATAATTCAAGGGCTATTCCTCGAATACCCAACTTTTCCATTTTTATCAGAAGTTTTGAGTGAGGAATAGTGTCAAAAGCTTTAGCAAGGTCTAAAAATATGGCTATTGTTTTATTTTTGTTATTGAAATTTTCTGTAATTTTCTGTGTTAGAAGAGATATTGCATCTACTGTACTTTTTTTAGACTGAAACCCAAATTGATTTTTGTGAATTATATTATGCTTTAGGAGATAGCTAACTAAACGGTATTTTATTAACTTCTCAATAATTTTGGAAAAAGTACTCAACAAGCTGATTGGACGATAATTTGATGGATTAGAGGCATCACCTGATTTATGTAGGGGTATGATATTGGCCCATGCAGTCACATCAAAATACTGCCAGGTGAAGAGGCTGCAGCACATCCAGGCGTGGGACGTGCAGTGTTTTCGCCATGTTCACGAGGGGCTGACCTGGTGGCAATGTGAGCGACTCATCAGTCACCAGCTACTTCGACTCTTGCAGCAGTGGAGGCAGCCTTGCGCGAGCTCTTTGACCTTTTCCCCACTTTGAGCACAGACCACGATCAGGATGTAGTTGCTACATCCAGCCTCCAACCTCCACGGCCTCTTGACCGGACCAGCTTGACCCCCTCAGAAGTGCCAGAGGTGATGGTGGTTTCCTCTGGGGAGGAGGAAGAGGAAGCACCCCTGCCCCCACCCATCCAGTTGACTGCTGGTTGACTGCCGCCGACTGCGGACGGGGCCTTGCCCTGGTAGCCATCGGAGACCAGTCCACCATGAAGAAAGTGATGCACCAGTTCTTCCAAGTTGGCAGACGTCCTCACTCAGGTCCCCCGAGGATCAGCGTGTGCCTTCCCAATGGACGTCGCGCTTGGGTGAAGCCGTGAGCACTTCATATGCCCGAATTTAGGCAGTGCGAGAGCACGGCCATGCAGGGCGAAAGCCGGGCCATAGCAGTGCGCAAGCACAGCAAAGTAGGGCAGTGCGAGAGCACGGCCATGCAGGGCGAAAGCCCGGCCATAGCAGTGCGCAAGCACGGCAAAATAGGGTAGTGCAAGAGCACGGCCATGCAGGGTGAAAGCCTGGCCATAGCAGTGCGCAAGCACAGCAAAGTGGGGCAGTGTGAGAGCACGGCCACACAGGGCGAAAGCCAGGCCATAGCAGTGCGCAAGCACGGCGAAGTAGGGCAGTGCGAGAGCACAGCCATGCAGGGTGGAAGCCCGGCCATTGCAGTGTGGAAGCATGGCGTCCCCCTTGCAGTGCAGAAGCACGGCGTCTTGGCAATGCAGAAGCACAACATCTCTTTGCAGTGTGGAAGCACAGCATCCCTATACCCTGTAGTGTGGAAGCACAGAGTCCTTTTGCAGTTCGGAAGCACAGCATCTCTTGCAGTGTGGAAGCACGGCGTCTCCCTTGCAGTGCAGAAGCACAGCATCTTAGCAATGCAGAAGCACAGCGTCTCTTTGCAGTGAGGAAGCACGGCGTCCCTATATCCTGCAGTATCAATATCTAGTATTCAGAACGAAAAATGTCTTGTCTATCTAGATGGTATAATAATCTATTCTACCAGTTTCCGAGAATAATTTTGAGAAAGATGTAGTAGAATTTGTAAAAGAATATCTAGCTCTCAATGTAAAATATTGTCTATACTTTGAAAATGATTCCTACGAAAGATTCACTGTAGTAATTGCCACTTATTTCAATAATACGCAACTCAAACTAGTACGTTGTACGAAAAAACTGATTGATGTCACAAACGAGGAAGAGATAAAAGAGATAATCGATAACTATCATGTTGGAAAGAATGATCATTGTGGAATTCAAGAAACTTATGAGCAAATTAAAAGAAAGTACTACTGGCCAAATACTTGAAACAGAATTCAAAATTTCATCAATAGATGCGACATTTGCTCAAAAACAAAATACGAAAGAGTACCCTTGAACTTGGAAATGAATCTCACCCCCACTGCTTCAAAACCACTTCAAACTATTCATATTGATAGCATTACTTTTGACAAAAGAGAATTTTTGATGATAATAGATAGTTTTTCACATTATGCACAAGCCTATCCACTTGCTGGTGCACAAAGAATTGAAATAGTTGTTAAACTACTGAATTTCTTCAGTCATCACGGTGTTCCAGAAATTATAGTTTCAGATAATGGCACAGAGTTCACTAATAATGTGGTGGAAGAATTGATGGCACTTCATAAGATAAAGATTCACTTTATCAGCAAACAGCATCCCCAGTCAAACGGCATGTGTGATAGATTGCATTCAACCCTTGTCGAGCATATTAGACTCCTTAATAATCAAGTTCAATTCAAAGACGATTCTATCGAGAGAAAAGTAAAACATGCAATTTTAGTGTACAATAATAGTATTCACTCTGTAACAAAACTAACTCCATTTGAAATTCTAAACGGACACATAAACGCAAATGCTTTATTTGACATTGACATTGGCAAACAGATGATGAACGACTATGTCAATCAACACAGAGAAAAAACCAAAAAGCTCTATGAACACATTAGAGAAACGAATCAAGCAATTAAAGAAAAGGTTATCAAGAAAGTAAACGAGAATAGAGAACCATTGCCTGAAATTCCATCCGATATCTTCATTAAAAATATGCAGAAACAGAATAAGACAAAAAACAAATATAACAAAGAGAAAATCGAATCTGTGAACCTGTGAGACCTTAAAACAGCTAAAATCGTGCCAAGACACCATAACACAAAATCTAAAATACACCTTCCCAAAATTAAAAGATCTAGAAAAATTATCAAAACTATAATGACATTGAAAAACCTAGTGACTCAACTGACTATTGACAATGACAATCCTTTTCCAGGTCCCTCTTCATCCTGTACGCAGCAAAATCAGGAACAGCAATATGTCACCTGGTCATATGGGACATATATGAATCATATATTTATCTCATATTGATCAGGATTTTAGAGTTTTAATTTAGAAAAGTTTAATGAACAGTGTTTTTGTCTTTGAACAATTTTTGTCATCGACAGAAAGATTGTTTATTTCATTTGTTATCAAAATTATTGTAGCTTCTCTTTTGTTTTTGATAACAAACGTGCTCGCTTGTGCGACTGATAAAAATATGTATTTGAAATGGCTTCATGTTTGGCATTGACTGAGTTATATATTAATACCCAAAATTTTACTTTTGTGTGGTGTGTGAGCTCGTTCGTTAGGACTGTGAGTAAAGTCCGGCTGTTCTGGTGAAGGGGATAGATTTTGTTCTTGTTTTATAATACAGTTTTCCTGTCACAGTTCGGGCAGTTTAAAGAGAATTGTATTATTAAATAGGAAGGGATCTGAACCCACTTCATTAGATCAGTTTTTTTTTGATTTTTTAATTAATAATTAACGTCGCGTTTCAACCAGTGGATGCCAAATTGGGAAGCCATTTTCATAAAGGTAGGTGACTACTGAGTCATTGTTTTAAATTTTTCATAATCACAACAAATGAATCTTCACTAGCAGCAAAGCGAGTAGCCCTTGACATATTCATCTGTTTATTATTATTTCGTTATTTTCTAATTATAATTCTAATTTTGTACAAATAATTTATTGTTTGTTTTAAATATCAAAAACCTGTACGATCATTTCTTGTTTTTCATTTTCCCACCCTTACATACTCGGTGAAGGCACATATCGTGCTTACATATTTGGTGGAGGCTCAAGGGTTTTTAATCCAGCTTTTAAAATTTGGACTTTTCCGGTTACCTCAGTGAAGATTCAATTTTGTGGTTTCATTTGTTGCTGTGTTGTTGTTGTGATTTATCTTCTCATTTATATTTGTATTATGGAATGAGTGCAGTGGTAGATCTTAGGAATATTCGTACAAAAGAATTGAATCTTAAAGAAGCGTTGTTTATAGCTCAGCAATATAATAATAATAATAATTTAATAATAATTTATTATTACAGAACAACTATTACAGACTACAGGCATTAAGCCCAAAACAGTCTTTACTACCATTTACAATCGAATAATGTAAGTTACTAAAAGAAATAAAAATGAGAGATACAGTACATGCAATTCACAAATATATAAGAAAGATGATAAGTATGAGGAAAGCATAAGTAATTGTAAATAGTCTAAGCATGAATAATAAATACAGAATAAAACTAATCTAACTTATCCAAACTCATCTAAAACTTATCTAATAAGTTATAAAAAGAATAGGCCTACAATTGAGCATAGAAACAGGTTAAGGGAAAACATGTGCCACTGTGGGAAGAAAATTGATGAAAGCAGAGAAGAAAAGAAAAAGTTTTAACAACAACAGATATTCAAGTATAAAATTTAAGGGATTTAAACTGTATGTTTCATCAACTACACTAACAGGGCCATGCACATCAACACCTTCACAAACGCTATTGAATAGCCTCAAAACTCTTTTAAGTGGAGAGCAGAAGTTATGAAGGGTCCTTGATCTTGGTACATGAAAGGTCCTAACTCTTCTGACATTGAACGTGGGTACCTGGAAACCAATCCTAGAGAGGAGAGCGGGTGAATTAATGTAATTTTTCAAAAGTGACACCACAAACATCAATGAAAACCTGTCACGTCTAGCCCTCAAAGAGTCCATATTGAAAAGGGATCTCAAACGTCCAGAAGGAAAACCCAAGGGACAGGCTCTTCTAAATTGCATATAGAATAGGAAGCGAAGGAGCTTATTCTGTACTTGCTCGACTCTTAATGTATCCTGATGAGTAGAGGGACTCCAGACAATAGATCCGTACTCTAGGACACTTCTGACTAGCGACTGATACAGAGTTACAACAGTCTCAACATTATTGAAGCCGGTAGAGTTTCTCAGAACAAAGCCCAATAGCTTGTTCGCTCTGCCAATGATGTGATCGACATGTGCTGAAAAGGACAATGTACAACTGAATACAATACCAAGATCCTTACACATTGTTACCCTCTCCAAGCACACACCATTGATTGAGTAGGGATAACGAGCTGGATTAACCTTTCTGGAGAAAGTCATACATTTACATTTTTTTACATTGATATCAAGCTTATTCACATGGCACCACAATGCAACTCTATCAACATCAGCCTGCAAGGAATAGCAATCATCCAATCCTCTCACCTCTTTGTAGATCTTCATATCGTCAGCGAATATCAAGCACTTGGAGTTGGGTATCTGAAGTGGTAACTCATTTATCAATAGCAAGAACAAAAGGGGCCCCAGATTGCTACCCTGGGGAACACCAGACGTACTGAAATAAGCATGAGAGACCATTCCTTGAACAGTTACAAAATTTTTTCTTTGAAACAGGTAACTTCTGAATAAATCAACCAAAGCACTACTAAAGCCCAGCTGTGACAGCCTCTTCAACAATATACAATGATTAACACGGTCAAAGGCTTTACTAAAATCAGTATAGATCACATCCATTTCTCCACCGGCATCAAGTACATTGGAGGCAGACACTGTAAACTCCAATAAATTTGTCACAACAGATCTTTCAGGAAGAAAACCATGCTGATTTTCAGACAGTATTGGTCGTGAATACCATAGAATCTCATCATAAAGAGCCCTCTCATAAACCTTAGCAAAGACAGACAATATACTGATTGGTCTATAGTTCATGATGTCATCTCTCCTGCCAGACTTGAAAATTGGGATTATCTTCGAGACCTTCCATCTACTTGGAAAGACTCCATTTCTCAGTGACAGGTCAAATAAATATTTCAACGGTCTTATTAATAGCTCACCACAACCCTTAACAATGAAGGAAGGAATACAATCAGGTCCAGGAGCTACTCTAGGCTTTAATCTTTTGATTGCAGATTGAATACTTTTCTCCGATAATGATGCAACTTCCAGAGTACTATTGGCTGTATCATGCAAAAACTCAATCCCATCACCCTCCTCAAAGCAAGCGGTGACTGGTGAGAAAACAGATCCGAAATAATTGGCGAACCCAGAGGGAATTTCATCTCCAACAAAATTTTTGTCATTTTCTCACAAAATCCATCGGACTTGCGCTTCTCATTAACAAACTTCCAAAAATTCTTGGAATTGGAACCGAGGTCAGACTCAACTTTCAGCAAATAATTCCGATAGGCAACTGCAATCAAAGACTTCAGTTCCCTTCTCAGTCTCACAAATTCATCTTTGTAACGAACTGAAGATCGCTGTTTACGTGCACATTTATTCTTCCTCTTAACCAAGTCAATTATTTGGCGAGTGAACCAAGGCGGATACTTAGACCTCTCACTTGAGATTCTTTTAAGGGGGATCGTGGCATTAAAACACTCATAAATGACACTGTAGAACCAGTCAACGGCCGCATCAACATCCTCAAATCTGTACAAATCATTCCAGTCATAGTCTCTGAGCAAATTATACAGTGAAAAATAATCTGCTCTATGGAAATCATAGACAGGAGGAGCATTAACGGGCGATCGCCGTTTCACAGAAATTCCAGTTATCAAACTTATATTCAGGGCTGGATGGTGCTCAATATCCTCTGGTACCAGTGCATTAGAGTCATGCTCAACGTTTATAACGGGTAAACCACAAAGAACCAAATCTAGAGTGCGTAGGTTAGAGTTTTTTATTCCATTGATTGACTTCAAGTCAAAGAAATTTAGAAAATGTCCTAACCTCTTAGCTGCTACCGAACCATTGTGAAGATCATAATTACAATCTGTTACTTCAGGCAAATTAAAGTCACCAGCAATAAGCAGTCGATCTTCAATCAAGTGGACATATCCTTCAATACAGTCAAAGTACTTTCCATAGCTCTCAGAATTGGCAGAGTTGAGGAAGTAAACAACATTAACATATATAGGACCATCCCTATCAAATATTTTAATCATCAAGCTCTCAAAACTCCGACAATCGAAAGATGAGTTGATGTTGGCACACTCTTCAGAACGGATTTGCTTACGAACCGCAATCAGAACTCCCCCTCCCCGACATGAGTCACTTCCGGGGCGATCCCGGCGATAGACGACATATCTTTCATCAAAGACCTCATTATCAGAAAAACCAGAATTCAGCCATGTTTCACTCAACAAGATCAAGTCATACTCAGAAGCAAGTAAAGATTGTAATAACACATGAGTTTTGGTCCTTAAACCTCTCACATTTTGATAATAAACGCTCAATTCCCTAGAAGCCATAGCAACTAATAATCAATTACAGCCCACCCCTAAACTCAACAAAAATTCCCAATCAAGCATCATGCAAATGATACACAAATATGTGCAAGTAATATAACCAATTGATTAAAGATTAAAAATGTTTAGAATTAGATAAAGAGTTCTGAATGTAAGCAAATGAGGATGAAAAGATTATTTAACAATAGAAAAATTGGAATTTAGAACTAATTAATTAATTAAAGAGCAATCACGAATACCCTCAAGATAAAAATGGAAGAGAAAAAGAAGCTGAAAAAAGAAAGACGATATAGAAGAATTAATTAATCCAAAGAGCAATAAGCTAATATTGATTTGAATAATGATAAAAAAATGTTTAGAATGAGTTGGAGTTGAGCAAATAAGGAAGAGAAGATGATTTTACAAAAGAAACAAAGATTTTATAGATTGTTTGTTCCCCCAAATGCGGATTTAGATTTTTTGAGATCTCATATTAGGATCTTGAAATTGTTGTTGTTACAACCTGAACAGCATTTACTTAGTCAAGAGAAAGCTCTGAATCATATAATAGAAGGGGTCAGGTTATCTAACAAATTAGCGTTACAGCATCCCAATCTTGTCTTTTTAGAGCAGACGTTGAGAAGAAAATTTACTCTGGATTTCTCAGAAGTTAGTAAAAGTGAACAACCTATATCTGGAGACGAGGATTCAAATATTCTTAATAAAACTTTTATTGAAAATAAAGATAGTGCGTTTCAGACAGACGTTATTATAAAATCGGATACAGTTGGTTCATTTGAAACATTGAATATGGCTGATAAAAAGCGACCTTTCTTAGCTCCACGGATATATGGAGGAAAGAAATCGGAGGATGTTATAGATTTTTTTATTCATTTTGAAAGAGTTTCAAATGCAAATTCGTGGGATGAAAAGGATAAATTACTATAACTACCATTTTACTTAGTAGGCAGTCCTTTGAAATATTTAGATATGATCCAACTCTCGTTGACGGAAGCGAATAGATGGGATTACAAAAATGTTCGATCTGAGCTCGAAAAGTATTATCAGCCTATTCACATGGATAGGTATGAAATGGAGTTGACAAACATAAGAATGAAACCGTGTGAAGCAGCTAGGGAATATATGGCCCAAGTTTTAGGATTGTGCTCAAAGGTTGACCCGCATATGTCGGAAGGTAGGAAAATAAAATATGTATTGAAAGGATTGTTACCTCATATTCAGGATAAGGTAATAATGCTGCCCAACGAATCCATCGATGAGTTAGAAAGAAATTTACAGCGTTTTGAATTTTCTCAATACATAGTGGAAGATAGAGTAGGTCTAGGCAAAGCTTCAATAGCTCAACGGGATTCATATGATCATCACATTATGCAGATAAGTAGAAATGTGGATAAACTCATTGCGGAAAAAGAATTATCGGGGAGAAGATTCAATGACAGCAATACGAGTGGCAAAGAAAATAATAGGTTTTATGGGAACAAATTCAACAATGGTTTGAAGGGAATAGGGTTGAAGGAAATAGGTATGAAGGAAATAGATTTGAAGGGAATAGGGTTGAAGGAAATAGGTTCGAAGGAAATAGATTTGAAGGGAATAGGTTTGATCGAAGAAATAGGAATGATAGAGATGGAGATATTCATCACAAAGAAAATATCAAGTTTCAAAGAAGATTGTGTGCGAGATGTGAGACCACGACGCATACGACAGCTGAATGCAGGTTTAATTTGAGAAACAAAAAAATGGAAGATGATTTTTTTGTCATATATGCAATGCCAAAAATCATTCCACTATGTCGTGTAGGTACAATGGGAGAAAGAATGACTCAAAAAACTTGTAGCGGGGGCTCAGTTCACGGCGACAGAGTATAGGGGTCATTCATTGGTTTCGTATCGCAGAGCAGAGAAGGTCTCAATTTTATTGCTAGCAATGTCGATTCAAATGAGATTATTCTCGAAAATAATGAATGTATTGGGAAATTGATGTATGATAATTCAAGAGAGATGTTATCAGCTCCAGTTAATATAATCGAGCATGTGAGTATAACAGAAAAAGTTTCTATTAATGATAAGTTAGAAAAGTCAGATCAAAATGAGTTTTATGCATTGGTTAAAGATTTTAAGGATATTTTTGCAAAAGATAAATATGATATTCCGGTGTCAAAACTGCCACCAGTAAAAATTCAATTGATAGACGAGTCTCCAATTTTCTGTTCACCATACAAATTCGCTGCTAGTGAAAGAGAGGAATTACAAGATATTTTAAATGGATTAAAAAGGCTAATGTGATTGAGGAATGTAGATCAGGCTATGCTTCTCCAGCTTTTCTCGTTAGATATAAGAACAAGCCTTCTAGGATGGTGGTCAATTACAAGAAATTGATTTCAAAAATTATCAAAGATAGATATCCATTGCCGAATCCCGGTACAATTTTAGAATCCTTGGCTGGAGCTCAGTTTCTCACAACGTTTTGACATCAGCTTTTTATTCTATGCCTATAGAGGAAAAATCTCAACATTTGACGGCTTTCACGACGCCATTGGGTTTATATAAGTTCAAGAAACTACCTCAGGGGTTGGCTATAAGTCCCAATACGTTTCAACGAGAGGTCACGCGTATCTTCAGTGATAAGTTATATAAGAGTATGTTGTTATACTCTATATATATAATGATCTTACTTCGCACATATTACTTAAAATGAATAATTGACGAAAGATTTTCATTTACTTTAGAAAATCGATTTTAATGTCAATTATAATATAAATCTCAATAAATCTTAAACTGTACAAATATGAACATTCAATGATTCTCTCATCAGCTCTGCTGTTAGTTTGATAAACAACATTAGTAAATTATTAACAAGTCATATGGTTCATATGATTAGAAAGAAGAAGCGTGAATGTAGAGCAACCAGCTTCTTACATCTCCCCCCCTTGAACGAGAAACTTCCTCGAAGGTGTCAATTTGCTTGAGTGACAGATGATTGGTTCACTCCCATTGATTCCGCAGGCCACTTCATACATTGAGTTTGATATTCTTCTTATAATGGGGAACGGTCCACTTCTAACTTCATCTAATTTATTTCTATTCAACTTGTTCCCTTTTTCTATATACACTAGTTCTTTTTCCTTGAAACCATATATTCTTCTGTTCTTATCACATCTCAGTTTGTTCCGTTTGTGGTTTAAATTGGAATTTTTTATTGCTTCTTCTCTGTCTATTTGTAAGTTTCGTTTTTTCCTCAGTTGTGATGGTATTATTTCCAAATCCTCTCCCAATAGCAGATATCTTGGTGTAAATTTAGTAGTGCTATGGATTGTCTCGTTGTATTCTGATGTGCAACTTTCCGCTATTTTCGACCACGTCTGCGTTCTTCCTTCTGGACTATTCACTTTGCATCTAATACGATTCACCAATGTCTGGTTTAGCCGCTCATTAAGACCATTTGATTGTGGGCAATCTACCGATGTGAACACCATTGTAACACCTTTTTCGAGTAGGTAATCTCTAAACTTTTTTGATTTGATAGACGCATATTGATCAGCTAATAGGATCTTGACAGAATGGTTTTGTAAGATAGGATCTAGCAAACGAATGTATTCTTTAGTAGTTTGACCGCTAGAGCTTGAAGTGAATGCATATCTAGAGAAGTGATCGACCAATATGTGTAGGTATCGTTTTGTTGAGTTGTTTCCACCAAACCCTCCAACAGTATCTATCGACATGATCTCATACGGTTCACTAGCTGGACCCAATTGTGAAAGTAATCCTATTGAGCGACCTCTTCTTGTTTTATTCTTCTTACATATATGACACGAATCACAATAGCGCTTGACCATTTCATCCATGTTGGAAAAGTAGTAATGTGGACGTATGTGTAATAGTGTGTGGTGAGTTCCGATATGTCCTAGTTGAAAATGAATTTTCTCAATCAATTCTTTACCCTTTTCTTGAGAAAGGAAGATTCTTTTGTTTCCTTTCATACATTTGTAGAATATTTCCTCTTTATATTCAACATTCCTATTATTCATTATTGCTTCTTTGTTTTTTTCTTGATCGTCTTTTATTTCTTGTATAGATATCAAATTCACAACTGTTAAAATGTCTTCATTTCCTTCAAAGTGCTCTAAAACTGGATTTCTTGATAAAGTATCTGCTTCAACATTTCCTTTTCCTGGGCTATATATCAATGTGGAATCATATTGCGATAGGTAGTGTACAAGATCTCCCAATTCTTCATCGGTTCGTGCTTTCACTCTGAGATTCTCCAATGGTTTGTGGTCTGTGATCACTGTAAACTTCCGTCCTATCAACCAATATTGCCAATACATAATTGTCTCTTCTATAGCCATACATTCCAGATAAATAGCTTTTTTCTTCTTTTGAGCAGGGCTCAGTTTTTTTGAAAAATATGCTACTGGATGAAGCTCATTATTTTCTTTTGGTTGTTTCAGTACAGCTCCAAATCCCTCTCCACTGGCATCGGTGAAAATGAATACTGGTTTTTCATAATCATAAATTTGTAATACGGGACTAGAACATAAGTATTTGTTCACGTTTTGGAAAGCTTTATCACATGTCTCTGACCAGATGTCAGGTATGTCCTTCCTCAGTAGATTGTGCTGTAAAGGTTCTAGAACTTTCACTGCATTCTCTATGTATTTATAATAGAAATTTATTTTGCCCTTAGACTGGCCAGAGTACATTCTTCTTGGTTTTCGGTTGTTTGTCTCTTTTCAATTGCTTTGAGATTGTCAGTGAGTGGACGGACTGAGTTATTTTCAATTATGTGTCCCAAATATTTAATTGAACTCCTTGCAAAGTTACATTTTTCCAATTTCAGCTTGAACCCTTCTTTATAAACCGCATCAAGTACGAGGTTTATATGTTTCAAGTGTTCCTCAAATGTCTTTGAAAATATCAAAATATCATCAATGTAGCAAGGACAAAAATCAGTCAACTTATTTTTTTGTAAAGTGTTACCCAATATTCTTTGAAAAATTGCAGACGCGGTCTTCAAACCAAATGGTATCCGTAACCATTGATAATGGCCTTCGTGGGTCACAAATGCAGTTTTCATTCTGTCTTCTTTTTTTATTGGTATTGTCCAGAATGCTGAATTAACATCAAGTACTGTGTACCATTTACAATTACCAGCCTTCACTGTTATATATTCTATTCTTGGGAATGGTTGTGGCTCTGGTATTACAATTTTGTTCAGTTCCCGGAAGTCAATACATAGCCGTGATTTTTTTTCTTCTCGTTTGAAGGCAAGTGTAACAGGAGATGCAAATGGTGAAGTTGAATATTCAATCAATCCTGCCTCTAAAAGTTTTGAAATTTGTTGTTCTATTTCTTTTTTATCTGGGATACACGTTTTGTATGGCTTCTTAATAATATATCTTCTGAAAGTTTGATTTCTGCCTCTGCATGTTTTACCTCACCTAAATCATATTTGTGTTTTGCAAATAGTGATTCATAACCTTCAATCAGCCTTGTTATTGTTTGTCTCTTTTCAGTATCAAGATAATTCAGATTGTTTTCCATATTTACAGAGAAGACAGATGACTCATAATTCAATCTTTCAACATCTGTTTTGTCATCAACCTTCTGTAAAATTTCTAAATTTTCATTCTGTATCAATTTGAACTTTTTTATTGCATCCAATCCAAGAAGTAAGTCATAAGAGAAATTATTGTTCTTCACAACATATACATCTAATATTTCTTCGATTTTATTGATTTTCATTGGAATTTTGGCCCGGCGATTTGTAAAATTCACACCATTAATAGTTCGAAAAAGGTTATGGTCGTTCATAAGTTTTGTCTTCAGCTCATCAACAATTTTCTGATTTATTAGAGTGATATTTGAGCCACTGTCATAAACCCCTTCTACAATCTTCTTTTTATCAACTAGTACATTAACTGTCAATGGAATGAACTTACACGCCGGCTTATTCAGTTTTTTGAGTTATCAACATCGAGTGTATTTTCCTCACAGGTTGTGAAATTCACTGTTTTATTTTTATTCCTACAGATCTCTGCAGGATGAAAGCGATTTGGTTTTCCCAAGGCTGTACATACAGAACAAGGAGTCTTCTTTCTTCTTATCTCTTCCATCTTGGTTGAGTCTTTTTTCTGGCTATTTATATGACTATGTCCGTTTGAATAAGAATAAGAATAAGAATAAGAACGATGGAGGAGCCAGTGTGGAGGAGAGCGGTGACAGCAGGAGGAATCGTGTAAGCCGGGTGTCGCTGCCCACTCGGCTGATGGAGTATCGAGGAAGGGTAATTCAACAGCAGCAGTAAGGTGAGTGGCCAGAAGGAGAAATAGGGCTCATTTATTTGACGCTCGGTTATCTTTGATAGAATCAAAGGGGTCAACGAGCAAGCCAGCCGCTGGCCTACCGCTCAGCGGTGCTGCGCATCCTCTCTCCCCTCCCTCTCGGTCACTGAGGGAGGCTCGAGAAAGGCTAGCAGGAGGCAGTCAAGTTCGGAAATCCAGTGCGAGCGGTCGAGTGAGGTGAGAAGGAAGCAGCGTGCAGCTAGCAACAACACAGTACGTCTCGTACTAGAGTGTACTCCGAATCCTTCAGCGACCGGGAGTTGTGTTTGAGACTAAAGACGATTAGTCTCAAGCACTGTAAGCTCCACTGCTCAACATCAATTTGGACGAGTGCTGATCGACGTTTAACACATATTTAGATGACGGACTACCAGTTTCGACCAACAGCAACACGTCAGGTTTTGGTCGAAATCTGACTACACATTGGTACATCACCAGCGGAGCAACGAAGTGCGAGGGGACCTCAAGGAAGGAGAGGAAAAGCCTTTCCAACAACTCCGAGACCGATCCGGACCCCAGGAGGACACCTGGTGCCCGAGGACTTAGACTCGGCGTTCGCAAGAGAAGTCCAGTGAACGGGCCCCCGCAACGTGTCGATTCCATTCTGAATCGAAAGAGGACCTCAAGTAAGGCTAGGGAAGGCCTTTGCGAGAGCTCCGAGACCGATCCGGACCCCAGGAAGACACCTGGTGCTCGAGGACTTAGACTTCGCGTCTGCGAGAGAAGTCCAGTGAATGGGCCCCCGCAACGTGTCGATTCCATTCTGAATCGAAAGAGGACCTCAAGTAAGGCTAGGGAAGGCCTTTGAGAGAGCTCCGAGACCGATCCGGACCCCAGGAGGACACCTGGTGCCCGAGGACCTAGACTCGGCGTTCGCGAGAGAAGTCCAGTGAACGGGCCCCCGCAACGTGTCGATTCCATTCTGAATCGAAAGAGGACCTCAAGTAAGGCTAGGGAAGGCCTTTGCGAGAGCTCCGAGACCGATCCGGACCCCAGGAGGACACCTGGTGCCCGAGGACTTAGACTTGGCATTCGCGAGAGAAGTCCAGCGAACGGGCCCCCGCAACGTGTTGATTCCTTCAGGAATCGAAAGAGGACCTCAATTCAGGCTAGGGAAGGCCTTTGCGAGAGCTCCGAGACCGATCCAGACCCCAGGAGAACACCCGGTGCTCAAGGACTTCGCGTCTGCTAGAGAAGTCCAGTGAACGGGCCCCCGCAATGTGTCGATTCCATTCTGAATCGAAAGAGGACCTCAAGTAAGGCTAGGAAAGGCCTTTGCGAGAGCTCTGAGACCGATCCGGACCCCAGGAGGACACTTAGTGCCCGACGACTAGGACTTAGAAAAGTCTGGAGTGCGCGCCGCCGCAACTTACTGATTCCATTCTGAATCGGAAGAGGACCTCTAGAAAGGCTAGGGAAAGGCTTTGCGAGAGCTCCGAGATCAATCCGGACCCCAGGAGGACACCCGGTGCTCGAGGACTTAGACTTCGCGTCTGCGAGAGAAGTCTAGTGAGTGGGCCTCCGCAACGAGTCGGTATCATCCGGAATCGAAGGAGGACCTCCAGAAAGGCCAGGGAAGGCCTTTGCCAGAACTCCGAGACCGATCCGGACCCCAGGAGGACACCTAGTGCCCGACGACTAGGACTTAGAAAAGTCTGGAGCGCGAGCCGCCGCATCGTACTGATTCCATACGGAATCGAAAGAGGACCTCTAGAAAGGCTAGGGAAAGCCTTTACGAGAGCTCCGAGATTAATCCGGACCCCGGGAAGACACCCGGTGCCCGAGGACTAGGACTTAGTCCCGACACAAAGATCTTTTTCACTGCTGACACCGCAACGTTTCTACCTCCTTCTTTCCACGACCAACCCTGTTTGGCAGTGCAAAAGCACGGCCCCTCTTTCCCAAAAGAGGGAAACATTTCTCCAAAACACCCAAGACCCTGTTTCAACCCCCGACTCGAACGAGGGTGGTTGACGGATGCCCCACCAAGACTCCCGTCCCCTGCTGCGGCCCACCCCAGTCGCCGACTGAGTTTAGCCGGCCCAGAGTGACACTGGGAAATCTAGTAGAGGAAGGTGTGGGCAAAAATCTACTCAGAATATATATAGGCCTATGCACTTCTAATAAATTGTATCATTTCTAGGTTTCTGATTAATAATATATGCTAACCAGCCAGTCCAGTTGTTAATTGTAATATTCACGTCGAGTTTGTTAATATTATTGTGAACGTTTCTCTTGATTTTTTTATTATGATTCATTTGCGGTTGCTTCAAAGTAGAGTTTTTTTTTGTTTGTAAGAGGTTCTGTTACGCATAAACATGTTAATTATGGTACATTTTGCGTCATTTCTCATTCTCACGACTTTCACGGCGCAACTGGAGGCAGTCAGGGTCTTCGCTGGAGTTTTCTACAAGGAGCTACGTCACGCTGTAGCGTATGAATCATCGGTTCCACTAACGTACAAGGTAGATTTCCCGGCAGCTCAGCTCGACATCTTGCAGGCGGAAAGGGTGTTCTGGCCTAACTGTCAACAAGAGGATTGCAGTTTAGTGGATGCGGTAGAAGTTTTGTATAATTCTACAAACGGAATTCTTCGCAACAGTCATGCTGCTTTCAACTCTTCAATTCGTTTGGGAACTCAAGCTTCATGAAAAACCAGAGCGATCGATGTTGTTGGCGATTTTCTTCATTTTTGCTGTGCAGTAGCGACGGATGGTGAACTTCATAAGCTGGAATTCAACGAAAAACATGTAGCTGATCACCTCAACGCATTCCAAGGGTTGGTTGCAGACGACCACAAAGATTTAATTCGGATTTCTCGCAACTTGAGGCAGTTTGCTGGAAATTTTTCTCAGCAATTTCACGATGTGTATAGCAAATTTACAGACAGTATGAGATTATTTGTACAGCAGAATGTATCGGAGGAAAAAACACTGTTCACAAACCAGTTATTAACTTACATTTTTCACCTCTACTCACATGTAAATATTTTATCACGGCAGGAATTCATAAATACTGCGAAGGAACGCTGTGATAAAAAGCTTTTACCCTTTTCGCTGGTACACCCCAATTTATTACGTTCAGATCTCTTCAGATTGGAGAAAGGATATAAGTCGAAAGGACACCAGTTAGCTATACCTCTATCGATTTGCAGCGATATTTTGATCTTCCACTTACGACTTGTGTGGTGAAGGAGAACTCCATGGTGCTTAGCTTAAAAGTACCGTTGGTCAGCATCGGCGGACAGTTTCAATTGCACAAGTATGTGAGGACACCTATGTATTTCGACGGCCAGATTTGTCAGCTTCAGCAGCAGGATTTCGTTTTGGCGCGGAGACAGGAGGACGGTGAGATTCAGGTCATCTCGGGAGATCATCTCTCTTCTTGTCGGGCACAGGACGATTTCTTATGCTATCTTCCGCGGCTGGTGCATGGAGGACATATGTCATTGAGATGTATGCATCACTTGTTTGCGGCGACAGAGCTGAAGGACATCCAACAATATTGCAGTTTAAGCTGTCGTCCAGCTAAGCAGGAGTTGGAGATCGTCGAATTTTCGCCTTCAGAGTATATCATCGCAAATATACAGGCCAACACTACAGTCACTTGCGAGGGAGGTTCGTTTCATCATCTTCAACCTATTCCGGGAGCAATATATGTGGTTTTACCCTGTCATTGTGAGATTTCGGTCGGCGGGAGAATAATGGTGAGAAAGACTTTTCCGTGTGACGCAAATGTTGATAAACAACCTCAGGTTCTCCATTACTTACCTTTGCATTGGGTTAAGTTTAATTCGTTGAAAATTGATGTTTTGCAACCGCATTTCAATCCTAATTTTGTTAATTTTAGCGAAATTTTAAAAACTGATATAGATATAAAGGTTCCGGAATTTACAGTTCAAGATGTAATATCGTCAGATATATTTCACAAAGTAGATCTTCCAAATTCTTGGGGAGATGTTGTAAATTCCACTAGTTTTGTTTTTTATATATTATTTGTCTGGTTAGGGTTTTTAACTTTATTCTGTGCATATTTAGGCATCAAGTTGTATGTGTGTAAATTATCTGCTGTAACGGTAGCACAACCTAAGATACATATAATCGATAGTTAAGAGTTCTATAGTTGCTTTTTGATGGATTAGCTGTTTTATTGTTTTCTTTCTTGACTATATAGTTATGAGTCATATGTACTTATAAAGTTTTTTTTTTCATCTTCGATTTTTATTGCAGCTTTTGAAGTAGTTCAATGTTGATTCACAAATAAATATATTGTCAATTGAGATTTTCTTTTCATAATAAGTTGAATATTCATGTACGTCTTTTTTTTCAAGATGAGATTAAATTAAAATGCAATGTATATTAATGTGTATAATATTGAAAGTTAGTTTCATATATAATCAATGTTGTTGTGCAGCATAGTTTCATTTTGAATTTGATTTGAATGTTTGTAATTTAGTTTGAGTAACCTACCTTTCTATGTAAATGTTTGATTTCAATGTATAGTAGCATTATCAAGTCAATCAGGCACACGTTTGTTTCCCGAGTATATTATTTTGTTTAATCATTTTTTTTTTTTTTGTTCCCCTCTTGACTACAGACTCAGGGACGAGTCTTTCAGCGGGATGGGTGATGTGTCACCTGGTCATATGGGACATATATGAATCATATATTTATCTCATATTGATCAGGATTTTAGAGTTTTAATTTAGAAAAGTTTAATGAACAGTGTTTTTGTCTTTGAACAATTTTTGTCATCGACAGAAAGATTTTTTATTTCATTTGTTATCAAAATTATTGTAGCTTCTCTTTTGTTTTTGATAACAAACGTGCTCGCTTGTGCGACTGATAAAAATATGTATTTCAAATGGCTTCATGTTTGGCATTGACTGAGTTATATATTAATACCCATAATTTTACTTTTGTGTGGTGTGTGAGCTCGTTCGTTAGGACTGTGAGTAAAGTCCGGCTGTTCTGGTGAAGGGGATAGATTTTGTTCTTGTTTTATAATACAGTTTTCCTGTCACAGTTCGGGCAGTTTAAAGAGAATTGTATTATTAAATAGGAAGGGATCTGAACCCACTTTATTAGATCAGTTTTTTTTTTATTTTTAATTAATAATTAACGTCGCGTTTCAACCAGTGGATGCCAAATTGGGAAGCCATTTTCATAAAGGTAGGTGACTACTGAGTCATTGTTTTAAATTTTTCATAACCACAACAAATGAATCTTCACTAGCAGCAAAGCGAGTAGCCCTTGAAATATTCATCTGTTTATTATTATTTCGTTATTCTCTAATTATAATTCCAATTTTGTACAAAAAATTTATTGTTTGTTTTAAATATCAAAAACCTGTACGATCATTTCTTGTTTTTCATTTTCCCACCCTTACATACTCGGTGAAGGCACATATCGTGCTTACAAATAGACATTAAGAATGTTACTATTGTCACCTGGTCATATGGGACAAATATATGATTCATATATTTATCTCATATTGATCAGGATTTTAGAGTTTTATTTTACGAAAAGTTTAATGAACGGTGTTTCTGCCTTTGAACAGTTTTGTCATCGACAGAAAGATTGTTTATTTCACTTGTTATCAAAATTATTGTAGTTTCTCTTTTGTTTTTGATAACAAACGTGCTCGCTTGTGCGACTGATAAAAATATGTATTTGAAATGGCTTCATGTTTGGCATTGACTGAGTTATATATTAATACCCAAAATTTTTACTAGTCGGTGTGTGTGAGCTCGTTCGTTAGGACTGAGAGTAAAAGTCCGGCTGTTCTGGTGAAGGGGATAGATTTTGTTCTTGTTTTAGAAAGAGAGAAAGATATATCTCCCTCTCACTCACTCCCCCTCACCTCCACTGGACAGGGGGAGGGGGAAATCTATTTTTAGAAAGAGAGAGAAAGATATATCTCCCTCTCACTCACTCCCCCTCACCTCCACTGGACAGGGGGAAGGGGATTTAGAAAGAGAGAAAGATATATCTCCCTCTCACTCACTCCCCCTCACCTCCACTGGACAGGGGGAGGGGGAAATCTATTTTTAGAACACCCCCCGCCCTACAGGCGGGGGGAAGGGGAGGAGGGATGGACGAGGGGGGAGAGGGGGGAGGGGGATCTCGAGCAAAAAAGTCAGTCTCAAATCTTGAATCATCTCTACTAACCGGCTTCTCGCTTGGGAAGAGTGAAACAGAGGTTTTCCTTGATATAGTAAATTTTTCCTTCGGCTGTATTGATGAAATAAATTCCTTGAAGTGTTGTCACAGTAGTTTCGGTTTTCGTTTCGATGTGGAAGGTCTCCAATTTTGGTAAGACTGCCAAATACTGTTGTATTTCGGGAATCCATTTGATGAGGTTCTCTTCAATTTGGATGGTGGTGAATTTACAGTTGTCGGTGGAACCAGTATATATGATAGCCTCTTCACATTGCAGTTGTTTATGGGAGATGGCTTCGGATGAGCACAGATAGCATTCGTTATCTCCTATCAATCTACATTCTTTATACAATCCTTCAATTTTTAAAGTATTAGAACTATCAGAAAATTTCAGTAAATATTTGTTTTGTGGAAGTATTGTTACAAAATTTGATTCTACTTTACTTGGAATTGGTAATAATTCAAAAAGATAAAAAGTTACTTCTCCTACAATCCAACGGCTGGGATGAAAAGGATAATTTATTATACTTGTGGTTTTGTTTGAAAGGAAGTGCTGAGAAATATTTTGACGTTATTGAGAATGATTTGACTCGACAGGACAATTTTGAATATATGCCAGTGAAAGAAAAATTGGTTAATTTCCATCGATCTCCTCTCAAATTGTGGAAACTAGAAAAGGAATTAGATACTTGTAGAATGGAATTTGACGAAGATGGCAGAGATTTTGTAGCACGAGTCTTATCCCTATGTAGAAAAGTAGATTCGAATATGCGTGAATCTCGGATTATCAGGATAATTTTAAGAGGTTTGTCTTCAAATATATTTGAAAGAATTATAATGTTGTCAAATAGTACTATTGTAGAATTGTATAAAAATATTGAGAAATATGAATTATCATGTCAGTATTTGAATGAGTGGAAATTTGGACAGGTGCAAGTAATTAATGATAATATGGAACCAGAATTTGAAGAACTATTGGAAATCGGAAATGAGATTGAAATTGAGAATTGTTTAGAAAATGCTATTATCTCTGATGATTTTGATTCTTGTAATTATTATGTTTCAAATGAAGTGGATGTATATTATCATGTTATTAACTTCGAGATTGAAAATGGGTTGGATGAAGTTCTTATTTGTAATGATTGTGATTTGAATGAGGAAGATATAATTTACAAAGAGGATAAAGATATGGAAATCATTAAGGAAGAATTATTGGATTTATCTGAAAGTGACTTGGATTTTTCTTTGACGATTGATAACAGGCCGTTTGAAAATTGTGTGAACTCTGGTATGCGTAATGATTGTGAATCTAGAGGAGTCAAGATGCATCAGAATGTTAGTCTCGTGAATAATAGGACTAATAGAAAAAGAAGACGTAAGAAATGTAAAGTTTGTGGTAAACATAATCATTTTACGCGAAATTGTTTTTACAACGTTAATTATGCTTATCGGGTCTATAACAGGATGCATAGAATTTGTGAAAAAGAAGGCTATGATATTAGAGTGTGTTCTTTTGATAGCAGAAAGTTTTCGGAAAATGCTAGACGTAAGAAAGAATATTTTACTGATAGGACACAAGAATTTAGTACCAGGCATATTGATGAAAATGTTTTAGACGGCGGTCAATCAGATGACGATATTTCAAGGAATGAATTAGGAAGTTGTAGGTCTATAGTCACTGAATCAGGTTCTACTTTGGAAGGTGTTAGGCACAATGGAATATATGTTAGAGGAATATATTCTAATACGGATGATAAGAAAAATTCAATCTTCCATAAACAAGAGATTGATCTTGGAGATATTAAAATGAATTATAGCCAGAAATGTGGATCAGCAAATAATGGTGTTGAACGAAATATTACTGACTCATGCTTGGAGCTGAAAAGTATTACTGACGATATAAACATTTTGCAAACATAAATAACAGGAGGCATGAATCAATTATCGATAAACAAGAACCAGGCCATGAAAATAGTATATTGAACCGATTACAGAAAAAATGTGAATCAGCGATTTGTGTAAACAGTGAAGGTGAAAATACAGAGTCAGATTTGAATTATTGTAATTATCCGAATGATATGAAGAATAAAAAAGTGGACCAGATGAATTTGTTAATGAGAACTCAGTCGAAAAATATTATGACATTTTGGATATCTTATTACAATCGGGTAGTGAGAATGTTTTAGAAGACGTGTCTCAGTTGAACAATAATAATGAGAAATCAGGCCTGCAAACAAATCAATCGAGAATAGAAAAGCAGACTCAGCAAATGTATTGCATGAGACAGTATTGCTCGTAGAATGAGGCACTTAGCTAATTTATAATTGTCATTCAATTATCAACACTGATCAGTGTAATATTCAATATCTAATGATGGAAGAAAATTTTTGCTTTTCTTGGTATTTGTTAGTAATAGTCCTAGTGATAATATTTTCATATATTAGTTCTTGATTTATTTTAATATGAGATTGCGTTTGAGCAATGGATAATTTTGATATTTTTACTAATAATGAACTTTTCAATTTTGGGATTTAGGATTTGAGTTTTGATATAAGATTTTTAGATATGATACATTATATTTCGTTATTGAGTTTAATTTTACTATAAATAATTATTAAGTGTACATACTTGAGATTTGGAGTACGAGTTTTATTGTTTACTTTTCCAACATTTTTTATTAGTAATGTTATTAATATATTATGGTTGAAAAGGCTGCAATTAGGGTTTGGAGATGGAGAAATTAATTATATAAATCTTTATATTTTTACTACGTTTGGTTTTAGGATATTTTGTTATTGCAATTTGAAGCCTAAAAGGTTGTTAACCAGTTTTGATATAATAGTTGAAAGTTTTTTTTAACATCATTCATGTTCCTATTGAAGGTCAGGCGTGTTGAATTATTGCGAGTTGAAGTCAATGTCAGCAATTAGATTATTTGTCACGTTTACTACTGTAATTTGACTTGTTAACTAACGTTTTGTTTTGATTTCAGACATGACTCCAGAGTTTATGAATTATTTTTTTCAATTAATATGTGGTCTTTTATTATAGGTTTCTTTTATTCAAAGTAAATAACATGAAACTAATCACGTCCAGTCAATCAATTATCTATTTTGTTATGATTTCAATCAGAAATTAATTACCTTTTATTCAATTATTGTTTTGAATATATTTGTTAATGTTGATAATGGTCGATTTTCATAGTATGTACAGAAACTTGTCAAATAGTTTTCTACTTAATTCATGTATTATTGAACTTGATCTATATTGATTTTTTTCAAGTCATTTTATTGAATTCGAAGTTTGTTAAATATTATGGCTTATGTTATCATTTTTGAGCTGAAATACTTATTTCTCATAAATTTTTTTTATTGATTTTTTTTTGTTCAAAGATACTGTGGTCGTGTTTTTTCACATTCTTATTTAAATTGAATTTGATTTTTCACCTTTGAAGTTATTTTCTTGAATTTGAGATTTGTTGTTTAAAGTTAGCTGCAGAGTTTTATGATTGCATAATGGAAAGTTTAGTAGATTTTGAAAGTTGTTTTTTTATACAGTAGAATTTATTATAATTGTAAAGGGGTTATCCTTTCCTAAAAATTTTCCTTGAATTAGATTTAAAATTTCTTATACTCATTCATATTCCTATAAGTAGTAGTTCTCATATTACATCTTCTCGACTTCGGACTTTGCGGGAGTATGTGGACTTCACATCGAGGACTTCGGGACATCGCGGGATTTCATGGACTCAATGACTCAAGCACTCAAGGACTTCGTGGGATTTCGCGGACTTCATGGGCTTGTTCGAGATGACTTCAGCTTCAGCGCAAGGCGACTTGTGAATTGTCACTACACTCTACGAGATCGATTTTCCTGAAGATCTGGAGGATATTATGCAAGCATAGACGTTTGGCTGTTAACACAAGCAGGGCCTGAATTTTCATCACGTAGTATGCTGTACACTACTCAACAACGGAGAGGACATCAGGCGCTAATCAGAGCTTCCGTATAACGAAGATAACAAACTTCATCTTCTGTGCAAATCATAACACATGAATTTCGATGCTGGGAGATTTCATTATTTTGGCGGCTCGATTGGATGACAGTTGGATGAATTACTATCCAGTGACTACTTAACTACCATAGCCTAATACTGGTTGGACACACACATGCAACTACTTGCGAGCTGAGCTGCGAGAGATTTCTTCGACAGTTGAGAGATGGCTCGATTTCAACCAGAAATATGGATGCCTTACGATCGTCATCTTATCTTTAGTACATGGTTCAATATTTTACCTGTGTCTGGAGGTCTGAAGGAGTTGAAGCAACTATAATGATCATCGACGAACAGTGGACATTCAAAAATCGGACGAATACAGGAGGGCATTTAACATCAGACAAATACGGGAGGACTTCACATACAAGGACGACTGCTAGTTCATCGCTCAGAACATTGAAATATCATCTACATCTTTGAGAACTACTTTAACCTATCTACATTCCAGAACCCCTAAAATTTGAATTGTATTAGTTGAAAATTCAATTTATTTAGAGAACTATTGTTTGTACAGCATAGTTTCAATTTGAATTTGGTTTGAATCGTTGTAATTAAGTTTGAGTAACCTACCTTTCTATGTAAATGTTTGATTTCAATGTATAGTAGCATAATCGAGTCAATCAGGCACAAGTTTGTTTCTGGAGTATATTATTTTGTTTATTTATTATTTATTATTTTTTTTCGTTCCCCTCTTGACTACAGACTCAGGGACGAGTCTTTCAGCGGGATGGGTGATGTGTCACCTGGTCATATGGGACATATATATGAATCATATATTTATCTCATATTGATCAGGAATTTAGAGTTTTAATTTAGAAAAGTTTAATGAACAGTGTTTTTGTCTTTGAACAATTTTTGTCATCGACAGAGAAATTGTTTATTTCATTTGTTGTCAAATTTAATGTAGCTTCTCTTTTGTTTTTAATAACAAACGTGCCGCTTGTGCGACAGATAGAAATATGTACTGAAATGGCTTTCATGTTTGGCATTGACTGAGTTATATTTAATACCCAAAATTTTTCTTTTGGTCGTTGTGTGAGCTCGTTCGAGAGGACTGTGAGTAAAGTCCGGCTGTTCTGGTGAAGGGGATAGATTTTGTTCTTGTTTTATAATACAGTTTTCCTGTCGCAGTTCGGGCTTTTTAAAGAGAATTGTATTATTGAATAGGACGGGATCTGAACCCATTTCATTAGATCAGTTATTTTGATTTTTTTATTAATAATTAACGCCGCAAAATACCAGTGGATGCCAAAGTGGGAAGCTATTTCAAAAAGGTAGGTGACTACTGAGTCATTGTTCTTAAATTTTTCATAACCACAAACATTGAATCCTCATTAGCAGCAAAGCGAGTAGCCCCTGAAATATTCATCTGATTATTATTATTTCGTAATTTCTTATTATAATTCTAATTTGTAATAAATAATTTATTGTTTTGTTTTAAATATCAAAAACCTGTACGATCTTTTCTTGTGTTTTTTTTCATTTTCCCAACCTTACATATTTGGTGGAGGCTTCTCCCGCCGTCCACATACTGCTTACATAATTATTTTGGTGGAGGCTTCTCCCGCCGTTCCATAATATTCCTTACAGAGATTGTGAGGCTACTTTCACACGATAGGAGACGTGCAACTTGAACACTGAACAGTGTTCACGTTTTTTTATCGAAGTACTAGTAGGCAGGAATAGCATGAGCTGTGAGATGCGCGAGAGGAGAGATAATGGAGTGAGAGTGGGGAGGCCGCTCGAAACTTAGAGAGGGGAGGTGGCTGGAGCTTGTTGTTGAGACGGAAAGGCTCACTGTCACCTTTCCTACTGCTTATGCTATTAGGCCTATGCAAACCGGAGCGATGTGCACCGTACGGAGGTCAAGTTGAGACTGAGTCAAATGCTTCCCCCACCACTAAAATTCTCTCTCGGGCTACGGCGCATCTTGAACTTAGAGCTCATGCTATTCCTGACGGGCTGTACATTGAGTCAAATCGTGTCTTTAACATGGTGACCCCGAGCCAGGAACCTCCTTTTGTCATGTCTTTTCCCCTCCTTCCCCTCGAGGCAAGCAGAAACCGGCTTGGATCGAGATACTAGCGGACAAATCGCTGCTTTCACATGGTGATTCTATGTCTCTCTGGTCACCACTTTTTCTCAAAAACTGTCTTTCTTGAAAATGAAGATAGAAAGATTCTGATTTCGGATTTGGATTCAGCCACCCCAAATTATTTAAAGCGTGAGTCCCGTTTTCGAAAATATCCGAAAACAAGGAAGTTATGGCTGCTTTAAATGAAGCTTTCTATTATCATATACGGTAAAAACGAACAGGTACTGTACTATAGAGTACGTATGTACTGTAGCTATTATAATACAACTAACACTGTATTCGTGTAGGAAATTTGGTGGGATATTTTCCTTGATTTCTGAAAATACCGAAAAATAAGGGAGTAAGATAACTTTGAAAAACCAACGTTTTCCTGCCGATTGACAAAAGAGATTAAAAATTATTCTAAGACATATTATGTCTTGACCTAAAAACGTGTAACAGATATCCAGATATAGTGATCTAGCACTATTCAAGCAATCAAGCTTTTCATGAATTTATTTGTCTCCTCATGGCAGTAGGTTTGCGCCCAACGTTTTCACTTAAACATTTCTGTGATAATCATTAAATTATGATAGAACACATTATCGTATTGATCTTCTAAATCCAGTTACATGCACATCGATTTCCGTAAAATTGATTTTTACCGTTCCTATGAACTCTACCAGGTTCAGCGCAACTTGTTAAATATCATTATGTTTGATTCAACAGAATTCATAAGAACGGCAAAAAATCGAACAACAAAAAAGCCGAAGTTTGTGTCAACGATATTACGACATAGAAAGCAAAAGCTCGCGCTTGGTCCATAGTTCTACGACTGAGGATTCAGCTCAGCGGCTAAAATCGACAAGCCATGATTATGTTAATCACTACTCATATAATAATACAAAGTATAGAACTGCTTTTCACTATGATACATGGTTTTCATTCTTTAATAAAAATAAAACGAGATTCTGGTATCAAAAGCATCAAAGTCGCCAGGCTGGTCTGGACTATTCGCATGACTTTCTCAGTACCGGTATGCATTATCCACTCAGCAGTTCTAATACAAACACAGACCTCAGTTTCGTTTTAGTTGGAATGGTGTCACCTGGTCATATGGGACATATTATATGAATCATATATTTATCTCATATTGATCAAGATTTTAGAGTTTCAAATTGTAAAGTTTAATGAACAGTGTTTTTGTCTTTGAACAATTTTTGTCATCGACAGAAAGATTGTTCATTTCATTTGTTGTCAAAATTATTGTAGCTTCTCTTTTTGGTTTTAATAACAAACGTGCCGCTTGTGCGACAGATAAAAATATGTACTGAAATGGCTTCCATGTTTGGCATTGACTGAGTTATATTTAATACCAAAAATTTTACTTTTGGTTGTGTGTGATCTCGTTCGATAGGACTGTGAGTAAAGTCCGGCTGTTCTGGTGAAGGGGATAGATTTTGTTCTTGTTTTATAATACAGTTTTCCTGTCACAGTTCGGGCTTTTTAAAGAGAATTGTATTACTGAATAAGAGGGGATCTGAACCCACTTCATTAGATCAGTTATATTGATTTTTAATTAATAATTAACGTCGCGTTTCAACCAGTGGATGCCAAATTGGGAAGCCATTTTCATAAAGGTAGGTGACTACTGAGTCATTGTTGATAAATTTTTCATTAACCACAACAAATGAATCCTCACTAGCAGCAAAGCGAGTAGCCCTTGAAATATTCATCTTATTATTATTATTTCTGATTATAATTCTAATTTTGTACAAATAATTTATTGTTTCGTTTTAAATATCAAAAACCTGTACGATCTTTTCTTGTTGTTCATTTTCCCACCCTTACATATTTGGTGAAGGCAAATATTGCTTACATATTTGGTGGAGGCTTCGAGCTTACATATTTGGTGGAGGCTTCTCCCGCCGTCCATATCTTGCTTACATATTTGGTGGTGGCGCCGGGTATGATTAGATATGATTATGATAATAATGATTAGAGTAGAATAAGATAATTAGAATAGAATTTTTATTAGATTTTGATATTTTTACTAATAATGAACTTTTCAATTTTGGGATTTAGGATTTGAGTTTTGATATAGGATTTTTAGATATGATACATTATATTTCGTTATTGAGTTTAATTTTACTATAAATAATTATTAAGTGTACATACTTGAGATTTGGAGTACGAGTTTTATTGTTTACTTTTCCAACATTTTTTATTAGTAATGTTATTAATATATTATGGTTGAAAAGGCTGCAATTAGGGTTTGGAGATGGAGAAATTAATTATATAAATCTTTATATTTTTACTACGTTTGGTTTTAGGATATTTTGTTATTGCAATTTGAAGCCTAAAAGGTTGTTAACCAGTTTATGTGGACTTCACCTCAAGGACTTCGTGGGATTTCGCGGACTTCACGGGCTTGTTCGAGATGACTTCAGCTTCAGCGCAAGGCGACTTGTGAATTGTCACTACACTCTACGAGATCGATTTTCCTCAAGATCTGGAGGATATTGTGCAAGCAGAGACGTTTGGCTGTTAACACAAGCAGGGCCTGAATTTTCATCACGTAGTATGCTGTACACTACTCAACAATGGAGAGGACATCAGGCACTAATCAGAGCTTCCGTATAACGAAGAACAAACTTCATCTTCTGTGGAAATCATAACAGATGAATTTCGATGCTGGGAGATTCCATTATTTTGGCGGCTCGATTGTATGGCGGTTGGATGAATTAATATCCAGTGACTACTCAACTACCGTAGCCTATTACTGGTTGGACACACACATGCTACTACATGCGAGCTGAGCTGCGAGATTTCTTCGACAGTTGAGAGACGGCTCGACTTCAACCTTGGATACCTTACGATCGTCATCTTATCTTTGGTACATGGTTCAATTTGTACCTGTGGCTGGAGGTCTGAAGGAGTTGAGGAAACTATAATGATCATCGACAAACAGCGGACATACAAGAATCAGACAAATATGGGAGGACTTCACATACAAGGACGACTACCAGTTCATCGCTCAGAACATTGAAATATCATCTACATCTTTGAGAACTACTTTAACCTATCTACATTCCAGAACACCTAAAATTTGAATTGTATTTGTTGAAAATTTAATTCATTTAGAGAACTATTGTTTGTACAGCATAGTTTCATTTTGAATGTTTGTAATTTAGTTCGAGTAACCTACCTTTCTATGTAAATGTTTGATTTCAATGTATAGTAGCATTATCAAGTCAATCAGGCACACGTTTGTTCCGGTGTATATTATTTTGTTTGATTATTATTTATTTTTTGTTCCCCTCTTGACTACAGACTCAGGGACGAGTCTTTCAGCGGGATGGGTGATATGTCACCTGGTCATATGGGACATATATATGAATCATATATTTATCTCATATTGATCAAGATTTTAGAGTTCCAAATTGTAAAGTTTAATGAACAGTGTTTTTGTCTTTGAACAATTTTTGTCATCGACAGAAAGATTGTTCATTTCATTTGTTGTCAAAATTATTGTAGCTTCTCTTTTTGGTTTTAATAACGAACGTGCCGCTTGTGCGACAGATAAAAATATGTACTGAAATGGCTTCCATGTTTGGCATTGACTGAGTTATATTTAATACCAAAAATTTTACTTTTGGTTGCTTACATATTTGGTGGAGGCGTCGAGCTTACATATTTGGTGGAGGCTTCTCCCGCCGTCCATATCTTGCTTACAATGGAATGACATTTTTTATTCTTTCAGTTCCTATTATTACCATTTACCATAGAACGATTCAGATCACCACAATGTTTATACTGTATGTTCTGTAAATAGATTTTTCTGATTGTTTCAAAGGAATAATTATTGGTATATTCAACTATTTGAACCTGATAAATTAGAATGCTGAATGACAATTGAAATTCAGTGAAGTTTACTTGTCCTTTTCCTCGTATTTTATTCGGTGATGAGTAGAGATGATTTATGAGTTTATATTTGGATTCATCTTTTCAAAGTTCATTTTTTTTGAACTTTTAAAAATTAAAAATGTTCATGTTTAAACTTTTTAGGTGTTTGAAAACTTCTTAAAACCTTTGCCTGTCTCTTCGTGAGTCGTGAGGCAGGAGTATTGTTATCTTTGTACGTATGATAATGGAAAGCTATATTAAAAACAGCTATAACTCCCTTGTTTTTGGGTATTTTTGAAAATGGGACATACGCTTTAAAGAATTTGGGGTAGCTGAATCCAAACCCGAAATCAGAAATCTTCTATCTATATTTTTAAGGAAGTTAGACTTTGAGAAAAAGTGATGAGTCATACTTTGAGCAAACGTTGGCTTACTTGTTAGATCCGTCGGCTAAATTGAAAGATCCCCATGTGAAAGCACAGGAGAGCTGCAAAATATGAAATATAATCTTCCGTAATATGATCTTCAGGAGGCAGGATTCTGCCGTGTGAAACTGGCCAAACTGCTGTCTCAGCGGTCAGTGTCGTTTTCCTGTGTGCGGTCCACAACATTTCCCCTGTGTAATTGTCACTTGGAAAGAAAATTAATGTTCTTATTCATTTGCTTTTCGACTGATAATTCTCCGATGAATCATTTGAGAGCGCCAGCTTATGGACCAGGTTGCTAAGAGTTTTCCACAACCTGTAGAAAATTTCGGTGAGCTCTTGGTCAGTCAGTGGGCAGCTTTCGACAGTAAAGGACGGGTTCCTTGGTGGAAATGGGTGTCGTGACCGTGTTATTAGGAATGGTTTGTGGAGAGTGACTAAAATTATTCAAAACAATTTTCTTACTTTTGACTTCTGTGGAACATTATTAGAAATTGAGCAACCTATTTTTTTTATTTTAATTTTTAAACTTCAATTCTGTTCTCTGTAACCTGTGACACCCAAAGTTACAGCTGGCATGTACTTCTCTTGTGTAAATTGATTAGGTTCCTTTGTCAAAAGAATGTATTAATTTACATATGGAAAATAAATCTGAGGATGAATTATAGTTTAATAAGAAGATAATTTAGGATGAATTAAGAAAACATTTACCGAAATGATTTGCAGGATATGATTGATTTGGTCGAGCGGTCGAATTAGTTTTGCTCTGAGTTGTAGGAGATAAGTCATTTATTTCATAAGATTAAGTCCTGTTTTTTTTTATTGTTTTCTGAAAAGTTTGGTTGGACTTGGATTTTTAGAATGATTTGGAATGTTTTCCAAATCACACTGATACAGTCACAACTGCTTATTATCACCCTTTCAGCACTTACTGCATGTATCTATATATATTATATGGTGCACTCGTATATTGATGAACTTGTAAGTTGATTTAGAAAAATAGTGTTTAACATTGCTGTTCTTTGATCTACTCAAAAGCAGATCAGTCATGTTAGAAGCTTAGAACAGCAGTAGAATGAGTAGACAATGGAGTGTATAATAATAACTTCTCTAGAAAGAGAAGGCCAATGTGTGAGTCAGCAAGTCGATTGTGAGAGAGTGTTGCTACTGTAATAATTAACTTCTCTAGAAAAAGAAGGCTGATGTGCGAGTGAGCACGTCAATTGAGTGAGAGTAGTGCTAAGAAGACCGATGTTTGTAAGCCAGCAAGGTTTTTTACTCCATTCCCCATCTCATCCAATATTCTAACAAGTACGACTTTCCTTGGCAGCCGAAACTATACATTGGTCTTAAAGTTTTATCGAAATGTTAGTATACCTGTATATGTTACAAAATTTTAGATCAATGGTACATGTTATAATCACCGCGCTATCTGAAGATTATATGTATTTTAACTGAAGAATTTCGAGCTTAACCTTCTCTTTTGTTTGCTTGTGTAAATGTTTGATTTGTTAAAGTTGGAAAATTGAATCTGAACCCCGGAAGTGAATTATTATTGCGGAAACAGTGATTCAGTTAAACAGTGCAGAAACAATACTATTCCTTTTTTTGAATGTATTAAATTGAAATGTATCCAGAGAAGGTCTTTGAAATTTCATAGAAAATTTACAGTAGATTAAAAGCGTCGGCTCTGGCCCTTAGTGGTTCCCATCATATTTTGTATTCACTATCCTTTACCAATCCAAATCTGAACTAACCTAAAATCGTTCTTCTTTTGTTGTATGTTTGTCAATACTTTGGAGTAGTTTGATTTTGCGGGTCCTGGAGCAGGTTCAGTCAGTAGCATAATATTGCCCATTCTGCCCCCCTCCCCTAAAAAGGGAAAAGGTTTCCTTGTATTTTTGGCAATTCTTTGATCTTATACCAAACCAACATGAAAACAATAGACGTAGATTATAATATCTGACTCAAACATCTGTGTTTCTCTGCCT
Source organism: Nilaparvata lugens (assembly GCF_014356525.2). Classification (NCBI taxonomy): domain Eukaryota; kingdom Metazoa; phylum Arthropoda; class Insecta; order Hemiptera; family Delphacidae; genus Nilaparvata; species Nilaparvata lugens. Next base: position 90,649,813 of record NC_052518.1, on the reverse strand, counting down.
ACCACCACACCTGTATCTGGTTACAATAGTTTTCATGGCTTATAGAATAACCAAAAGAACGTTTTTGATTATTAGTTGTTGAATTTTCTAGTAGATTCATTCAGTCAATAAAATTTAGAAGTGAAATAGAATGCAAAAGTTTGTTGTTATAACAACAACTTTATCATAATAAAGTCCCATGACTCGCCCATAAAGTATTTAGAGATCACTCTTCTACCCCCATCTGGGGGCGGTTATACATAGGTATAAAATTGTATGTATGTAAATTAACTGCTGCAACAGTAGCACAACCTGAGATACACATAATTGATAGTTAGGATGTATGATTGATTGAATGTTTTTTGTTATCATTTGCACCTACTCATAAAATGAGTAGTTTATTTCTATTCATCCATTACTTAATTTAGTGTAGGTCAGCTCTTGCTTACATATAACCCATATTGGATTTAATGGTAGGTACTTTAATATTCTCACTATGTTGCAACATAAAATAGCCTATTTATATGCATAATATTGAAAGTAAGTTTTTCTGTTTAATGAAATGTTATTGTACAGCATGGTATTTCATTTTGAATTTGGATTATATGTCTGTAAATTAGTGAGTAGCTTACTCTTCAATGTGAATGTTTCATAGATAATGATCATTTCATACTTGTTAATTGATTGTTGAGAAGTGTTATTGTTCTAGAAAGCATTTTGTTTTGATTTTGATATTGTATGCATGCTGCTATGCTTGCATTATTTTTGTGGGTCTCTGTTCAGTCATATTAATGAGTAATATTAATTAGTTTCTGGTTTGGATGTATTCAAATTATTGATTCAATCAAGCACACAGTCCATTTCAGAAGTATTTTATTTTGTTTCATTATTTTTCTCTCTTTAATTTATGTTTCCTTCTTGAATACAGACTCAGGGACGAGTCTTTCAACGGGCTGGGAGATGTGTCACCTGATCATATGGGACATATAATAATAAATTTATCTCATATTGATCAGGATTTTAGAGTTTCAAATTATAATTCAATGAACTGTCATTTGTCATTGATAGGAAGATTGTTTATTCGTTTGGTTTCAATATTGACTGTAGCGTCTTCCTCTATTTAATAACAAATGTGCACTTGTGCCATAGTAGAAAATATTATTGCATACTCGAGGTGACTTTCATATTTGGTATTAACTGATATACTTCACTCGGTCAGTCTGTTGTGAGCTACCGAGTAGGCAACATCTAGTTACAGGCTATAGCGATGCGATTTTATTACGAGTGGACTTTGTGATTGTCATTTTTATTTCTCTCATTAACTCTTCTTCAAATAGTGTCTCCGATTTTTAGTTCAAACTTTTTTTTCCTGGTGCTTTTTCTTGAGTTTTTTTTGACTTGTGTTTTCTTTTTCTTCAAACTTTATCAACGTCATCCTTGACTTCTCTTCTTCAACGTCACTTATCATCACTTATTACCTTCCTCCCTATTTATTTCTGCGAATTTTCTCATCAACCAATTTTTCAAAGAGAAAATGCCGTCTTTCCGGACCTCTTCCACAGACCAGGTGTTACGGGAGATACGGGAGGTGATACGGGAGCGGCTGTCTCTAACTGAGAAGGCAAGGTTTGCGCCTTTCCAAGCACTGCGCACTCGACATGCGAATCGCACCCCAGAAGGACTCCGGGACGTGCTTAGGAATTTGAAGAGGGACACCCTCCTCGGGTTTCCTCTGATTCGGAGGGGAGGTATTGCCCTTGCCATAGTAAACCGGAAGGAAGCTACCACCACCATCTTGGACCCCAGTCACAAGACCTCGACGGAGGACTACGAGGCCATCCAAGCAATCATGGCCAAGTTCTGTCAAGTGAAAAGACTGCGCCGCATCACAGGATGGGATGTGCAGTGCTACCAGCACAACCGGGAAGGCCTCACCCGATGGCAATCTGAACGAATCATTGGTCAACAGCTGCTCCGGCTCCTCCAGCAGCGAACTCTGCCAGTAGACAGCTTGGTAGAGGCTGCCTCCAGGGAATTGTTTGAAGAGTTTCCTGCTCTGCGGACGGGCCGCGACCGCGACATAGTAGTCACGGTGACCCAGCCCGCTCCCCAACCTCTTTCCAGTCCGGTTAGGGCCGAGACTCCAGTGCCATCGACCTCTGCCATCGCTGACACTCCCATGGAAATCCCAGATGTCCCCACAGAGGATGAAGATGCCTTGCCTCCTTCGAAGGTGGGGGCTTTTCGATCTTGCCGGCATATGGAACCCCTGAGGAAGCCGTCCGACCCGCGACCCCTCCATTCGCTGCAACAAGGTCCGCGACCCCGACTCCCCCTACCCCATGTTGGATACAAGAGAGGGGACTCACTGAGGCTTGGGGAGCAGACTCCACAGAACCTCGTGAGCATCCAGAAGGTACCAGCTGCTTTCCTGTCACCAGCAGCCAGCCTTGACACCTCCCCGTCCTGCCGCTTCCGCCCGCCATGATGAATCGGAGGTCCTAGAACTTTCCTCCAAGGACGAAGAGGAAGACACTTCGTTGCCACTGGCAGTTCGCCTGTCCGCCGCCGACTGTGGACGAGGCCTTGCCCTCATCACTATTGGAGATCGGCCTACAGTGTGGAAGGTCACACACTAGTCCTTCCGCCCCGGAAAGCGCCCTTGCGCCGGGCGTCCAAGGATCCGAGTGCGCCACCCTGACGGGCGACGGGCTTGGGTCAAGCCGTAAGTATGTAACCACGAAGTGAGGCAGTGCGAGAGCACGGCCATGCAGGGCGCAAGCCCGGCACATGCAGTGCGCAAGCACGGCGAAGTGAGGCAGTGCAAGAGCACGGCCATGCAGTGTGCAAGCCCGGCACATGCAGTGCGCGAGCATGGCGAAGTGAGGCAGTGCGAGAGCACGGCCATGCAGGGCGCAAGCCCGGCACATGCAGTGCGCAAGCACGGCGAAGTGAGGCAGTGCGAGAGCACGGCCATGAAGGGCGCAAGCCTGGCACATGCAGTGCGCAAGCACGGCGAAGTGAGGCAGTGCGAGAGCACGGCCATGCAGTGCGCAAGCATGGCGAAGTGAGGCAGTGCGAGAGCACTGCCATGCAGGGCGCAAGCCCGGCACATGCAGTGCGCAAGCATGGCGAAATGAGGCAGTGCGAGAGCACGGCCATGCAGGGCGCAAGCCCGGCACATGCAGTGCTCAAGCATGGCGAAGTGAGGCACACGCAGTGCGCAAGCACGGCATGCAGGGCGAAAGTCCGGCCCGCAGGGCGGAAGCCCGGCAAAGGTAGTGCGCGAGCCTGACCAAAGCAGTGTGGGAACACTGCAGCCAGATTGCGAGCGCGTCCGAACGTCGTGCGCAAGCATGACACATCGGTCAGTGAGTGTCTGGATTGTCATTACGCGGACGCACACCTTCGTGTGTGAAAACACGGCACGCAGTGGACAAGCACGGCAGGCAGTGCGCAAGCACAGCACGCAGTGCGCAAGCACGGCACGCAGTTCGCAAGCACGGCATGCAGGGCGAAAGCCCGGCCCGCAGGGCGAAAGCCCGGCAAAGGTAGTGCGCGAGCTTGACCAAAGCAGTGTGGGAACACTGCAGCCAGATTGCGAGCTCGTCCGAATGTCGTGCGCGAGCATGACACATCGGTCATGAGTGTCTGGATTGTCATTACGCGGATGCACACCTTCAGTGTGAAAACACGGCACGCAGTGCACAAGCACGGCACGCAGTGCGCGAGCACGGCACGCAGTGCACAAGTACGGCACACAGTGCGCAAGCACAGCACGCAGTGCGCAAGCACGGCACACAGTGCGCAAGCATGGCACGCAGTGCGCAAGCACGGCACGCAGTGCGCAAGCACGGCCTGCAGGGCGAAAGCCCGGCTATATGTTTCTGTGTTCTGTATATCCTTTTTCCTGCAGTGCGCGAGCACGGCTTGTCCGGACAGGGCGAAAATCCTTGTGCCTTGCTGTGTGCAAACACAGCCCTCCAGCGGAGCGCAAGCTCTGTTTCCTAGTGTAAAAGCAGGGGCTTGTTTCCCGGCAAGTCAGCGGGCGTGTACACTCCGCGACGACTTGAGCCCTCAGGGCCAGTCGGAGGTGCTATTCACCTTTTATGTTTTTTGTGTTTTTGTGTTTTGTGTATTTTCTGTGCTCTGTGTTACCCGCTCCTCCTGGCAGTGCGAGAGCACCGCGACTCTTACCTGCAGTGCGGAAGCACGGCGTCCCGGGCAGTGTGGAAACACGGCGACTCAGCAGTGTGAAAGCACTGCGTCCATTTATGTACAGTGCGAAGCACGACACTTCCCTGCAGTGTCCTGCAAGTGTGACACGGTGATTCCCCGGCAGTGGGAAAGCACTGCGCTCTCACCTGCAGTGCAGAAGCACGGCGTCCAGGGCAGTGCGGAAGCACAGCGACTCGGCAGTGCAAAAGCACCGCGACTCGGCAGTGCAAAAGCACCGCGTCCTTATTTTTGCAGTGCGACAGCACGGCGTTTCATTGCAGTGCGGAAGCACAGCGTTCCCTTGCAATGCTTTTCGGGTTCTCAGAACCGGTCTGAGGTGTTGCTCACCTTGTTTCTTTTTGTATTTTGTGTTACCCGCCCCTCCTGGCAGTGCGAAAGCACCGCGACTCTCATCTGCAGTGCGGAAGCACGGCGTCCATGGCAGTGTGGAAACACGGCGATTCTGCAGTGCGGGAGCACGGCATCCTTTTTGCAATGCAAAGCATGGCGTTTCCTTGCAGTGCGGAAGCACGGCGTCCCGGGCAGTGTGGAAGCACGGCATCCTTTTTGCAGTGCGAAAGCACCGCGTCCTTATTTTTGCAGTGCGACAGCATGGCGTTTCATTGCAGTGCGGAAGCACGGCGTTCCCTTGCAATGCTACTCGGGTTCTCAGAACCGGTCTGAGGTGTTGCTCACCTTGTTTCTTTTTGTATTCTGTGTTACCAGCCCCTCCTGGCAGTGCGAAAGCACTGCGACTCTCATCTGCAGTGCGGAAGCACGGCGTCCTCAGCAGTGTGGAAACACTGCGATTCTGCAGTGCGGGAGCACGGCGTCCTTTTTGCAGTGCGAAAGCATGGCGTTTCCTTGCAGTGCGGAAGCACGGCGTCCTGGGCAGTGCAGAAGCATGGCATCCTTTTTGCAGTGCGAAAGCACCGCGTCCTTATTTTTGCAGTGCGACAGCACGGAGTTTCATTGCAGTGCGGAAGCACGGCGTTCCCTTGCAATGCTACTCGGGTTCTCAGAACCGGTCTGAGGTGTTGTTCACCTCGTTTCTTTTTGTATTTTGTGTTACCCGCCCCTCCTGGCAGTGCGAAAGCACTGCGACTCTCATCTGCAGTGTGGAAGCATGGCGTCCTCGGCAGTGTGGAAACACGGCGATTCTGCAGTGCGAAAGCACGGCATCCTTTTTGCAGTGCGAAAGCACGGTGTTTCCTTGCAGTGCGGAAGCACGGCGTCCTGGGCAGTGCGGAAGCACAGCATCCTTTTTGCAGTGCGAAAGCACCGCGTCCTTTCTTTTGCAGTGCGAGAGCACGGCGTTTTTTTTTGCAGTGCGAAAACACAGCGTTTTCTTGCAGTGCGAATTACGGCGTTCCCTGGCAGTGCGAAAGCACTGCGACTCTCATCTGCAGTGTGGAAACACGGCGATTCTGCAGTGCGAAAGCACGGCGTCCTTTTTTCAGTGCGGAAGCACGGCGTTTCCTTGCAGTGCAGAAGCACGGCGTCCCGGGCAGTGCGGAAGCACGGCATCTTTTTTGCAGTGTGAAAGCACCATGTCCTTTTTTTTTGCAGTGCGAAAGCACGGCGCTTTTTTGCAGTGCGAAAGCACAGCATTTTTTTTGCAGTGCGAAAGCACGGCGTCCCACATCGCAGTGCGAAAGCACGGCGTCCTCCATTGCAGTGCGGAAGCACGGCGGTCTCTTGCAGTGTGCAAACACGGCGTCTCAACGCAGTGCGAAAGCACGGCGCAGATCTTCAAGATCTTCTCTGAAGCTAGGCCTAGGATCTGGCCAGATAGCTTGCTCATTTCTTCAGATGGTGCCGACGCACCACCACTGGTTGGCAAGGAGTCAACCTGGCGCCCAGTTTGTGTTTGGTCTATGATGACCGGCGGAGAGGCGGCAGAATGTACTCAGGCATTTGGGACATTCTGTCTGCTGTTTACCCCTTCCATCCTCACCCCCCCCCTCTCCTCCCCCTCTCTTTCCCCCCCCTCCCTTAGTAGGAACAGTGTGTCACGATGTATATCGTAACTAGAGAAAGGAATTGAGTTTAGGGCTCATTTATTTGACGCTCGGCTATCTTTGATAGAATCAAAGGAGTCAACGTGCAAGCCAGCCGCTGGCCTACCGCTCAGCGGTGCTGCGCATCCTCTCTCCCCTCCCTCTCGGTCACTGAGGGAGGCTCGAGAAAGGCTAGCAGGAGGCAGTGGAGTTCGGAGAGCCAGGGCGAGCGGTCGAGTGAGGTGAGAAGGAAGCAGCGTGCAGCTAGCAACATCACAGTACGTCTTGTACTAAAGTGAACTCCGAATCCTTCAGCGACCGGAGTTGTGTTTGAGACTAAAGACGATTAGCCTCAAACACGGTGAGCTCCATTGCTCAACATCCGTTTGGGCGAGTGCTGATCGACATTTAACCCGTTTAGACGACGGGCTACCAGTTTTGACCAACGGCGACACATCAGGTTTTGGTCAAAACCTGACCCCCCATTGGTATACCACCAGTGGAGCATCGAGGTGCAAGAGGACCTCAAGGAAGGTGTGGAAAAACCTTTCCCGTGACTCCGCGACCGATCCGGACCCCAGGAGAGGACCCGGTGCTCGAGTACTTAGACTCCGCGGCTGCAAGAGAAGTCTGGTGAACGGGCCCCCGCAGCGAGTCGATTCCATTTTGGATCGAAAGAGGACCTCGATTAAGGCCAGGGAAGGCCTTTGCGGGAACTCCGCGACCGATCCGGACCCCAGGAGGACACTTAGTGTCCGGCGAATCAGACTTAGGAAAGTCTGGAGCGCGAGCCGCCGCAGCGCACTAATTCAGTGCGGGATCGAAAGACGACCTCAACTAAGGCCAGGGAAGGCCTTTGCGGGAACTCCGCGACCGATCCGGACCCCAGGAGGACAGCTGGTGCCCGACAAGTAGGACTTAGGAAAGTCCAGAGCGCGAGCCGCCGCAGCGCACTAATTCAGTGCGGAATCGAGAGAGGACCTCTAGAAAGGCTAGGGAAGGCCTTTACTAGAGCTCCGCGACCGATCCGGACCCCAGGAGGACAGCTGGTGCCCGACAAGTAGGACTTAGGAAAGTCCAGGGCGCGAGCCGCCGCAGCGCACTAATTCAGTGCGGAATCGAGAGAGGACCTCTGGAAAGGCTAGGGAAGGCCTTTACTAGAGCTCCGCGACCAATCCGGACCCCAGGAGGACAGCTGGTGCCCGACAAGTAGGACTTAGGAAAGTCCAGAGCGCGAGCCGCCGCAGCGCACTAATTCAGTGCGGAATCGAGAGAGGACCTCTAGTAAGGGTAGGGAAGGCCTTTCCTAGAGCTCCGCGACCAATCCGGACCCCAGGAGGACAGCTGGTGCCCGACAACTAGGACTTGGGAAAGTCCAGAGCGCGAGCCGCCGCAGCGCACTAATTCAGTGCAGAATCGAGAGAGGACCTCTAGAAAGGCTAGGGAAGGCTTTCGCTAGAGCTCCGCGATCGATCCGGACCCCGGGAAGACACCCGGTGCCCAAGGACTAAGACTTAGTCCCGACACGAAGCCCTTTTTCATGACTGACACCGCAAAGTTCCTATTCCCTTCATTCCGCGACCAACCCTGTTTGGCAGTGCGAAAGCACGGCCCCTCTTTCCTAAAAGAGGGAAACATTTCACCAAAACACTCAAGACCCTGTTTCAACCCCCGACTCGAACGAGGGTGGTTGACGGACGCCCCACCAAGACTCCCGTCCCCTGCTGCGGCCCACCCCAGTCGCCGACTGAGTTTAGCCGGCCCAGAGCGACACTGGGAACTCTGATAGAGAAAGGTGTGGGCAAAAATCTACTCAGAATTTAGTGTAGGCCAGCACTAGCTTATACTATTTATTGTTTCATCTATTAAATTTATTTTACTCTCATTAATATTTGAAAAATCTTGTCTGATTATAATAAATATATATCATATTTGCTTAACATAACACAATGCTCATGAATTAAAATTGTTTGGTAACTTTGTTGTAGTTCATTATAATAGTGTTTCATCATGGAAAGCAACATCAATTGTTTGGTATTTCTATTAAAGCCTTTTCGTTATCAATTACACCCACCATTATCATATTAGCTCTTTCTCCTCTCTATATTACAGAAGCTTATATCCTAAAAATCTTGTATGCATGTCTTGTACTAAACTCACTAAACTTGTCATTATTGAAAATATCTTTTTTGCATGATTTGGATGTGATCGTTCCAAGTATGTTTTGTAGAATGATAAGCGATATTATTCTTGATATTATACCAAGATTCAATAGGCCTCATAATTGTGTAATGGCAATTGCTTGTCATAGTTGCTGTTGTAATCATTTGTTTTGAATGCAATAGTGTGTTATCATCTGGTTTATTGTTTTACTGATCTGAAGTAGTTGTTATACTGTACTGTAAATCTTGTAGTCGGCAATTTCTAGCCATATTCTAATTTTGTAAACTACCGTAGTATATAGTGAGGTTCACGCTAAAATGGCAGTGGATAAAGATAGGAGTTCAGAGTTGCCAATTCCCTGTCCTAATTAATTATATTTCTACACTGTCAATAACAGATTTGGCATTGTTGCCGAGCTAGAAAAGGATAGTACTATAAATATAAAGAAAATAAAAATCTCAGTACCTTTTTTTGAAATATTTATATAGGTATCATAAATAGCATAAATGTCTGAAACATGTTGTGATATATTTAAAAAAAAAGGGTACTGAGATTTTTATTTTCTTTATATCTATATTACAAGTAGCCCTATACAGAAAAAAGATAAAAAGGATAGTGTACTACCTGCTTTGTGGAATGATAGACAAATATAGCAACATCAAAGTTAATCAACTAGGTACTGTCATTATAACGTGGACCTCACTATAGTTTTGATCGCAGTAATGTACAGTAGGGTCTGTGGTTGTGGATCACATTCATTTGTGAAGCATGGAATCTTTTCAGGTATTTGTCATTTTCAATTTTCACTATTTTATCGTTCATGTTTGTTCTTTGGTTCTGTTTTCATTTGAAATGGGTTTATGACTGATGGTCCCGTCTGCCGGTGGGCGGATGATTTGTCATACATGACATTGAACCATCTAATTTCTATTGACTGTAATTTTCATTAATGTTTTGAGAGATTGGAAATTTTAGTCGAAGATTTAATTTTGAGTTGTAATTAATTGAGCGATGAACCTTCCAATGTGTAAAAATAAGGACGTGTGTTTCATCTTGAAGGCCACATTCTGTATTGAAGGCTATATTATTGTAATATAAGTGGCTACAATTAAGGTAATATTTTAGATTATTAGTAGAGAAGAAGACGACTGATGTGATGCTGAATTACTAAATGAAGTAGCTCGCATCAATGCCTACCCTCTGCCATTGATAAATGAGACTCTAGAGAACCTAGTACCTAGAACCTAGAAAACAGTTCTCTACTTTGGATCTGCACAGTGGCTATCATCAGCTGAAGATTGCTCCAGAAGTTCGGGAAAAGACAGCCTTCACTACATTGGGCAGCCACTTTAAATATCAAACTATGGCAGTTGGGCTTGCTAGAGCTTCAACAACATTTCAGCAATTGATGGATAATCTTCTAGCTGCAATAACAGGAATTGAATATTATGTCCACCTCGATGATGTAGTGATATTTAGCAACACAATTGAACAATATGGCATGGCAGAGGCTAGGGCATGTACTGAAAAGCTGTTTACTGGGGCCAATTTCAAGGCAAACCTGCCAAAATGTATGTTTGCACAGGGAACAGTCAACTACTTCGGCACCTCATAACAACACAGGGAGTAAGAGGTGATCCTGCAAAAATTCGAGCAGTTAAAGATTACCAGTGACCAACAAACATTAAAGAGGTGTGTAGTGCGTTAGGATTACTTGGCTATTATTGAAGATTCATTACCAATTATGCAGAAGTGGCCCTAAATTCGGCAGAATGCAATTATTTAACCACTCAGAGAGAATTGTTAGCAATTGTCATACATATGACATCAAAACCGATTCAATTTTTATTGAAATATTATTTTGTGAGTTGGAAATCTGGTAGCGGATTTAATTATTAAATGTAATTGATAAAGCGAGAAGATCTCCAATGTGCAAAGATGAACCGTGTTTTTCATATATAAAACTATAACAACTATAAAATTGTATATTCTCAATCTCATAACGTTTAACACGGCTAAGCCAAGTATCTATTAGGGATACTTAATTATTGAGCTTCTAGCATTCGAGTTTTTAAAGAGTCTTTTGTTTTCAAAACGTAGTTTCAAACGTAGCAATTTGTTGCTGTGACCTACATACAATGTTCCATGTCAATCAGTAAATGTTTTGTTCATCTAAATTATTGTTGCTGAAAAATTTTGCTGTCAGCATTTTTCGAGTCAAGATATACTAATTTAAAAATTTAGTATAGATTAGATTGTGATAGCATAAAGTTGATCTATGGTTGCGGTTTACACTATTGTTTGTATAGCATGGATTTCCTCCATATATTCGCCATTTTTATTAATAGTTTATTTATGTTTTTTTTTTTGGAGCCCGGGTTTAAGACTGAGAGTCCAGTCTGCCGGTGGGCAGGTGATATATGTCATACATGACATCAAAACCCATTGATAGGTTGACCAAGTGAGTTGGAAATCTGGTCGCAGATTTAATTATTAAATGTAATTTATAAAGTGAAAAGATCTCCAATGTGCAAAGATGAAACGTGTGTTTTATCACGTTTCGTGAAGTCAATATTATGGTTTTTAGCTCCATGCTATACAAACAAGAGTGAGTTAACTTTTGGTCTGTGAATCAAGGCTGTATGTTTTTTCACATAAATAGATTTTGAATTTTTCTTTCAAGGCCCGTATTCTTTGAACCGTTTGTGAAGTATAGTTGTTGAGTTAAGGCATTGGTTACCTGAAGGATTCAGATTTTGAATTTTTCTTTCGAGGCCCATATTCTTTGAACCGTTTGTGAAGTATAGTTGTTGAGTTAAGGCATTGGTTACCTGAAGGTCTTGAGAATTCAATTATAGGCTGTCACAGTTCGGGCAGTTTAAACCTGCATAATTGTGTTTTCAGGATTTGAATCGTGTAGGGAAAGCTGGTGCTTTGATTCAATCAGCTGGCAGAAGTTTTTTTCTATATACCATATATATTTATTTATTTGAAGTTGGGAGTGGTTTAACCGGACCTTGAGGATCAGGCCAAGGGACAATTTTCAAAGTAAAGTAAGATAATAGTTCATTCTTCATTGTACATTTTTTCTTTCCAGACCCATAATTCTAAATAAATAATAATAATTTTTGTTTCATTATTTTTCAAAAACCTGAACAACCACAGATCAGCAAGCGAGTAGCCCTTAAATTACACAACCCTTCTTCCAGGTTGACATAGTGGATGATACGATTAGAAGAGTTTAACTATAAAGTTGTGCAGAAGCCGGGAAAGAAACATACTGATGCAGATGCACTAAGCTGAGCAGTGGCACAGGTGAATATGTCACTAACCTGATGGTCCCTGATATCTCAGAAGAATAGTTAAACTTTCCTTGGTGCTGTGAGCATCTAGCAGGAGACCTTATGAAAGAAGTACATGGAGTACTATAATGAACTGCAATGGGGAGTGATCGGATCCAGTGGTGCATCACCATCCCTCAATCCCTGATGAATGAAATACTACAACTGTGTCACGGCTCTCCCTGGTGTGGTCATCCGGGAGTAGAGAGAACACTTGCGAGGGTACAACAACAGTACTATATGTCCAAACTGCAAGATGATGTGCAAAAGTATATGTGGGTGCATGTCACCAAATGTCCACTCTGAAAGACACCTAAAGCACTAAAGGTTCCACTGGAGATAGGAGCGTTCGGTAGAAAAATATTATGACATTTTGAATATCTTATTACAATCAGGTAGTGAGAATGTTTTGGAAGACGTGTCCCAGTTGTACAGATAATAATGAGAAATCAGGCCTGCAAACAAATCAATCGAGAATAGAAAAACAGACTCAGCGACGAATGTATTACAGAAGAAAATACTGCTTTTAGAATAGATGCATTCAGTTAATTTATGGTCGTCAAATGTACTACCTACTATGAAATTCATGAATCGATATCTAATAATTGTGTCTAATATGAACAAATTTATGAGAAAATTTGTGTCTAATATGAACAACGAAAACTGATGCTATGTGGAGGAAATATTGAACTACAATATGGTTAATGATAAGAGTAGAATAAGATAATTAGAATAGTATTTTAAATGGATGAAACTATAATTTTGATTGTTTTGATAATAATATGATTCTTTAGCTGCAAGTAAGGTTACATATACCTTTGATTACAAGATATTCAGCTTACTTTGTTGATTCGGATTGCTGGATTAATTACTCTTTTCCGTAATATTTTCAGTACATAGTGAAGATCGAGGTGTTATTAATCATTTTTAATAATAAAATCATGATATTTTGGGGTTCCATGGTTGAATAAGTATAGAGATTATAAGAAGGATTTTATCATTGAAAGTGAGAAAGTTGAGTTTGTTTTATAGTTAGAAATACAATTGAATTTTGGATAAATGTTATTTTTTTCATCTTCTTCAAGATTCGATTATGGCCAGTCTATTAAAATCATAATATCTTGGATTTTTTTAATATCACATTTCATCATTGCCTATCAGAATTGATTATAATATTTATGGGTTTATCATCCAGTGGTTGGATAATAGGATTATATTTTATTTATTTGATCTGTTTTCGATGGGGTCTTGTGATTTAAACCTTTAAATTAAAAGTCCTAATAGAATTTTATAAAAATATTATTACTGATTATTGTTGCTGAAGGTGAAGTCCATATTTTTTAATGGTAATATAGACCAAGTTTATTGTTCATGGGTTATAATAAACGGTTATAGGGGATTTTTTAGCTATGGATAGCAGAGTTTCAGTTTTATACATTTATATCTTCGAATTGAATTTCGTTCTATATTTTTTTATCAGTATAAAGTAATGATTACTCCGATTATATTTCATGATAATATTTGAGTTTATCGTGTCATAGTTCTAATATTAATGGTTTTGAGTAGAAAAATTTTCTTTTTGGCACAATAGGTTGAGTTTAGGGCTTATTATTATGGTTGAGTTTTGATTTTCAGAAGTGATTTTTGGTAATCATTGTAGAACCATGTTTTGCTATATAGAATCAGTTATTATAACAGAGGTTTTTTCATTCCATGACTTGATATTGAAGGTTTATGGTTGATTTACTTCTCAGACAGTAGGGTTTTTGAAATTTGAAGTGTTATATGAGTATTATATCATGCCTATTCAATGTGAATGCTTCAGTATATTTTTTATATAGTTTTTTTTTCACGTGGTATATAAGAAGAATCTCTATTCCATGGTTACATATTTGTAATTTTAGGGTACAGTTACCTATGAAAATTGGTATTTGGCTGGGTTTTACATTCAATTTCACCAGTTGCATTATTGATTTTGTATTGATTGTACAGTTATGACTAACCATGTTATATTTCATAGTCATTACAATTATATCTCAGGTATTTCAAATTATGGTTATTCCAGGAAAAATGAACAGGAAATATGGTTGATGGATAGTTTATCATTGTATGATAACCAAATGGTCATCTTTCATTCACATAATCACATATTCTGATTGCATTCTTGTACGGTAATGAATAATATAACTTTTTTTTTCTCGATAAATCATGGTGCCACGAAAAAGTAATATACTACAGTAATGTAATTCATTGTTTTGATATTTTTTGCGTTTGAACTGATGTGACCTATGTTAAAGAAAGTGCAATTGTCACGTATTTTTGTGTAGTTGTTAATCTTGTTATTCATATCCAGGGCAAGGTCGTTCATTGAGTGACAAGCCATATTGCTACTTTTAAACGTTCACTGATGGAAATTCATAATGAAGCTGTTATAAATCAATTATATTTTTGATGGATGAATATTTTATTCAAATTTATTTGACTTGAAATTCTTTCTCAATAAAAATACTAGAGTATAAGTTTCTTATATTCTGATGATTTATTGTATGATTGTGGTTTTGTTTCCATATGAATCATATATTGTTCTGATTTCAGAATTGTTTCAGTATATAGGCCGGCCTATATAGGCCTATGCACTTCTAATGAATTGTATCATTTCTAGGTTTCTGATTAATAATATATGCTAACCAGCCAGTTCAGTTGTTAATTGTAATATTTTGTTATTCACGTCGAGTTTGTTAATATTATTGTCAAACGTTTCTCTTGATTTTTTTATTACGATTCATTTGCAGTTGCTTTAGAGTTTTTTTTTTGTTTGTAAGAGGTTATGTTACGCATAAATGTCAATTATAGTACATTTTGCGCCATTTCTCATTCTCACGACTTTCACGGCGCGACTTGAGGCAGTAAGGGTCTTCGCGGGAGTTTTCTACAAGGAGCTACGTCACGTATGAATCATCGGTTCCACTAACATATGACGTAGATTTCCTGGCAGCTTAGTTCAACATATTGCAGGCGGAAAGGATGTTCTGGCCTAACTGTCAACAAGAGAATTGCAGTTTAGCGGATGCGGTAGAAGTTTTGTATAATTCTACAAACGGAATTCTTCGCAACAGTCATGCTGCTTTCAACTCTTCAATTCGTTTGGGAACTCAAGCTTCACGAAGAACCAGAGCGATCGATGCTGTCAGCGATTTTCTTCATTTTTGCTGTGCAGTAGCGACGGATGGTGAACTTCATAAGCTGGAATTCAACGAAAAACATGTAGCTGATCACCTCAACGCATTCCAAGGGTTGGTTGCAGACGACCATAAAGATTTAATTCGGATTTCTCGCAACTTGAGGCAGTTTGCTGGAAATTTTTCTCAGCAGTTTCACGATGCGTATAGCAAATTAACAAACTATTCGTAGACAGAATGAGATTATTCGTATGACAGAATGTTTCGGAGGAGAAAACTGTTTTCATAAATCAGTTATTAATTTACATTTTTCACCTCTACTCACATGTAAATATTTTATCACGGCAGGAATTCATAGATACTGTGATAAAAAGGAAGGAACACTGTGATAAAAAGCTTTTACCCTTTTCACTGGTACACCCCAATTTATTACACCCCAGTTCAGATCTCTTCAGATTGGAGGAAGGATATAAGTCAAAAGGACACCAGTTAGCTATACCTCTATCGGATTTGCAGCAATATTTTGATCTTCCACTTACAACTTGTGTGGTGAAGGAGAACTCCATGGTGCTTAGCTCAAAAGTACCGTTGGTCAGCATCGGCGGACAGTTTCAATTGCACAAGTATGTGAGGACACCTATGTACTTCGACGGCCAGATTTGTCAGATTCAGCAGCAGGATTTCGTCTTGGCGCAGAGACAGGAGGACGGTGAGATTCAGGTCATCTCAGGAGATCATCTCTCTTCTTGTCAGGCACAGGACGATTTCTTATGCTATCTTCCGCGGTAGGTGCATGAAGGACATATGTCATCGAGATGTATGCATTACTTGTTTGTGGCGACAGAGCTGAAGTACATCCAACAATATTGCAGTTTAAGCTGTTGTCCAGCTAAGCAGGAGTTGGAGATCGTCGAATTTTCGCTTTCAGAATATATCATCGCAAATATACAGGCCAACACTACAGTCACTTGTGAGGGAGGTTCGTTTCATAATCTTCAACCTATTCCGGGAGCAATGTATGTGGTTTTACCCTGTCATTGCGAGATTTTGGTCGGCGGGAGAATAATGGTGAGAAAGACTTTTCTGTGTGACGCAAATGTTGATAAACAGCCTCAGGTGCATTGGGTTAAGTTTAATTTGTTGAAAATTGATGTTTTTCAGCCGCATTTCAATCATAATTTGGTTAATTTTAGCGAGATTTTAAAATATGATATAGATATAAAGGTTCCAGAATTTCCGGTTCAAGATGTAATATCATCAGATATAATATCAGATGTAATATCAAGATTATCATCAGATATATTTCACAAAGTAGATCTACCCAATTCTTGGGGAGATGATATGAATTTCTCTAGTTTTGTCTTTTATATATTATTTGGCTGGTTAGGGGTTTTAACTTTATTCTGTGCATATTTAGGCATCAGGTTGTATGTGTGTAAAATATCTGCTGTAACGGTAGCACAACCTAATAAGTTACACATAATAGATAGTTTAGAGTTATATAATTGCTTCTTGATGGATTAACTGTTTTATTGTTTTCTTTCTTGACTATATAGTTATAAGTCATATGTACTTAAAGTATTGCAGCTTTTAAAGTAGTTCAATGTTGATTCACACATGAATATTTTGTCAATTGAGATTTTCTTTTCACAATAATTTGAATTTATGTACGTCTTATTTTCAAGATGAGATTAAATATCCAAACTAGTTGCAATGTATATTAATGTGTTTAATATTGAAAGTTAGTTTTATATTTAATCAATGTTATTGTACAGCATAGTTTCAATTTGAATTTTGGATTGAATGTTCGTAAACAGTATCTATTCAGCTTTCAATGCGACCGGTCGTTTCGGCAGCTCCGTAATCAGTGACCTTTGCCGCTGCGCGATAATTCCTAAGACGAACTTTTATTTACTTGAAAATCTCATCATGTCTCAGTGCTTCAAGTGTGAAATAGATTTCACAGAAAAAGAAATCTCAGCCGAGTGTAGCGAGTGTACTAATGTTTTCATCCAAAGTGTACTAGACTTGAGTCAATTGAAAAGTTTTAAAAAATGAACACTCAAGCAAGAGCCGTGTGGAAATGTGATAGTTGTAAGCAGGACAAAAACAATCCAGGTCAGTCATCGGACATTAACTTGAAACAATTTTCCTCTGATATAGTAGAAAATTTACGAAAAGAAATAACCGATTTGAAAACATTCTTCACCTCGAAATTGGACGACCTACAAACAAAACTAGAATCTATCAACACCAAAACAGACACTATAAAAACACAAATAGACACTCTCACACAAGAACACAATAGCTTGAAACTCAACTTTAACAACCTCGAGAAAGAAAACTTGGAAAATAAAAAACATGTTCAGAGACTAGAGAAAGAAATACATGACCTGCAGCAATATACCAGGAAAGACAATGTTGAAATTGTAGGTATCCCCGAAACCCACGGTGAGAATTTACTGGCCGTCATGGATGCCGTCGCAAAATCGTTGAATGTGGAGTTTAAAAAGGACGACCTATCCATTATCCATCGGATGCCAACCGCAAAAGGATCCACTTCCATAGTGGCTAAATTCTGCTCCAGACAGAAGAAGATGCAATGGATCACCGCTGCGCGTCAAAAGAAAGGCATCAAAACAACCGATGTGTGCGATAAGCTGCCTCCTTCAAATGTCTATGTAAATGAACACCTCTCTCCCTACTACAAAGGACTACTAGGCAAAGCGAAAAATCTTAAAAAAGATAAAAAACTAGCCTATGTCTGGGTTCGTGACTGTAAAGTTTTCGTGAAAAAAACTGAAAGTTCTCGCACAAAAAGAATCATGAGCGATGAGGACTTAATAGTATTTCAGTAAAATGGGTGTTTATCAGTATTTTTACGAATATTAGCACAGTATTACATAAAATTAGTTTTCAGTAAAAATTTTCAATACTTCCATTAATATTCAAAATTTGCGCAGTAGGCTGGTTGTATTGATTTTTGATTTCTTAATTCGAAAATTTCCTTTTTTAATACTTTTTTCTGCTTCTGAACGATTCTATTCTTACTTTTCTCTCCACTTTCTTACCTTATCTTATCTTTTTCTGCTTCTTTGTTTAATGAACAATAATTTTGATGATATTGATGATTCACTTATACATGGCAGCGTTAAAAATACAATTGAAATAGATGATTTCTTTTCATTCAATCCATTCATTTATAACAGTCAGGCAAATAAACTTTTTAATGTACTTCATATGAATATTCGAAGCATTGGTAGGAACTTCGATGAATTCCTTTATTATATTAGCAACATTAGTACTAGATTTCATATTATTGTCTTAACAGAGACATGGCTAGATGATTCAGCTAGATTTAATTTTAATATTGATGGTTATACTCCTATTAATAAAAGTAATGTGTTTACAAAGTGTGATGGTTTATGTGTGTTTGTAAGTAATGAGATAAAGTTTGATAGGATAGATGTCAATATAGAATCTGTTAACTTGATAGCTATAAAGTTTGAACTTGATAATAAATTGTATAGAGTACTAGCACTTTACAGATCACCGTCTCTAGATGTTAATGCTTTTCTTATCAGCCTCGACGCTTATCTTCGTACAGAGAGGTCTGATAATTATTCTACCATGATAATAGGCGACTTGAATATAAATATTATCAATAATGACTTTCAAAGTAACGAATATCTTAGTGTCTTGCAACTTAACGGTTACAAATCATTTATAAACAAAATAACACGCGTTCACATAATATTAGTAAAAGTGGCATTGATCATATATTTTTCAAATCTAAGTCAGTAGAGGAAAACGATGCGTTTGCAACCATTATAAAAACTGGTATAACTGACCATTATTGTATTTCTTTCCATTTAAAGCTCGGTTCCAACACTCATCACAACCCTCCAAAAAATAAAAATACGCTAACAAAAATTAACTATGAAGGGCTAATGGATGACTTAGATAAGGAAAACTGGAATTTCTTAGAAATGATCGATGGAAATAACATTGATGAAATGGTTGACGTTTTCATCGAAAAATTAGAATATAATCTTAATAAATACAAACAAAAAATTGAGCTTCCGCATAGGAAAAGACCATTAAAAAAGTGGATTACACCAAGCATGGTATGTGCGATGAGAAAGCGTGATAGAATGGCCAGTAAACTTAAAAATCAACCTTTTAATGTAACTCTAAAGGAGCAATATAGAAACTATAGAAATAACTTGAATACCTTGATCAGGAATGCTAAAATAGAATACTTTAATAACAAATTTCAATTGTGCAGGGGAAATACAAAGCAAACTTGGGAAAATATCAGAGAGATTCTAGAAATTAAGAGAAAGTCTGATACTGAACCAAACGTTGATGTTGGAAGTTTCAACGAGTTTTTTGTAAATGTAGGAGAAAAATATGCAGCCAACCTGCGACAGAACATACTTAATCAAGAAGTTCCAACATCTTTATCCAATCCTCCTGTAAATAGTTTTTATTTATATCCTACAAATTCTGTTGAGATCGGCCACATCATAAATACTTTGAATACCAATGCATCCCCAGGTTTAGATGGATTTACAGGCCACTTTCTGGAACAAATTGCTCCCTATATTGTTAGACCTTTGGAAATTATAATGAATAGTTGCTTCAGTCATGGATACTTTCCAAAACGCTTTAAAATTGCTAGAATTATACTAATACATAAATCGGGTGATAAATCAAATCCAGCGAATTACAGGCCTATTAGTTTATTAAGTAACCTGTCAAAAATAATGGAAAGACTTTTAAAAAAGAGATTGATGGACTATTTGAATAAGCAGGACATCATAGCAGCGAATCAGTTCGGATTCCAGCCAGGGAAATCAACTAAGGATGCTGTTATGTTGTTAGCAGATTTAGTTAACAGGAACTTCAATAAAGGATCCAAAACAGTTGCAATATTTCTAGATTTAGCTAAAGCTTTTGATACCATACCTCACTTAACTTTGATAAATAAGCTTGATGGCTGTGGAATACGTGGACTGGCTAAAAAATTAATTTTGAATTACCTGGAGGATAGAATGCAAATTATGACCTTAAACAATAGAACAGATACACGCAAGCTGAAAAGCTATGGCCTACCTCAAGGTACAGTCTTATCTCCCTTATTGTTCCTAATCTATTTAAATGATCTCCTCAAATTGAATATTCCAAACACAACAAAAATATCTTTTGCTGATGACACAGCGTTAATATTCACAGGTGAGTCATGGATGGAGGCATATGAGAATGCAAATAAAGGTTTAGCTCTGGCCAAGGCATGGTTTGATAATCACACTCTTACATTAAACTTGCTTAAAACTAAATTTATTGCTTTGTCCCCAACTTCGATCGGCGAGCCACCTCCTGATCTCTGTATTAGAATGCACGACCACAGAATCAATACCCCTATAGGTGAGACAAATTGTTTGTGTCAAAAAATAGAAAAAATAAATTCTATAAAATATTTAGGAGTAATGGTTGATTGCCACTTGAAGTGGAATTCTCATCTAGAGTATTTGATTTCCAAATTGAAATATCTGATATCGGTTTTCTACAAAATAAATTTATTGAATGATGTGAACATAATAAGAACCATCTATCATGCCTATGCTCATTCTTTGTTTCAGTATTGCATAGAGGTTTGGGGTGATACTTTTGACTCCCATTTCAATAAAATTTTCGTTTTACAAAAACATATAATCAGGGCAGCCCTTGGGAAACCTAGACTTTACCCTAGTAAATGTCTCTTCATAGAATTTGGAGTTCATACACTGAGACAGGTTTTTGTTAAAAACATCATAATTCACATAAATAGAAATAGAGAATTATTAACCCTAAATACCAATCCCTATAACATTCGCCCTTCAGTAAACAATTTATTCAATACATCATTTAACAGATTAACAATAAATAAACATCGATTCTCATTCTATGTAGAATTTTATGCCAATAGAGTCCCAAATCATTTTATAACTAGCAAACTTACAAAAAAGCTTCATATAGAAATTGATGAGTGGATCAAGAGAAATATTTATTTTCATCTCTGCTGATGATAAGCTGTTGTTCTCTTGGATGATAATGAAGATGTTCCTATTAGGTTGATAATTATTACGTTTTAGGATAGTTTTTTCTATTTTCTAATATTATGATGGTAATATTTGTCCTATTATATGTTGCTCTATTTTTGATGCATCAAAAGCCAAGTGCTTTTATCTCTTTGTTGTGATTGAATGCTTATTGTCCTAAAAATGTATTCTCATCTTTAGTTCATTCATTTATTTATTCAATTTGCCTTTTTAAGATTGATTTCGAAAAGACTAGTATCTCACGTTAACTTTTTTTTATGTCATGAGTGAATTCATCTTTATTTATTCATCTTTATTTATTTAATCTTTCCATCTTTAAACTCAAATTAAATTGTCTAAAATTTAAAGCCTTACAAAACTCTTTTTTGTCTATAAATAAAAATTATCTCTTTTATTTTATCCTTTCATTTTAAGCTATTCATTTACAAATTTATTTTTTTTCTATTCTTTTGTTTTTTGTATTGAATCTATTGCTGTAAATGCTGAAAATAGAAAATGCTTTTCCTTGCAAAATAGAACTCACTGCTGGCGCTCAAGTTGTACTTCTGCCGGCAGTGCCAAAAAAAGTTAATAAGGTGCTATTATTAGGCCAAGATAGGCTTACAAGTATTTTTATTTGATAATATTAAAAGTTGTATTGTGTCAAATTTTGTATATATTGTTTTTTGCACTTTGTTGCTTCAGTCTGCATAAGAATTTTGTATTTGTAATTTGTTTTTTGTCAATAGATAAATTCATTCATTCATTCATTCAAATTCATTCAATTCATTCATTCATTCATTCAAATCAATTTGAGTAGACTACTTTCCAATGTGGTTGTTGGATTTCATCTTTGTAATTTAGTTTGAGTAACCTACCTTTCTATGTGAATGTTTGATTTCAATGTATAGTAGCATTATCAAGTCAATCAGGCACACGTCTGTTTCCGAAGTATATCATTTTGTTTAATTATTTTTTTTAATTGTTGTTCCCCTCTTGACTACAGACTCGTCAGGGACGAGTCTTTCAGCGGGATGGTTGATGTGTCACCTGGTCATATGGGACATAAATATGAATCATATATTCATCTCATATTGATTTTAGAGTTTTCAAATAAAAAAAATTCAATTGACAGTGTTTTTGTCTTTGAACAATCTTTGTCATCGACAGAAAGATTGTTTATTTCATTTGTTGTCAAAATTTAACGTAGCTCCTCTTTTGTTTCTAATAACAAACGTGCCACTTGTGCGACAGATAAAAATATGTACTTGAAATGGCTCTCATGTTTGGCATTGACTGAGTTTATATTAATACCCAAATTTTAACTTTTGGAGAGAGCTCGTTCGTTAGGACTGTAAGTTAAGTCCGGCTGATCCAGTGAAAAAGGCTAGATTTAGTTTCGTTTTATAATACAGTTATTCTGTCACAGATCGGGCAGTTTCAAAATAATTGTATTGTTAAGGGAGACGGGTTCTGAGCCTATTCATTGGTTCAGTTAATATTTGTTCTTTTAAAATACTAAAGTCGCGATTAAACCAGTGGATGCCAAAAGGGGAAGCCATTTCAAAAAGGAAGGTGACTACTGGATCATTGTACTTAACGTAACTTTAATTCAATTAAAATATTAACTGCTTCTTATATTTGATAGAGCTTCTCAATCAGCGATCTATATAGCAGTCCATGTAGCATGTTTCCAGTTTTCTGCTGAAGGATAGAACATGCAACAAAAAATGTTTTGTTTCATGGTCAGGAATTTGCACTACCCTATTCAATTTTCAAACAAAAGGGAAGACAGCTTTTTGTCAGTGACATTTTGGGCTGAAAACAGGAATCCAACACTCGCCCTCTAACAGTCTCCTTCACTCACTCACTCTCTCTCCCTCTAACACACACTTTCTCACACCCACTCTCTCACTCACTCACACTTTCACTCTCTCTCACTCACACACACATACAGTCCCACACATACACAAACGCACATGCACCTACTTTCTACTTTCTATTTTCCAGTCACCACTATATTTCTCCACTATACGTGCTATAGTGTGTCCAACGGCCAACTCCAAGGTACGAAGTGGAGAGGGGATGATGGTTTGGTTTTGAATTTCTGAGACAAGACAAGAGTTCTTCCATTCGAGAATTTCTGTTTGTTAGTTCACTTTTCACTACGGTTTAAACTTTAAAGCTTTAAAGTGGATGACATATCGCACAGTGCGCTCCAGTAATCCAGTGAGATAGTTAGTTGTAGTGTATAGGTTTGTTTTAATTATTGAGTTTCTATCTGTTGTTTCTCCTGTTTCCTGTGTTCTTCATTTTTGTCTTCGTTCCTCTTCGTTACTGTGTCTGCTCCTGAGTCTACAGTGTCAGTGCAGGTAAATGAAAACTACAACCATATTTTTTTATTACGGTACCAACTTGATTTATTGTATTGGAAACAAAATTGTTTTGAAAATTCTTATTTGATGTCGTCAGATCCAGTATTGTCAGAAGTTTCAAATAGATTTGGAAATGAAGTCGTCTTTCTTTATAATTTTCTCAATTTTTAAATAATTTACAAATATTGCCCACTTCTTATTTATCTACAAATTATTTGAAATAGTATCAACTCTATTTTTAATGTTGAGTTAGAATGAATCAAAATTTCATGCAATCGCTTTTGATCTTTCACTCAGTCTGATAGCTTATTAAGAAAATACCTATAGTTGAATGAATCCACAGTTATTTTCTCTTCAAAAATGTTCTATGTCTATCCCATTTTATGAAAAATATTCAAATTTTGAACACTAGTTGTTCACTGCTTTTGGAATTTGAATTTGGGATACAATATTCCTGAATAGGACACTCCTTGTTTTTATAATCTTTGATCACTTGGTAGAGAGTTACTGGGAAGGATATTTTTAATATTCTTTCCAAAGAATGGACATTGATATGTCCAAAGCTCCGCCAATTTATGTAGATGCATTACAATATTATCTTGTATAGGTAGTTATTCCAAATTGATTTTTTTTCATACCATTGTACAGTTCAATAATTTTTTTCTAAGTTTATGTTATGTAAATTCATCTAAAACTTTGCTGTATTGTAAGCTATTGTATAAGTTTAGTGTAGGCCTATAAGCCAGTATATATTGTAATCTACATAAATAAAGTAATTAATCAATCAAGCTTCATTTTATGTTATCAGGAAACTTTTGACATTTTCTTTTCCCTTTTAATATTGAATCCCTAATTTCAATCAACTCATTTTTTTAATAGTAATACGGTACCAAAGTTACGAGAATTTTTCTAATTTAATTGCTATCTTTAATTAAAAAAATCATGACCTAATTTCAGTTATTGTTTCTATTACAGCGAAGAAGCGAGTCCAAACAGCAGTGAAATAACAAGAGCTTGCATAGATGAGGAAATATCATCAGATAATCTTTACTTCCATTGAGAGAGATGGACAATTTCCAGTCAGAATGGGAGGAGAAAATCGTTTGTGAGTAACTCCAGCAATATATAATATTTTATATAATAAATATTTCTTGAATAGAAATAAAAAATAAAAATCTAAGTACACTTTTTTAAAATTTTTAATATACCTACGACATGTTTTGGCCATGATGCCATTATCATGTAATTGAATAGAAAATAGCATTAAATAAATACTATCACAAGCTACTTATTCCTGATCACTTATGCTAGTACATTGATATGATTTTCCAGACTAGGACTATAAATTTTAAATTTATATTTGCATGATTTTATCAAAAATAGGGTTATTGATGTCCAATTGAATTAAATTTATTATTTTACCTCTTATTAATTTTGCCGGCGCATAAATGTGAAATTCGTCTTTAACATTCCAGTGCAGGTTTCAGGGCCCCAGTTTTACACTTATATTTCCATGATTAAACTGAGATAAAATAATAAATTCAGTTCAATTGGACATCAATAATCCTTTTTTTATAAAATCATGCAAATTCAACTGGATGGCTAGTTAGAGTAAGTGATAATGAACCGGTCTAATTATCACTTACTCTAACGAGCCATCCAGTTGAATTTGCATGATTTTATAAAAAAAGGATTATTGATGTCCAATTGAACTGAATTTATTATTTTATCTCTGTTTAATCATGGAAATATAAGTGTAAAACTGGGGCCCTGAAACCTGCACTGAATGTTAAAGACGAATTTCACATTTATGCGCCGGCAAAATTAATAAGAGATAAAATAATAAATTTAATTCAATTGGACATCAATAACCCTATTTTTGATAAAATCATGCAAATATAAATTTAAAATTTATAGTCCTAGTCTGGAAAATCAGTTCTGGAAAAAGTTCTAATCTCGACCGGGGGCAAAAGTTTTTGACCACAGCACAATCACATAGATATGGTCTTTCAGAGGAGACGATAAGCCGACGGTCTTGACTAACTAAAAAGTAGTCACCTCTCATCATCATCCCTCTCACTCATTACCCACGCACAAGCCTAAGCTTATGTGGGCATCATCCTCAGTATTATTATTATTATTATCATTATTAAATATAAATTCAAAATTAACAGTTTGAAAAATCATATGAATGTACTAGCTATGATCAGAAATAAGAAGCTTGTAATAGTATCTATTCAATGTTATTTTTTATTCATTTTATTTTATTCAATCACATGATAATGGTATCAAGGTCGAAACATTTCGTAAATAAACAATTTAAAAAAAGGGTACTTGGAGTTTTATTTTTTATTTCTATTTAAGAACAGCCCCAACGAAAAAATATTATATAGGTATGTCTTGATTTATTCATTCAATTAGTTATTTATCCATTTAGTGTATTATCCGATAAGTAGCCTACACCAAAGTCAAAGACGATGTGGTTTACAATCTAGGTATGGTACATTATGCTCATGCCTTGTTATACAAAGTGTTTCAGAGGAGTATTTTAAACTTTTAATTCAAAAAAGGAACGCATCTACCGATACAATTTCCAATGAATAGAAAAGGATCTCTTATCAAATTTATAACTTTTTTCTTTTAGAGACATTATGATGACATGAATCGATTATTCCCAACGCAAAATTTGTTTGGATATTCAACAGAATTAGTAAAATATTTTCAACTTCAATGTTTATTAGAATTCGCAAGGTTTTGGAAGGAATATAACTGAATATTTAATAATAACCTTGTATCTTGAAAGGATAGAACTTGTGTAAAGTTCAATGCTGAGAAAATTTAATGACCATTATTCTTTAAAATTAACTCAAACCGTGGAAATCGTGATTACATGAAGACATAACATTGAATTGTCAAATACTGTAACTGTATGTTTGGATCTCTTCAACTAATAGGAAATATAACCCCTATAGTGAGTATAGTTATGAAATTTTCTGTTAATTTGTATTGAACATAGGGAGTCTAAGAGTGCAGGGCCCCCACGCGCGCATTTTACTGCATCATTTTTGGAACGTCATCTGAGAGACATCGTAGATTTCTTTCAGCTTCTTTCCTAGAATAATCTTACTATAAGTTAAACAGAACTGAGCTCCACTCAAAAATAACGTTTTTGCGGAATGAATGTCCTTCATTTCGCAAACCATTTATGACTGATCATTTTACACAGTACTAATAAAATTGTTTTGATTTTTTTAGATAAAGCATATGAGGACAGTGGGGAGCGCTAATATTGGCCAATGTGTCAATAATATCTTGAGAAGATTAATGATTGATGAGCTGGCCATGAAATAATTCTCATATACTGGCCGTGCATCAAACGGGAACACAAAAACTCCATTTCATGGGAGTGAGATATCGAAATGCATACTGAGTAAGTAGGCTACCGTATTCCTTTATAGTCGAATATATGACATTTTTGGTTATGTAAATATGGATGTTACTTATTTTTATTGTATGTTAATTTATATGTTAGCAAGGTTAGCGTTTTAGGCCATATTTACACTGCACTGTAGTAGATGTATTTTCAAACCATATTTGTTTTTCAAACCATACCTGTAGGTACCTATGTACGAATAAAAACAAACAGAAATTCAAGTACCATTTTAAAATTAGCATATTTTTCTTAAAAATAAAAATATTAGAATATTATTTCTATATTATAGGTACTATTCCTATTTTTCTTAGATTTATATTTTTATGTATTATTCAAGAGTAGCCCTAAAGAAAAAAGACTATAGGTATGTTTTTTCCCAGTACAGTAATGCGTTCACAATAGCTTGCTCAAAGTTGCAACCATATTAGTCCAGTCAATATAGACATGAAAAAGGGGACCTGCTGGCAGTTTATATTCTATTTCTGATTTTTAATAACTATATTTTTTGATACATCAATGAAATTTAAACTTGAACTTTCAGCAGTAAAAACTTAAAAACATTTTGGGACATTATCCATTACCTAGGTATCAATATTTGGCAATAAAATAGTTTTGGGAAAGCCTGCTATTGTTTCCCAATTATATTTATATTATTTGAGATTGTATCCACAAATGGATAGATAAGTTCAGAACCAACCAATATTTTCATGATTATATTTTTCTTATAAATAAAAATATTAGAATATTATTTCTATATTATACTATTCCTATTTTTCTTAGATTTCTATTTTTATGTATTATTCAAGAGTAGTCTTGTGCTATAAAGATACAGAGTGGCCCAAAAACCTTGTGTTTCTGATTATTTATCCAGTTTTCAGTTATTTCCTACAAATCCAGTACCTAATCGGACAGAGAAATTCGTTCTCGCCTTTTTCAGATGATGGAATTCTGAAAAAAATGAGACCACTCGGAACTCTTTATCTTTAATAAGAGAACCGTACTGAGTTACAATTTTTCAAAAATGAGTAAAATTTCAAGGAAAAAATCAACTTTGTTGAATTTTAGTTTTTGATTATCAATATCTTCTGATTTTTACCATTCAAATCTTGCCGTGCTACCAATTTCTCCTAAATCGGTTGGATAGCATGTTTCACCTATTAACCTAAGGATAGTTATTGGCTCCAACGTAATAGATTCTTGATAAACTATGAATGGATCTATTGCCTATGAATGAGAAATCCAGTTTTCAGAGCAAACCAACTTATAATCTTCAGAAGAATTTTGGCAATATACTATACAAATACACAAAGAACAATACCTTACACACCTAAGCATCTAAAGTCACTACAAGCTAAATACTTATCCAATTATGTAGTTGAAAAAACAATGGCTATAGGCTTGTATACACAAGAAACAAATTATAGACAAAATAGAACACTATAAACTGTTCAAAACTCAATTTAAAACATTAAAAATTCACTTAAACAGAAAAATATTCAGAGAGCACCAAATTACAACACACATAGCCAGCCATCATTTTTAGAGAGAAGGCCAGCACAAAGAACAGAGCAAAGACAACTCAAACCAGTGACGACTTCACGGACACGTCACCAAAAAATTATAAATTACAAGTTTAGAATTCACATTTTACATTTGTTCTCAATAAAACTTTATTTTGAAACTATTATTTTAAATTTTTATATATCATCTCTATTTAAATAATCCATTTATCTGTTAATTCTGTCAACTCAGCCTCGGTGACACCATGGAACATGCAACACAATCATTTACGATAAATTCTCAGTCAAAAAGTTGTCCGTAATCAATTACTCTGATATTTACTATAAAGTTTTATAGATCTCGAATTGAAGATTCGATTCCAATTGAGAAAAAATGTAATATTACAAATACCCCCCTCTTGACATAAAAAATTTTACTGTTTGAAAATTTAAAGAAAAAAATTACATTGACCCAAATGGAAATTTTTGAATTGTAAATTCGAGAACAGTAACAATTTTTCTATAAGAACATTACATGTTGTCCTATAATATTGAAAATTATTATAAAAATTCATCAATAGCATTTGTTATATGTTTCCAAACAATATTTCAAAGTATAGAATATCAAAATTACTTTTGATTTAGCTTTATAATTTAAAGGAAAATATCTCAACAGAAAGTTTAATATATAAAGAATAGTTTTTTGAAATTGCACATAAATTTAATAGATAGAAAAATTCAATTTTTATTGCATAAAAAAAAATTTAGTATGTTGAATAAAAAATTTATTATTATTTTTTTTTTATGAATTGATGAATTGTTATATTTAATTTTCACATAAAATTTCAATAAATCAAAAAATGTTCATTTCTTTCACTATTGACGCGGTTGATTTTATCGATGCAAATTTTGGAAAACAGTCCGTTAAGGCACTCAGTATGATTTTCAGTTAAGTGTGACTCCAGTGTGATGACATCAGTGTTGGGCTGATCCGAATACTCGTAGTGTTGGGCTGATCTGGATGCACGTAGTGTTGGGCTGATGCTTGTAGTCGACTGATGCATATCAAACTCGATACAGGTGACATCTCAGTTAGCATTGCCTCATGCTTGTAGTAGACGGCTGCATACCAAACTCGATACAGATGACATCTCAATTAGCATTGCCTCATGCTTGTAGTAGACGGCTGCATACCAAACTCGATACAGAGTCACGTAAATTTTGTATCATATTTGTAATTATACAATGTACATTTCAGGCTTGAAATGACAATGTAATTTGTTTTTTGGAAAAGAGATAGACGCTGCATACAGGATTAACTTAGGTGAGGATTAATTTAGGTAAGGTTTGGTTTTTTGATATTTTCAGCTTTCAAGGTTTAGAGTTCTGCATACAGGAATAATTTAGGAGAGGATTTTTGAATCAATTCTTTCATGATACTGTGACTGTTATTCTGAATTCAAAGTTGCAAACGTGAACATGGATGGCAATTACCTCCAGGTAATGTAGTAGTGTTGAAGTTTGAGTTACATGGTCAGCAATAAGCGTTGGTATTGTCATCAACATTGGCACAGGCATTGGCATCGGCGTAGGCATCAGCGTAGATATTGGCATTGGCATCAGCACAGGCATCGGCGTAGTTATTGGTGTAGATATTAGTGTAGATATTAGTGTAGATATTGGCGTTGATATTGGCGTTCACATTGACATCAGAGCAGATATTGGCGTAGTTATTGGTGTAGATATTGACATCAGAGCAGATATTGGCGTTGATATTGGTGTAGGCATCAGCGTAGATAGTGGCGTAGTTATTAGTGTAGATATTAGTGTAGATATTGGCGTTGATATTGGTGTAGGCATCAGCATAGATATTGGCATAGTTATTGGTGTAGATATTTGTGTAGGCATCAGCGTAGATATTGGCGTTGATATTGGCGTTGATGTTGACATCAGAGCAGATATTGGCGTTGATATTGGCATAGGCATCAGTGTAGATATTGGCGTAGTTATTGGTGTAGATATTAGTGTAGATATTAGTGTAGATATTGGCGTTGACATTGATGTAGGCATCAGCGTAGATATTGGTGTAGACATCAGTGTAGATATTGGTGTAGATATTCAATTGATGAGTCACACTAGTTCGAAAATCACCCAAATGTTCTTAACACTCTTCATGGCATTCACTTGTCGTCAATTTCGAGATTCACGTGATAATTATTTCAATATTAATGTCCATGCTGTACCTGTTATCTTGAAATGCTTATAAACTAAAAGGAAAATTTTGATTAGGCTATCAATACAATCTAATACACATGAAAATTATTTCTAAGTATATAATCAATATAAAATTGAAATTTGTTAACATCTTATTATACATTCAGCAATACATATATTGTGAAATTTGGAGACATCAATTACAAAATTTTAATAGAAAAAAAATAATTTCATTTTCATTTATTCATTGTTCAAATATTTTATAAAAAGCAAATTATTCAATATTATTAATCATCCTTTGTTGGATACTATAGTTTATTTCGACTTTTCAATGTTCTAAACACAAACTACATTTCATGACAAAACTTTACTATCAATCATTAAACAAGAAAACATTCAAAACATCAATAATATTTTGCTTCAAAGGCAATCAATATACATAAGTAATCTGCATCTATGGCAATCAACATTAGTAATCAACACAAAAAATATTATCTCATTACTGCCTCTCTAAGTCATAACCTCTGTTATTCCTTCTTTAGGCAATAATGGGTTTCCATCTCAAAAAACAATCACATACCAGCAAAATTCTAATCAGCAAACCCCACTAAAAATTCTACATACACTCCAGCATCCATTTCAAACGATAATCAATCATATCAAAATTTATAGAATAAACAGTTTAAAAAAAAAAAATAGAAAAAGACATCAATTACAAAAACTTTAGTGAAATTTTAACCTTTAAGTCATTTCAATTAATAATATGACAAGACGTTTTTATTTAATGAAAACATTATTATTCAAGTTAACTTTCATTAATACATCTCATATATATGGTGACACAATTCCTTAATACTTTCAAATTTTAAGGTTTATTATTATAACAAAAGAATTTATACATAAGATTAAATTTCAGCATGTTCTAAATTGAACCATTTATTTTTTAAATAAATTCAGAATTTGAAAACTGTATAATAAGTACAAACATTTTAAGATTACAATACAAAGACGATCAAGATGGATAATGGGTAAATAAGTTCCCTAAAAAATACAAACAAGAGAAAAAGAAAATTGGGTAAATAAATTTCCTAAATAATACAAAGAAGAGAAAGATTAATTAGAGCCTATCCTACATGTCAGTACTGAACTTTCATAAGGAAGTATATTTAATAAAATATACTGAAAATGAGAAAATGGGACATAAATTTGCTCTGAAAAACCTAGTTACCTAATATGATACTTGACAAGAAAAATAGACATAATAAAATATGTAATACATGATGAAAAAATATACCACAAACAATTATTTACACTACAATGGATAGATTTTAGAAAAGTTAAGTTTTATCAACAATTTAAAGATTAGGAAAATAAGCTACTATTTTAACTTCCAAAATTATTTCAGAAAAAATACAAATTTAAATGACTATGGACAAGATTGGTTAATATATGCATCATAGAAGAATTTTACTGAACATTACACAAAGACAGGAAAGAATCGAAATTTGAAAAGATTAATGGCCAAGAAAAATAGGCTACAGGAAAGAAAAAAGACACAATTATGGACTCTTACCATACACTGCATAGCGATTATGCTATTCTGAATCCCGGCATAACACAGGATTCCTAATCATAACATAGTGCTGGGGAATACCCTTTCATCATGTGATTCACAGTCATCATCTTGTAAATAAGCAACTTGAAACAACCTTTGAATACTAACACATCAATGGAAACTTTGTGCTTTGTTTTCTTCAAGAACATGATTTTATTCATGGGTTCATTTGTTTCAACAAAGCCATTTTGCTCACAAAAGTCAGTGATGTTCACTAGATAATGCTTTGCATACACCTTTTCAATTTTCAGTTGAAAGTTGAATTCATCAACTTGATTCAAAGCAAGATTCATTTTGTTTACATTGTTCCTAACCTCTACAGAAACCTGTCTCATGTAATCATTCACTTTGTTTATAGTTTTCCTAACCTTCAATGTAGCAATATTACTTTCATGATAGTTGACTTTCAGTGAAGACAACTCCCTACCTACTTCTTTACTCAATTCTACTATCTCATTAGGGTTGACTTTTTCAACAGTAACTAGGCCTACATTGTCAGAAACTTGAATGAGTTGATCTTGTATCTTAACACTACTATTATCATGCTTCAATTTGCTTTCATCTTTATGATTTTTAATCAATGTCTCATGTGCATCTTTCAATAGAAGGTTTATACTAACCTGCTCTAGTCTTATACTAGTACATTCTTGCTTCATATCATCAAACCTAGCACTTTGATCTTGTTTCAAATTATCAATCTTAGCATTTTTCTTATCAAACTTAACATTTTGCTCATCAAATCTAGCATTTAGCTCATCAAACCTAGCATTTTGCTCATCAAACCTAGCATTTTGCTCATCAAACTTTTGTGTTAAGAATGCTATAAGATTCAGATCATTTTTAATGTTTGCCATTTTGCTAGTCTGCACAGATAATATATTCATTAGGACTTGATCTCTCTTGACCGATTTCCCACTCAGCAGTATACCATTCATAACCTATCAAGACATCTATCCTAAACATAATTTCTATAACCAGGGATTTCATGGTGTACCATTTGGGACATATTTATTTTGTAATTCGGTCCCACCACAGGGGTAACATTTGCCGTGCTACCAATTTCTCCTAAATCGGTTGGATAGCATGTTTCACCTATTAACCTAAGGATAGTTATCAGCTCCAACGTAATAGATTCTTGATAAACTATGAATGGATCTATCGCCTATGAATGAGAAATCCAGTTTTCAGAGCAAACCAACCTATAATCTTCAGAAGAATTTTGGCAATATACTATACAAATACACAAAGAACAATACCTTACACACCTAAGCATCTAAAGTCACTACAAGCTAAATACTTATCCAATTATGTAGTTGAAAAAACAATGGCTATAGGCTTGTATACACAAGAAACAAATTATAGACAAAATAGAACACTATAAACTGTTCAAAACTCAATTTAAATCATTAAAAATTCACTTAAACAGAAAAATATTCAGAGAGCACCAAATTACAACACACATAGCCAGCCATCATTTTTAGAGAGAAGGCCAGCACAAAGAACAGAGCAAAGACAACTCAAACCAGTGACGACTTCACAGACACATCACCAAAAAATTATAAATTACAAGTTTAGAATTCACATTTTACATTTGTTCTCAATAAAACTTTATTTTGAAACTATTATTTTAAATTTTTATATATCATCTCTATTTAAATAATCCATTTATCTGTTAATTCTGTCAACTCAGCCTCGGTGAAACCATGGAACATGCAACACAATCATTTACGATAAATTCTCAGTCAAAAAGTTGTCCGTAATGGATTAATCTGATATTTACTATAAAGTTTTATAGATCTTGAATTGAAGATTCGATTCCAATCGAGAAAAAATGTAATATTACAATCTATATGAGATAGAGCACTCTACCTGATCTCAGATTGTGGAGCACAAAATCACGACCAGAGAGAATTCGAATTTCTCATTTAAATGGGAACAATTGGATGATATTGATGATCAAAAACTGAAATTCATCAAAATTAATTTCTTCTCAAAATTTTACTCGTTCTTGGAAAATTCAACTCAGTACTCATTGGAGAGTTGAGAATAATATCATTTATTCAGAATTTCATAATCTTAAAAAAAGGCTACAGCGAGTTCTTCTGTCCGATTACTGGATATGTTGGAAGTAGCTGAGAACTGAACAAATAACTGAAAATACAAGTTTTTGGGCCACTCTGTATCTAGTAAAGGAAATTTTGCATGAAAAATTGGTTCTGGATTTTTCTTCTGTATCCGCACAATATATTAAGAAATCAGAACTACAATTTAAATTGCAAGCACTATATATATAGTGACTGGACTATTCTGGTAATCACAACACTAGGATTAAAGGTGGCATTCTAGCCGCGGTTAACACTTCTGCCAGTTCACTCATTCGTCAAACTTCTTGTAACATATCCAACATTGGAACTGTACCTTAGAACAAGAATCAATAATTCTAAAATTTGAAATTTTGAGACAAGAGCATTTAAGAAATTAAATCAAAATTATCTATAGCATTGAAATGCTATTTTTTGTCATAAAATTATCTATTAGGCTATAACTAGTTCTACAATTAAGAGCATAACAATAATTCTTATGGTCTATTGTAAGGCTGAACCTATGCTGCTTCTTGCTCATTGATGCGGGGGATCAAGGTTTTGCTAAAATATTTTCATTTTCATACCATACGAGAATGTTATTTTATTAGAATTTTTTTGTGGCAATTTTGCAGTATTTTTGCATCAATAGGATTCTGTGTTTCTCTTGAATAAATTCTGACTTATGATTATATGGGTTGAAGTTTGAAAAAAAAAACATTTGTTTACATTTTAAGAGAATTAAAGATGTTGGTAATCTCCAAGAGGTATATTTCATCATGAGTTCAATAATATTGATGCAATTTTTAATTTGCCACCTATTATGTAAAATAAGGTGATCTAGTAGCCCATTGTTTGCTATACTATCACTATGACTGTATATATCAATGTATTGCTATATTATTTCTTATCCAATTTTGTTACAGTTGCTGTTCAAACGTTTTTTGGTGACATTGCAATTGAAGTGAAATATGAATCGTTGGCGTCGAAATGGTTTCAACAAGCCAGAACAAGGTTGTTGAGAAGGTGAGTGAACAATTTTTTATTGTTTGAAATTACAACGTAAATTATTTAGGGGATCATTTCTAACCATGATTTTTTGTTATTGATGAAAAAGTATGGAATAATCATGAATTAGTGGTCCCAATACATCTGGAAAAATTCCAAATCAGTTACTTGAATCAAAGAAGAATCCATCATTTCGTCCACTTCACCGCTTGCTCCCAATACTCTTTTCCAATTTCTTCTACATGTTTGCTTTTTTGCATCCAATATCTAATCACTGCTATCCAAAGACGGAACCTCCTTCAAACACAGTTTTTCAACAACCTTTGAAATTCAACGATACATATGCACATATACAGAGTGAGTCATATGTATGGAAACCCTTCAATAATTTGGAGACTGTTGTAGATATAATACTGTAACTTCCAGGATAAGTTATTGATAGAATACTCTACCTTTTAATGTACAACTGAGTTCCAACCCCTCATAAGGGGTTTACTTGGGGGTTGTAACTGGAATATTTGAAATGTAAACACCCATTGTGTGGTTAATCATTGTAAAGGTATTATTAAAACAAGAAAGGTGGCATCAATAAGAATGTTCTATGATACTTGTATCCACAATGGCGGCTGATTGAAGTTTTAGTTTTTAAAGAGATGAGGGGTTGTAACTCAAATATTTAAATGTAAACACCCAATGTGTGGTATATAATTTTAAAGGCCTTTTTTAAACAAGAATGATGACATCAATGAAAATGTTCTATGATACTTTTATCAAAAATGGGGGCTGATCTAGTTCTAGTTTTTATAGAAATGATTGATAAAAGTATTAAAACTTAAAACAACACTTTTTCAATGAATAACGAAACACATTGAAAAACTGATTATTTATTTAGTAATCTGTTACATTTAATTTCAAATGATGCTCGAAATGCTCCCCTTCTCTCGTTTGACAGTGTGCCAAACTGTCATAAATGTGAATGATATGTCCTTTTGAAGGCCTAAGTCAACCCCTTATGAGGGGTTGAAGTTCATTTATGTATGTCAAAAGGTAGAGTATTTGACCAATAACTTATCCTGAAAGTTACAGTATGTATAACAGACTCCAATTTATAAAAGTTTTTTGCATGATATTTTTGAAATGGCATGGATATCACTCCAAGAACCATATGGTACCTTGCCCTTAAGTTTTTTCGAGGACACGTAGACAAAGCTAGAAGACAAAAATAACTATATCTCAGTAATTTATTATAGGAATTTACAAAATCAGGCATAATTCTCTTGAGAATTGGAAGCTCTGAATTTTACTCATCATACACATTTCCATTGAACCATGATTCAGACAGTAAACTTAAATTTAAAACTTTAATGTAGACATGATTCCATTCTAAATTTCTAAGGAAAATGTTCATCCATTAAATAAATATGGTGATTATTTTTAAAAAATTAAATGCCGGATTACATGAAAACTATGGAGGATTCAGAATATACCTTGAAGAATAGAATACCGTGGTTGTGGTAGTACTGATGTATGTATTTTTGGGACACTCTGTATGATTTGATAAGCTACATAATCAGCATTCTGAGAATAGATTACCGAGAAATTTCATATTTTACTCATAATAACCTATTAAGTTATCCCACTAAACTGTACATTTCATATTTTACAGGACCAAGAGCAGAGAGACTACGCCTCATGAAGCTCAAATCGAGGACGATAGCAGTTCAAAGTAAAAATATATAATAAGTTAAAAATTAAAAGTTCAATTTTTGTAATATTTAATAAAAATCATTGCATTTTATTGAAAATAATGTTTTCTTATTTACATTTTTCGCTCATAATGATATACTCTGGAATTGAGCTTTAAAGAAAATAAACTAATATAGATATTAATATATAATATTTAATATTTTAATAGATATTCAAAGTAATAATTGATGTGTTACTCAGATGTATATGAACTGTATTCCATTTGAGGTGTTGCAAGCATAGAGGGCTGTTTGAACTGGAGCAGATTTGATTTAATTAATTCATCAAATGGCGAGTGACTCATGCACTGCTCCCTCTCAGGACAGTCTGCAAGCTGTTATTGGTTAGCAGAGGTCGATCTCGACTCAATTAATACAGCTACAGAGACAGTTTATAGACTGCCTTGACAGGAGAGAATGAATAAGTAATTTGCCATTCACAGGAGAATTTTAAGGAATATTTCAATTTGAATAATATTGAAAATATAAAATATATATTAATAATCTGATTCAAGGCCAGTGCAATCCAATATCAATGCTTAATAATAATTCAAATTTCATCCAGAATTTGAAATAAATTCTTATTATTCATGATTCAATTATTCTTCCAAACTAATGCTCCAATCTTACTATTGCCTTAATACTCTATTTCTATACTCAGTGGACATCCATACATTCTATATATAGAAGAAATCTATACAAAATATATATATTATATAGTCTATATATATATATATATTATATAATCTATATATATATAGATTTCATCCATATATAGAATGTATGGATGTCCACTGAGTAAAGAAATAGATTATTAAGGCAATAGTAAGATTGGAGCATTAGTTTGGAAGAATAATTGAATCATGAATAATAAGAATATTACAGATTCATTTCAAATTCTGGATGAAATTTGAATTATGATTAAGCATTGATATTGGATTGCACTGGCCTTGAATCAGATTCATGATTCGAAGCTGAAACAAGCTCACTTCAAGAAGGCAGTATGCCTTGAATCAGGATTGATTCACTCCAAACATACAGCTTGAATCAGACTCTGATTGATCTAGAATCACAATAGAATCGAGCTTGCATTTAGTGAAAGGTGTGCCAGGTGGCCTTGAATGGGGGGATTGCATCCAGCATGCGTTTCAAGCCTGAGTCAAGACTGCATCTCAATCCTGATTCGACCGTGCATCTCGGGCCTGAATCGAGCTCGCAACGCGACCTTGATTTTAGCTCGCAGCACCAGCCTGATTAGAGCCTGCATTTCGAGCTCGAAACTGGCTTGAACGATGTATAAACGGACTCTTGAATTCAACTCATTTCGAGAAAACGCATGTGAATGAAATCTTGAATCAAGCCCTCACGTTTGACAAAAAGAGCTTGTTTTGATTTCGATTCAAGTTGATTTTGCTGATTGGGTCCCCTCGTGCTCGTGCTTACATATTTGGTGGAGGCTTCTCCCCCCGTTCCTCATTTTGCTTACAAATTCAATAGGAGCACAAAATTATATTGAAATGAAAGGATTGACTTCTGAATCGGGTTTGAAAAATATTGATAATACCTACCTATTATTGACCTACCTATTGAGAACTACCTATTCAATTATTGATAAACAAAAAGCAGGTCGTGTAAGATATTTTTACTATCACATTGCAATAAATTGATCAAAATTTCATCATGTTTTTGTACAGTGTTCCCATTAACAAATTCATCTGGTTCACTTTTATTATCCTTTATATCATACAGAAAATTACAATTATTCAAATCTGACTCAGTGTTTTTTATTTCACTGTTCACACGAATTGCTGATTCACATTCATGTAATCCATTCAATACAATATTTAGGCTACTTTCACACGATAGGAGACGTGCAACTTGAACACTGAACAGTGTTCACGTTTTTTTGTTGAAGTACATTGAGTCAAATCGTGTCTTTCACATGGTGACTCCTATCCAGGAACCTCGTTTTGTCACGTCTTTTCCCCTCGAGGCAAGCAGAGGCAAGATCTAACAACAACGCCGACGTTTGCTCAAAAGTATGACTCATCACTTTTTCTCAAAGTCTAACTTCCTTAAAAATATAGATGGAAGATTTCTGATTTCGGATTTGGACTCAGCGACCCCAAATTCTTTAACGCGTAAGTCCCGTTTTCGAAAATATCCGAAAACAAGGAAGTTATGGCTGTTTTTAATAAAGCTTTCTATTATCATATAATTATACGGTAAAAACGAACAGGTACTGTACTATACAGTACGTAAGTACTGTAGCTATTATAATACAACTTACACTGTATTCGTGTAGGAAATTTAGTAGGATATTTATCTTGATTTCTGAAAATACCCCAAAAGTTGTTAGATATTTATTATATTCACTCATGTAATTGACACTAATGCACAGTGAGCGGTTCTTATTTGTTTCAGAGAAATATATTCAGCCTTTGGAGATACGATAAATTTGCTTTAATTGAAAACTTTTCTTTGGATTGAAATTTACTATGATTCTTAAGCTATATATTCGTTTGTAATACCTACAGCTACTATTTATTATTTTAGCGAATTACATTTTGAGAAAACTATATGGAGTTCATAAAATTATTTTTGGCATTGAGTTTTTGCAAATTCTAATTTGAAATGAAAATATAATCGTAGTGTATGAACCTTGATTCATTTTGAGTGTTGAGTTCAATGACAGTTATTGGATCGTTTTGTCACGTTTGAAGCTGTTATTCTTTTCATGTTTTTCTTTCATGTTTATTGATATTTTCTTTTTCAATTTAAGATTTGATTTCTGAGTTATTTATTTTTGTCATTAATAATTTTGACCTTCCTTTTCAGAATTTCTGAGTATTTGCACGTAATTAGTCATTAACCAGCCAATTATTATAGTACAAGTTGTTGATGTATTATCAATCTGTATCAGTAGAGTTCTTATTATTATATAATGTTAATTTTAATTAGATTTAGGGTCAGTGTGGTTTCAGTCAGAGTACAGTTCTCTCATTTGTAAAGAGGTTCTCCTTTTTTCCCTTACCTTGTTATAATCTTCCTTATATTTCATTTCTCAATATGTATTACCCAGTATTTACATCTGTAGTTTTCCTTACGTCGCATGTACATGTAGGAGCAATCAACATTTTCTCGGGAGTGTTCTTCAAGGAACTTCATCATGGGCTCGCCTACGAGTCATCGGTTCCTCTCATGTATGAGGTGGATTTTCCGGGGGCTCAACAGGAGGTTCTAGAAGTGGAAGGAGTCTTCTGGCCATCTTGTCAGGGATCAGATTGTCATCTGTAGGAAGTTGTCGAGATGCTCTACAATTCAACAAATTCGATACTAATGAGTGGACATCGGGCTTTCAATACTTCGACTTGGATGCTTTCTCGGAAGACAAGGGGCATTGCAGCTATAGGAGATT
The DNA here is from genome assembly GCF_014356525.2 of Nilaparvata lugens. NCBI lineage: Eukaryota > Metazoa > Arthropoda > Insecta > Hemiptera > Delphacidae > Nilaparvata > Nilaparvata lugens. The sequence continues at coordinate 90,609,462 of NC_052518.1, read as the reverse complement.
TTCTGCATTTCTGTTGCTCAGTCGCTATGGATGGCAAGTTATATAAACTTCAGTTCAATGAGGAAAAGGTTGCTGATCACTTGAATGCATTTCAAGGATTGGTGGCTGACGATCATAAAGACCTCATCAAAATGTCACACAATTTAAAGCTGTTTGCAGGCAACTTTTCGCAACTGTTTCATGAAGCATACAACAGAGTGGTGGACGACGTCAAACTGTACATTCAAAAAAATCAGTATGTCAGATTTCGTTATATAATCAGAATTCGTTTTTTGAACAGCGACTTCTTGCATACGTTTTTCATCTTCATTCACACATCAACGTATTGGCAAGGCAGGAGTTCATTAGTTCAGCGCGGGAGCGTTGCGACAAGAAGCATCTATCACCCAGCATGGTGAATCCAGTTATTTTGCGAACAGATTTATTCAAGCTGAAAAAAAGTTATACATTGCAAGGATATCATCTAGCAGTGTCGTTAGAGGAGCTGCAGCATTACTATGAATTTCCCCTTACTACATGTATCTTCAGGGATGAGGCAGTTGTGTTGAGCTTGAAGGTGCCATTAATAAGCACAGACGGGCAGTATCAGCTGTTTCATCATATCCCGGCGCCGATGTGCTTCAGGAACCAATCATGTCAGCTGCCAACAAAGGACTTTGTGCTGGCTAAGCGGGTGCAAGACGGGCGGGTGCAACTTATCTCCGGTCATCATTTGTCTACCTGCCAGCCACAGGAGGACTTCCTCTGCTACTTACCAAGGAACCTGAGGGATGGTCAAATTTCATAACAGTGTATGGAGCACGTTTCGTCGTCGCCGGATCTTTTGGAGCTATACCAATTTTGCTGGTTAAAATGAAGTCTGGCAGGAGAGGGGATGACTGTCATGGAATATTCACCTACAGAGTACATCATTTCCAATATTCAACAAGGATCTCGTATATCATGTGAGGGAGGTTTGTTTCATAAACTTCAACCTATTCCAGGAGCAATGTATGTGGTTTTGCCTAGTCATTGCGAGGTTTCGGTTGGAGGAAGGATATTGGTGAGAAAGACTTTTCTGTGTGATGCAAATGTTTATGAACAGCCTCAGTCTACATCACTTACCTTCGCATTGGGTCAAGTTTAATTTGTTGAAAATTGATGCTCTGAAGCCGCTTTTGAATCCAAAGTTTGTTAATTTTAGTAAGATTTTAAAAGATGATATCAAAATAAAGGTTCCAGATTTGTTGGTTCAAAATGTGTTGTAATATGGGGAATATTGAGAGGTTTGTATTGTAGTTTTTTTTGTGCCTTTCTTCCAGGTTGTTGAACTGATCAAGATTGGACTGAATTTTTCCAATATCGTACGATATCGTACCATTTTGGCAATTTATGTTTAGTGGGGGGTTATCTGTTGTTCAGCGATGACGACAAATACGAGGTTTCTTGATTGATTCAGGTACCCTAGCCGATCATTCTAATTCCAACCGTCACCTGAAGAAGACCAAGAAGCAGCGACCACAGGAGGATGGAGTGGACAACTGTGAGGGTGTACATTGTGGCTGGTGAGTCCCTAATTCATTTTTAAGCTTGAGCCACCCATTGTTTCATTTTGACCAGTCCAGTTTAATCATTGTAGCCTAATTCCCTCTTTCAAATTGAATTAAAGTCTTTCAAATATTTTTCAAGTTTTAAAAGCCCTATTGGAGGAGGCCTTCTGCCTACTCGAAACCCTGAGACACAGAGATTAAGTAACTGATTAATAGTCAAGTGTCTTCAATGTTAGCACATCGTTAATATAACCATCGATAAATTAAGAAATTAAGTTCATTTATAATTTACTATTCTTTTGGATTTGTCACCTGGTCATATGGGACATATATATGAATCATATATTTATCTCATATTGATCAGGATTTTAGAGCTTTAAATTGGAAAAGTTTAATGAACAGTGTTTTTGTCTTTGAACAATCTTTGTCATCGACAGAAAGATTGTTTATTTCATTTGTTGTAAAAATTAATGTTGCATCTCTTTTGTTTTTAATAACAAACGTGCCGCTTGTGCGACAGATAAAAATATGTACTTGAAATGGCTTTCATGTTTGGCATTGACTGAGTTTATATTTAATACCCAAAATTTAACTTTTGGTCAGTGTGTGAGCTCGTTCGATAGGACTGAAAGTTAAGTCCGGCTGATCCAGTGAAAAAGGCTAGATTTCGGTTCGTTTAATAGTACAGTTATTCTGTCACAGATCGGGCCGTATAAAAATAATTGTATTATTAAGGGAGACGGGTTCTGACCCTATTCATTGGTTCAGTTAATACTTGTTCTTTTTAAAATACTAAAGTCGCGAAATACCAATGGATGCCAAAGTGGGAAGCTATTTCAAAAAGGTAGGTGACTACTGATACATTGTTCTTAAATTTTCATAGCCGCAAACATTGAATCATCATTAGCAGCAAACGAGTGTTTTCTCCATTAATTCATATCAAATATTGTTTTATAATCAAATTAATCTTGTTTTGTTCAAATGTTAAAGATTCATTAATTAAAGTTCTAGTTATTCTGTTCTTTTCTTGTTATCATAGTTCTTTTCCCCTTACATAATTGGTGAAGGCACATCTTGCTTACATATTTGGTGGAGGCTTCTCCCGCCGCTCCACAACTTGCTTACAGATTTGAGTAATTGAATATTTTTAACTGATGCTTAATAGTCTTTCCATCCATCCTCCTCAAGGTTGTTCTGTTTAATACCTCAATCACCACCTTCTCTTTTGTATTGTTGTGAGAGGAGTAACGTTATATTTGTATTTTCTATATTTTTGATACTAAATTTGTTCTTATTTGCCTCTGAGAGAGACCAGCGAAGGCCTAGGCTGTCTTCCAGAGAGCTGTTAAAGTAACTAGTGAGGTCAATGAATACCTAATCTCTAGATAAACGTTTTTTTCGGTTAAAGTCGGTTTTGTTTTCAATGCTTTTGAGCTAGATATAACTTTCGATGTCTTAAGAAATGAGAAATTTGTTGGAAATCCAACCCCTGACAGTTAACAAGCTAATTTATTTTTCCATTTTGTGTGGTTCATGACGTCCTAAATCATATGTTATTTTATTTTTCATTTTGTTTAGTCATTGACGTTATAAATTAATAGTTAATTTATTTTTCCATTTTGTGTGGTTCATGATGTCCTAAAACATAGGTTAATTTATTTTTCCATTCTGTGTAGTTATAATTATGTTCTAAATTGATAGTTAATTTATCTTTCCATTTTGTGTGGTTCATGATGTCCTAAATCATAGGATAATTTATTTTTCTCATTTTGTGTAGTTAGCGATGTTCTAAATTAATAGTTGATTTATTTTTCCATTTTGTGTAGTTAATGATTTTCTAAATTGATAGTTAATTTATCTTTCCATTTTGTGTGGTTCATGATGTCCTAAATCATAGGATAATTTATTTTTCCCATTTTGTGTGGTTAATGTCATTCTAAATTACAGGTAATTTTTTTTTCCTTTTGTGTAGTTGATGGCATTCTAAATCATGAGCAAATTTATTAGTTGGATTTTGTAAAGTCTCACCCTTGATATTGATTCATTTAGGGACTTGGTGTGTAGTCCTTTGTCAAGCAAAGAGTGGATTGATAAATGAATAGACATTATCTTCATTATCATTAAATTGGATTATTATTAATCAAAACAAACTTCAATTTTGATAATTCCGATACTCCCTGAGAAGATCGTTGTCACAGGTTATTTACTACTTTGAACTTAATCAAGTATTATCCATCTTATATTATTATCTATTATTGATCCTTTTCGCCCTTTGGGGAGAGAGCACTCGGGAAGGGCTACTAGTTTAACCTTCTGTTGTTCATACTAATATCATCTTATTTGCTGCATGTATTAGATTTATATTGCTTTCTGATCCCATGAAATTCATAGTTCTGATTGACCAATCTTTATTCATTTGAGCTACTAGTTTTTATTACATAATTTTATTTTTTTATTATTTAGTAGTTATTACATAAAATACTAGTTTAACCTTCTGTTGTTTATACTAATATCATATCTGCTGCATGTATTAGAATTATTTTTCTTTCTAAACCCATGATATTCATAGCTCTTATTGACCAATATTTATTGATTCATTTGTGTCAGATTGAATTATTGAGCTGAAATTATTAGTCCTTGGCTTGATTTCCTTACTTGAGTACCATTAAATTATCATTTTTAATGGCTTCAACTTTAATTATTTATTTATATGATTAATTGAATAACGAATTTTGTCTTTAATCTTCCATTTTGATTTGTTTGAGTGAACTTCACTAGTAACTGAAGTTTTAATTATAAAGTTAATTTTATTATTTATTTATATGATTAATTGAATTACAAATTTTGTCTTTAATCTTCCATTTTGATTTGTTTGAGTGAACTTCACTAGTAACTGAAGTTTTGATTATAAAGTTAATTTTATTATTATAGACTTAATTTATTACTATTATGAATTGATTCATTTTTTTAGTCTATTGAGTTGTCCGAAGCTCAGAGATTACCTATTATTGTTGGAAAGCCACTCGCCAAACATTTTACAATTTTCGAGACCGTTGATATGTCCTATACTGCACAGCCAATGCCCCGAGATTGATCTTAGTATTTTCTGTTTAGATTTGAGAATATTTTTATTTTGAGTTTATCGTGTTGCCACTTGTTCCTCTTTAATTTTGTGGAATAAAATCAGTGATACTATTGTTGCCATAATATGTGTTTAGATTAAAGAATATTTTCTTATTTTGAGGTTGTCGTGTTGCCACTTGTACATCTTTATTTTTTGGAATAAAATCGTTAACACTAATGTTGCCGTAATTTGTGTTTCGATTTGAGAATATTTCTAATATTATAATCTATATATTATAACATATATCTATATATTATACTATATATATTATATATTATATTATATCTATATATTATAATCTATATAGATTTCATCTATATATAGAATGTATGGATGTCCACTGAGTATAGAAATAGAGTATTAAGGCAATAGTAAGATTGGAGCATTAGTTTGGAAGAATAATTGAATCATGAATAATAAGAATTACAGATTTATTTCAAATTCTGGATAAAATTTGAATTATGATTAAGCATTGATATTGGATTGCACTGGCCTTGAATCAGATTCATGATTCAAAGCTGAAAGAAGCTTACTTCAAGAGGGCAGTATGCCTTGAATCAGGATTGATTCACTCTAAACATCCAGCTTGAATCAGACTCTAATTCAATTCAATTCAATTCAATTTCTTTATTCCAATACAAAAACAATGTACAATATAGAACAGAATAATAATTATGGAATAATTATTTCCCCGCATGGACTGTTGATCCGCATGGACAATTGATCTAGAATCACAATAGAATCGAGGTTGAATTTCGTGAAAGGTGTGCCAGATGGCCTTGAATGGGGGGATTGCATCCAGCATGCGTTTCAAGCCTGAGTCAAGACTGCATCTCAATCCTGATTTGACCGTGCATCTCGGGCCTGAATCAAGCTTGCAACGCGACCTTGATTTTAGCTCGCAGCACAAGCCTGATTAGAGCCTGCATTTCAAGCTCGAAACTGGCTTGAACGATGTATAAACGGACTCTTGAATTTAACTCATTTCGAGCTAAACGCATGCGAATGAAATCTTGAATCAAGCCCTCACGTTTGACAAAACGAGCTTGTTTTGATTTTGATTCAAGTTGATTTTGCTGATTGGGACATATAAAAGAGTTTTTCCACCAGTCTTATCGTGTCAGCAAGCACCCACACTCAGGGCCCGAGGGTTTGAGTCCAACTTCCTGATGGACGCCACGTATGGGTGAAGCCATAATCAGGGCAGAAACTGTGCCGAGCACTATTTTTAATTCAGGTCTTTTCCCAAGTTTGATTTTATTAGTGATGGTAGATAATTATAATTTTTTTCCAAAGAAGTACAGAAAGTAGAGAAGAAAGTTTTCAGTTATGTTACATTTGAGTTATTGTTTCTGAAGATATATTATTGTAGAGTATTGCTGAAAGTCAGGAAGATAGTCTTTAAATTGGAATGAAATTTTTAATATTATGTTCATATTGAGTTTAAGACTTGCTAAAGTTTTATATATTCTTTGTGTTTTCTCATGGTGTTAAGGCGATTAAATCAGGCATGGCAATAACTTATCGTAGTTTTCCTGACTCAAACCTGTTCGCCTGCATGAATTGAAATAGTATAGACTCAGATTCATTTTCTAGATGTGCCGGCCTACTTTAAAATTCTAAAAATTTTCTTCAAAATTATTTTTATTTTATTACTTTCATAAAGGTTAGGCAAAAACCCAGTGATAACAGTGCGTGAGCACGGCCACCAGCAGGGCAAAAGCCTGGCAATAGCAGTATACAAGCATGGCGAAGTCAGGCAGTGTGCAAGCACAGCCACCAGCAGGGCGGAAGCCCCACAATAGCAGTGTGCAAGCACGGTGTAGTCAGGCAGTGCGCGAGCACGGCGCACCTCTGCAGTGCGAAAGCACAGCACATCTATGCAGTGCAAAAGCATGGTGTATCTATGCAGTGAGAGAGCACAGCACATCTATGCAGTGTGGAAGCACGGCACATCTCAGGAGTTCCGCTTTTATAGGGGCGAGGTATGGCAGATGCTGCCAAGAAGCATATGGCCGGACATTCTACTGCTACTCTCCTTGACAATGCAACTCCATTGTGACTGGTTGGTGAGGATCCAACCTGGCGCCCAGTTGGTAGTGCAGTATCATATGACCGTCGGTGATATGACAGCATGTCCACTGTGTATTGGGGCATATGTCCATTGCTTACCCTTCTAATTGCGACCCCCCTCCTCCTCCCCGTTTCTCTTTCACTCAGTAGTCAAGATATATTTCGTGACTAGTGAGGGAAATTGCTTTTAGAGTTAGTTTTTCGACACTTGGTTATATTTGTGCAAGATCTCGTTGTCTAATGAGCAGCTTAGGCACTGGTCTACTGCTTAGCTAAGCCGTGCACCCTTGTCTCAACTTGCTCGGCTGCCAAGGGAGGCTCACCAAGAGAAGAGAGAGCCAGTTGAGTCAGTTGGTCTAGAGCTGTTGAATGGAGCAGAACACGGCCGAAGTGAATGCAACTTGTGTCACAGACATCCTACATACTTCTACTACACCTTCAAGATACACCGTTCCTTGGCTGTAATTGAGGAAAGAGGTGTGTGGCATCAATCTGGTAAGAAGGTGAGGTTTGTACAACATCATTTGCACTTTGTAGCAGCTATCCAGCTTGTCACAACCTGCTACGACAGGTTAGATTTTGACCAGAATCTAATGAGACTCGAGAATATTCTGAAGTGGTTCGGAATAGGAGAAGAAGACATCTAGAGACCGGACCAATTTGTTCTGTATTGTTAGCTGTATTCCTGACGACTCCAGAGAGCTGGTTCCAGTTAGGCGACTTATGGCGAAGTCCTGATCTGGGGCTTGTTCATCGTTTCAACTCGGATTGGAACAGCAAGAGGACTTCCAGTAGGGATTGGGAACACTCTTCCCGTCCCGCAAATCGCATTCCTGAAGGCTACAGACAGCCGGTAACCGAGATGTTGGACTTGGTGATCTCGAGTGAAGCCTTGCTCCAGGGCCCTTTCAAAATTCCAATTCAGCTTGGAATAGCAAGAGGAACACTTTTCCCGTCCCGGAAATCGCATTCCCACAGGCTACAGACAACCTATCAATTGGAGTCCCTGCTCAGAGTCCTGACGGTAGGCCACTCTCATAGCAACATCAAAGTCGATCTTTAAAGGAAGAGGAAATTGAGAGAGGACCAATGACACCACTTCGAGGTGGCAGACACCACCTTTGTCCACAAGGAGGACCTGGTCACCAGACTGTTCCTACTCCCGTCTCACCACACCCAACCCTGTTAGGCAGTGCAATAGCACTGCCCCTCTTTCCTAAAAGAGGAAATCATCTCTAGAAGGCATTCAAGGCCCTGTTTCAACCGCTGACACGAGCCAGGGTGGTTGACGGACACCACACAAAGCGTCCCGTCCCCTATTGCAGCCCACCCCAGACGCCGACTGAGTCTAGCCGGCCCAGAGGGACACTGGGAATTTTGATAGGAAACGGTGTAGGCAAAAACCTACTCAGAAATTATCAAATTAATAATATGATTAATTCAATGACGAATTTCTTTTTTAATTATCCATTTTTTTTAGTAAAATTCACTATTAACTGAAGTTTTGATCAATCTATTGAGTTGTAAGAATTTTGGGAATTTCCTATTGTTATAAAGCCACCTGCCAACCATTTTCCAAAATTGGAACCCTTGCTATTGCCTATTAACCTACTACTGGACGCCCAACGCTCCAAGATTAGTATTAGTGTCGCCATATTTTGTGTTTGGATTTAAAAATATTTTCATTTCCATTCTGTCGTGTTGCCACTTGATTCTGTGGAATAAAATCGTAGTTAAAATCTTCTTATCGTCCTCAGTGTGTTCTACACCAGCATCCTGCACAGTCCAATCCAACTAGAAGGTAATAGAATTCTGGGTGTCATAGACCCAAGTCGATGACAGAAGTAGGCTACTACAACCGACCAGGAGAATGTTCGCCATGTGTTACGGATTAATTGAAAAGTAGGCTACATTTTAATATACAACTTTCTGAGTAGTTGTGAATGAAATATTTTATCCATACTGAATAAAATAGTATGTCTTCTTAGGTTTCTCCATCTCATTTAAAAAATTAAAAAAGGATGTAGAGATCAATGATATACACTTATTACCTATACTGTTTAATAGCATACAGCAATGTTTAAGATCAATCTACAAAAATATAAACTGAATAATTATGGTATTAAAGTACGCAAATATAGTATATATTTTCAGAAAACATGTCCCAGGGTCTCACTTCATTATGGAACAAGAAGGTAACCCGTGCTCTGCAAGGGCCTAATTGAAAACTTGACGTAATGGAATCTTGGAAAATTGAAAATAGGCCTATAACCATCCTCGGCGAATGAAAAATTTCAAGTCCAGTGTAGTTCAGACGTGATGATGTGTCAATCGTGAATTTCCTAAGCCAGTTTTTTCCTTTATTATATAATATAGATTTTTATTTTTATACCAATTTTTAAACTCAATATAAAAACCTCAAAATCAAATAAAAACTTATAAAATGTTAAAAAACAAATAAAAACCTTCAAAATTACAAAATATAACCTTGATCGAGACTGCAATGTTTATTATGATGTACTAGGCGTCATGATGCGAAATTACAATTGACAGGATACGAGGCATTGAATAAAAAAATGCTATCGTGATAAAAAAAATATAATACTGAGGGTATAATGCGCGAGGAAGGCCAAGACTGGACCTATGTAGAACAACTGAAGAAGGATCTGAGATGTGCCAACTATAGAGACCTCAAAAGGATGGCAGATGACAGAGAGGCATGAAGACGAGTTGCTGCCAACCAGCCCAACAAATGTTAACCAAAGAAGAATAATACAGAAAACCACAGTAACCAACATAAGTGGTGCCCTCATAGCACAAGCAGTAAGTTCCGAAGTAAGAGGACTAACGTTTATGCGGTCAAAATTTGGCCTGCCCTTGAAACTGGTAGGGTGGATACAGGATTCGGCTCCAACATCTGCGAATTCTAGGCTTTGGCCCCCTCACATCATGATATGTTCATGTAGGAGTGGCGTGGAAATGACAAAAATTGTGTGTGAATTGAGCTTTAGGCTCTTAGAATCATTCTGAATAAATGATCGAGCTTTTCCTTCTCTTAAAAAACCCAAAAAAGAAAAAGTATGCAATATTTTTTAAAAGTTGGTAAACAAATATGAAATATTACATAATAAATATTATACTTCCTGCAGATCCGCACCTTTCAAGAACATAACACACATAAGAAATTCAAAACCATTGTTCAAAAATGGATACCGTAATAAACCCAATATTTCCATTAGGAAGAACATTACTTTCATTGGGAGAACATTATTTAGAACTTTGAATATTAATGGTTCGTATTCCGGTATAAATCACAAAATAATAACCAAAGATATTAACTTTTTTCTAATTAATTTTATGATTGCCTGGCTTACTTCTTGAAATGGTTAGGTACGATGTAATTCTGTTTATTTTTCAGGTACATTTCTTTGTTCATCTATTGGTTATCAAGAGTTATGAGCACATTAAACTGTAATCCTTGATACATTGATTTTATGTTATTTTTCTATTGATTGTAGTCAAGTCATACATATTTGATACTGTCACTGATATATGTTCAAGATGATATGGAATGAAAATGGATTAAATAGAAATACTCTTCATTCAACAAGGTAACTGCTCTTTGCAGCATGATTCAAACTACTGCACTACTGGACATTTTTCGGGAGTCTGTATTGAGTAGGAAATGGCAATGCTGTCTGTTGATGTCGAAAAATGTCTGCTGATTGTCAGATCGCCTACGTGTCATTGAAACTCCATCACTATTCAATTAATCTGTGATGAAATGTGATGCATAAAATAATAATCATGTCAAAAAATATATGATACTAAAATTTATACCTAATACCTAATTTTAATACATAACATGAACTATAATTCGTCATAACACATTTTAAAAAATATATTTTTCAATTAAAGCTCTACTGTTTTAGTATAAGTGGATTGTAAAATTTGCGAAATGTGATAGCCTATTTTATGAACTTATTTGCTAGTTCAATAATAATGTGTTGGATGAAAGTCCCAAAACGAAAATATCAAATCCTCACATGAAATTATAGCCTATTTAATTTACATATTAGTTAGTTCAATAATGTCAAGTCCCAAAACGAAAATATCAAATCCTCACTTGAAATTATTACCTGCTGTGACTTGGAAGCACTCCACACAATGCCTCTACAAAAAGTTATTTCCACAAGAACTTCATTACAGAATATTCTCTTGAACACAAGATATGACTAGCATAGTCATCACTATTACACGTGTAATGTAGCCGATTATTTGACATGCATTTTCACAATTCGAGAGTACCCATTGTTTAAAAATTGAAAGTGTCGACGACGGTGGAAATTCATGACAAATAAAATTGGACTGAAAAATGTATGGCTCTTGGCAGTCGGTTACGAGGACGGGACCCCTGGAACTATCTACAGCAAACGGGCCCGTTTATCTGCTGTAGATAGTTTCAGGTCCCGTCCTCGTAACCGACTGCCAAGAGCCATACATTTTTTAAGTTCAATTTTATTTGTCATGAATTTCCACCGTCGTCGACACTTATAATTTTTAAACAATGGGTACTCTCGGATTGTGAAAATGCACGTCAACTAATCAGCTAGGTACATTACATAATTATGATAAGAGTGAACATTAGAAAACATCTCTGTAAAGAGGTGAATCTCATAGGAACACATATAAAGGTTAACAATCAAATTATCTCTTGCTATTTAATAGTTTTAACTGCTATGGTTGCTTATGGTAATTGAAAAAATTAAAATTAAAATACGGGTGAACATGTGATACTAGTTTTCTTCAATACTTCGAGGTGAATAAGATAAAATATTCATTAATATGGTTATTTAGCTAAACCTAAAATCAAGTTATTGACAAATAATATAGATAATGAATTTTTATCCAAAAATTTGGATAACATTAGTACAGAGCTGAATCCAATCAAGATAGAAGTCGAGATTATTTTAAATTCTTGGATAATGTTGAAAATATATTATATTGGTGTATATGTTTACAAAATGAATATGCTGGCTCCCTGTACATTGCGAAAGAAGGTCATTTTAGATGAGATAGATCAAATACATTCAAGATAACCAAATTAAGATTTCCATTTTCATTAAATAATTATAAAAAATATTTCATATAATGAAACACATAGGCCTAGTATCCTTCTCCAGATATCTCTATAATTTGAAATTTAAATCTCAGATTGAACTCTATTTGCAGTCATTCAATAAATTATCAAATAATTGATGAAATATTAAGTTTATTGTTATATAAAAATTTTGATAGTAATTTCAATTATTAATAAAGATTGATTGACAATCTATTTATGAATTCTTGGAGAGGTAGGCCGTAGTTTATCAATGTACAGGGAAGCTCATAAACATATATTCAATAACTTAAAATAATATATTATCAAGCTCAAGCTTAACTGCAGTAGTAATAGATGAATCATGATGAGGCTTCACTTATTCGAATAAGACTATTTAAATTACAGAAGAATTACACCTAGGCTGCTAACAACTATAATGTGGATCTGTTCGGAAATTCATGCTGAATGATACTCGCCTGGAGCCGCCAGTTCACTCGATTGGTGACCACATTTTTCCGATTCTCCGAGTTGATTCCTTGTGTGATTTGAATTACATTGGGTGATGATATGTTCCATTTCCATGTTCCAGTGTGTTCCATGGATGTTGTTTGGATGCATGTGATGTTGTTTCTCTCTTGAAATGTAGTTGTAGTAGCCTTGTATTAAATGAAAGTGATATAGCTTCTTATGAAGATCAGAAGTATGGTCGCAAATCTCGTATCTGAAAAAATATAGTCCAGTACTTAAAATAATTAGTATATTATATAATTGGTATAATATTCAAGTATGAAAATACAATTGGTAATTATGCATTTAATACGTATTAGAAGCATGAATACCAATTCCATGTGCCACGTTGCTTATTATATCAGAAGAAAATATTATTATTGATAACCTCCATTGGAAACCATCTCTAGTATTTTAGTGTGACCGATCATAAAAGTAAATTGCCATTCATAAAATATGAATACTAAATTTTATTCTAAATTCATAATATATCTATTTTACTCGAATCTTTATTCTAAGATCCCAGGAGCTGGCCAGAATAAGGTCCAAAACTCATCTATTTCTCAAGCTACATGAAAATAAATAATATTCAATATGATTATTTGTATGACTCAAATAACTGGGTAGTACCCTTTCAGTTTTCTATATTTGGAGACACAACATGCATTTTTAATCAATATAATTACTTTTTCAAACGGAAATTAAGGAATTGCTGAACACTTATTTTATTACACATCAGTATCGGAGATTTTGTGAAATATGTTTACTGATATTTGAAATAGATATGAAATAAAAAAGGAATATGATGTCTTTTTTACTGAAAAAGTATCATTAGCACAAAACTTGAGCTTTGATGAAACTACAGATTAACGGTATGTTTGTTTATGGCATCATCGTCATTTGAGTATTCAGTAAAAGTAAAATGCTAGATGAGTTCTGGATTTATACGGTAGTGGTTGAGGTAGTCAAATCTCTCCAACTGAAAATTGTTCCATGAGAATTAAAACTTGTTTTTTGTGAATAGATAGATTACCGTAATAGAAGTATCTCAGTGGAAAATCGAAATACAAACTATGTTTTAATTCATTGCGTGAATTTTGTTTTGATCTCTTTGTGTGAATTATCACTAATTTGAAAGATTTTTTCATGATAAAAATTTAATTGATTGTTTTCAAAAAGCACTGAGATACTCACATACAGAAAAGTTGATTCTTTGAATATTTTATAATCTGAATACTATTTTGATCGATTTTTGAGTGCATATAGGGATGGGCATATAAATACACTAATATTTCTCTAGCACGAAAATGACTATATTCATCAATTTTTTCTACTATAATGAAAAAATATATTGAATGAAGCAAGTTTGTTCCTCTGAATATTAAAAGACAATAAAAAATTCAAAATATGTTTGTAAAATAAAAACCAATTCTATATATATTAATTATTCAATTTAAACCTGTAGAATCAGCGAAGATAGATTAAAATTACATATATAGGAGTGGTATATGGAACTAGTACGGTATAGTTTGCGCCCCGTTCTCTGTAAGGGTCTGTCGAATAGATATAATTATTTTAACCGATATAAGAACATAAAGCACCTTTTATTTAAAACATTTTTGAGTGCATATAGGGATGGGCATATAAATACACTAATATTTCTCTAGCACGAAAATGACTAATTATTCATTAAATTTTTCTACTATAATGAAAAAATATATTGAATGAAGCAAGTTTGTTCCTCTGAATATTAAAAGACAATAAAAAATTCAAAATATGTTTGTAAAATAAAAACCAATTCTATATATATTAATTATTCAATTTAGACCTGTAGAATCAGCGAAGATCGATTAAAATTACATATAGGAGCGGTATATGGAACTAGTACGGTATAGTTTGCGCCCCGTTCTCTGTAAGGGTCTGTCGAATAGATATAATTATTTTAACCGATATAAGAACATAAAGCACCTTTTATTTAAAATATTTTAAATGAAGAATACTTTTTGTTTTTATATTGTGTTTTTTGATAATTTTTAAAAGTAGCCCATGCAAGTGAAGTGATTTTATTTTAACCGGTTTATCACATGTAAAATTGATTGCTGATTCTTGTTGATAATGATTAACTCTAAATAAAATATATTTTATTCACCAATAAATGATTTATTATCATTTCATTATAAATTTGAATAAATTAAATGAGATAGGAAAGGATAGAGCTATCTGCTCTGTCGAATGGCATATACAAAAAGGATAGCAACACCAATGTTAATCAGATTCTAACTTTATAACGTGAATCTCACTATAATGATCAATGTCTATGTTTAGGTGTTTTATAGCTCACCACAACAGTAGCCTGTTTGAGGCCAGTGTATCCATCGCAGCCGGAATGCAGATAGGGCTTGATGGCAAGCAGGTACTTGTGGTTGGGATCGGGATACTCGTCGCCCACCCTGACCAGCGAGGCATCCACCCTCTGCCCGGGTGGGGCCGTCGGGTCGAAGCCAAAGCTCACTCCGGTCACTTGCGGGAACCGACCCTCCAGGCGAGGATAAGCAGACACAGCGTTCTTCAGAGCTAGCAGAATGTCTGCACCTGGTCATAGAATAGCATAGAAATGAACTTTATTTATTTGACAAAACAAATTTAGACTACCGTAGTTCTTAATCCAATAAGAAACAAATTGAAAGAAATAAAAAGTTCATAGGGCTTGGCACTCTGCCGACAGCCAAAGTTTGTGTTAAATTATAATAATTACCGGTAACTCTTGAGGCAGAATAAAGAACATGAATATATAAATTGATCTCTTTTCTGTATAGGGCTACTTGTGATATAAATATAAAGAAATAAAAATGTTGTGATAAAATATTTCAAAAAAGGGTACTGAGATTTTTATTTCTTTTTATTTATATAAATTGAATATGTATATACAAAATGAAATATGAAATTGGCTTGGTATCCGTTTCATAACTAAACAAACTGCTTTGAATTAATAAATATCATACATAGAGTTTAAAAGTCAAAATATTGAACAACAAAAAAATGCACCCGTTTTTCTTCAAGTAATATTAATGTTATATGTGATGGGAATGATAACACGCTATCAATTGCAGAATTTTACAGTAATAATAATACTGTGATGGATGCTCGGTAGTAGTATATACACGACCAAAGATTTATGGTGTTAAGATAATATCCATTTATAACCCCTCCGCCTGTCGGGCGGACTTGCCTGAGCTGGCAAGTTGAATTTGGCATGTATGCAGAGGGTTTACTTGAATAATGGTAGGAATACATCTGAAGCACATAATACTGTATAATGTATCATGCATCGTTTTTTCTCAGAAAATCTCCAGGAATAATATTTGGAGATAAAATCATTTTAAATTTGTTTTCAATTTTCAATTACTTATAAGTTTTTTGGACTGAACACAGATTTTGAATACCGTACCTGGAATACTCATAAGGGTCATCTACATTTATTATGAAAACTTACAGCCTGAAAAAATGCATGGAAGGAGACTTATATCCTAAAATATGTCATAACTATACTCCGTACAAAATTACTTTGAACTTGGGAGGGACATGCACAGCAGAGAAGTCATACATACAGAGGTAGGGATACAACGGCGGCGAAGATACCGTTCTGAACTGGCTAACATTCTCTAATATTTTTAGTGAGTTTCCAAGCGCTCATGTTAAACTTGAGGAGTTTCCTCTCTGGATGCATTCAGTCGACTGACTCTAATCGACAAATTGGCAACTACGATTCTACCTATGACTTTATCCATCACTGTGATTGGCTGATCTCCCTCCAATTTCTCTGCGAAAAATATATTTCTATATTCAAAGCTATGTATCTCGGTAACCCGTTACCTATTTTGACTTGATCTTGAAATGTCTTGAAGCTTGTGTCAAAAGTAATGAGTGTTTGAAATGTTAAACATAGTATAGAGGATCACTAGTATATATGATTGTCATCTGGATAAAGCTATTGAGATGGATGAGGTACGGTACATGTAGTTTTGAAAAAAAGTTTGTGAGAATAAAGCCCCAGGAGATGACAAAATACCAAGGGAATTTTATAAAGAGTCACCAATTGAGAGAAGAGAGCTACTATTGCAGTTTTTCGAGTGATACCGAAAAGGGTGAGCTTTCACCAGTTCGATCATATTCCTTCTGCATAAGAAAGGCGATAATTCAATTTATTGTTTCCAACTACCGGGCTATAAGGATCAGCAATATCTTTCAATTGTGTGTTGAAACAAACACATCTACTAACAGCTGAAGATGTTTTGGTTTCAAAACAAAACTGCAGTCTTGTGTAAAAGTCTAATAAATGTGGATGTGACAAAAAATGTGTTTTTTTCAATTATGGAAAGATTACACAATATCAATATTCTCATTCAACAAATTTTATAATCACAGGTCTCTTTATAACATTAAAGATTTCTTAGATCTCTAATCTTTTTCTCTGTCCATCTGGGACTCCTTCATTGCATAATCTCAAAATACCTTATATTCCTTAAGATATCCCAAAACTCCGGCTTTCCCTCTTCAATAAATGTTTCTACTAAAATAGAACTATCAAATTTTCTCAAAGATTAAACAATTCATTATAGAGCTTACCTCGCAAACCAGCTACATTGTAAACAACTATCCCTAGATCACAAGTATTGTCCATTGTTCGGCTGACGGTCTCACTCCGTTTATTTAGTGGTTGCTGGTTTCTCGGTGGTACCTGAGTGGTCTCGTTCATGGTGCTCAAAATCAGCGCTGCTCGATCCCCGACGATCCAGCTTTGCTCTGCACCTGGTCATAAACAATCACAATTAAATAGCATTATAAAAATTGCAGTATTTCGATTCATTCAAAATATAAAAGTCTCGTGTGTCGTGTCTGGTTTCATCAAACTAGGTCAAGAGATTTAAGTTCATAGTCAAAACAGGTACACTTTACAGCGAGTACACTAAAGCATATAATTTCTATGGTTATAGTTACTATCCGTAACTCCAGTACACTCGTAAATCATACCAGTATGTTCAAATGTATCGACCACGGACCAAGCTTGGTGAAACCGGGCATAAGTGTTTCAAAATTGAATAGAGGTATTATTCTTCAACTTCAATTATGATCTGGATAAAATTATGAATTAAATGAAATAATCTATTATTCTGTCATAATCAGCCTATATGGATTATTTTCAATACAGTTGAATATCCTTAGCTGAGAGTTTCGACGGAATATCGGTAGGAACACAGAGCCTTCTATTCCAAAGCCGCATAGTCATAAAAGTATATTCTATTATTTCAGATGTTTCTGAAATAACCTCCTTGAGTTTAAAAAGTCTGATTATTAACTTTGAACCTACATCATGTTATAAAGTGGACAACATATTGGAATGAAGAAATGAATTTCGTCTCGACCAATCCTTTCTCATTTTTTTGAAAACTTTAAATCAATTTGGACTGAATGAATATGTAAAGTGTTTATTCTACTCACCAATAGCTCAATTTTAATAAAGTAGGCTGTTCTAGATGTATGAATCTGTCTCCAAGCACTGTTGAACTCAAACTGCGTTTGAGTTGCTGCGTTGGTAGCTGCGAGCTCAATAATTATTATTATTGAGTACAGAGAAAATATTGTTCCGACGAGTGCTCGAGAACAATGGATGAATATTCCACATCAACTGCGAGGCAATGAGAGAGAGGAGAGAGGAAAAATGACGCGTCAGCAAGAGCTGTCTTTCCAACTGCAGTCAACCAACGACCACACAGCATTGCCACACAGTAGAAATTATTGTGAAAATTCCTGGTATCGAAATTCTGAAAGACGAATAATAATCATAAATAATGTGATACGTATTGAAAATGTTGAGAACTGCTCCACTTTCTACTAAAAAGTGAACAACGAACTATTGAAATCTGAAATATCGTAAAATCGTGAGTAAAATGTATAATAACAATCAAAGATTATGATATCACTGTAATCTATTATCACTATTAAAGATTACAATGCAATAGATTAAAGCTCATGGGACACCCCCCCCCCTGAAATTGGGGGGAATATTCAGCTGCTACCCCCTCCCTCGAATTAAAAAAAAAACAAAAAGATGACTGCTGACTTTTCATCTCCTTTTTTTGGGACCCGCCTCACCCAAAACGTGTGGGCACCCTTGTAATAGAAAAAGGCTTTAGATTCTAGCATAGAAAAACAATAGCATAAGTAGATATTCCATGGTATAAGGGCGCAACTATTTTTAACGTTTATGTCGCAACTATTACTGCTAACTCAAACCGATTACTGTCGATTATTGTCGATTTTTACTGGGGTGAGACTGTATGAACGGCACAATATGAGAGACTATCAGCGTCACACAGCTTCACGGGAAAGAACTACGTGGACTATCGGCTTGAGATAACAGTAAAAGTTGCGACATAAACGCCCTATACCATGGGATATCTACTTAAGCTATTTTTTCTCTATGATTCTAGTTTCTGGATTCTAAATTTGATCAGATTCCAAATACGGTAGATTTTGTTCTTTGTAAATTGTGAGGAAGGGATTGGCTACAGAGAACACTGATTGAATAGAAAATTGGTCACGGAACAAGGAAATTGATGAAGCTTGTTTGCTAATTCCTTGCGTACAGACCTGAGCGCTACGAACACGCGCATTTTGATTTTCATCAGCTGATTGAAGCTGATGATTTACATTATCGCTTATTATATTATATATATTTATTTGTACAGATACAGTAAGATACATAATTATATAATAACTGTAACGCAAGGTTGGCCGAGGTAGTAGCCAGATAGAGACAGCAGTTCCCAAAAACGTAATAATATTCTCTCCCATCCTGGGGTACAGATTGCGTAACTTGCGTAACTTTAGAAATTGACTCAGCTTAACTATCTTCCACTTTACTAAAATGACACCAGCCAATTTAAGTAATTAGCAATAACTTTAAAACCGTAACATTACACAAATAGAATTGGAATCCTAAAATTAAATAAGTTAATGGACAATATTTATGATTTCAAGTCTCTGTTCAATGTATGAGCCTCACAACACTCCCATGAACTCTTTATGAATCTCAAACTGTAAATTACTTCGACAATCTCATAACTCAATTAATTGACTAAGTTCTAGACTTAAAACAGCTGGAGTCAGAAAATTCGCTTTTCGAAACGGGAAGTAGTCATAGTCATGTTTGAATTAAATTTCGAAAAACTAGAAAATCGTACACAAAATAAAATAAAGAGAAAATATTGTAAAGTTTCAGCTATTTTGAATTATTTAGTAATGTTTAATTTTGTCAAGGAAAAACGTTTACAACTATAGAAATGAGGAAATGAAAACTGCCACTACTGTCATAAAAACTGCGACCACGCCCCGTTTTGGAAAGCCAATTTTCTGACTCCAGCTGTTTAAAGTCTAGAACTTGGCTAAATCACGCGCTCGGAAGCCGGCCCTGAATTAATTGTTCAAAGCATTATCCTTCCATACTACTGACAATTATAACTGTCGCTAGGGCGACACCAATTCAATAAAAGTGAGCAGATATTAAAAAAAAAATTGAAAAAGACATTAGTTGATAATTACTTAATTAATTTGGACATAAAATGAACTCATAGAATAATGAGTTTTAGAGCAAATGCATAAAATAAAATAAACAAATTCAATTTCTTGACCAATACTACTAATAATTCATACGAACAAATTGATTCCGAATGAAGGAATTATACCAAAAGTAATAAAACAATAATTTTGTAATTGAATTATTCGATTCCTAATTGAATATTTAGGAATCAGCCTTCCTATCCAAAATTTAAAGCAATGGGAACAACAAAAATAGAATTGATAAAGCTATTCAAAATTCCACCTCCTATTACGAGAAAGAATAAAATTCTATAGTAGGTCTCTGGATGTCTGAGAGTTACAAGAGAATATCAATCTACAGAATAATTATTTGATTCAGAATAAAACGGTACATTAATAATACAAAGAGAAATAATGTGTCGCTTGGATATGAAATAGTGATTGAGATTGTAATGTTTTATAGTGATTGAGATTTTGCCAACTCACCGAGCACAATAATCACACCGATTCTCGATTTATGCATTGCCTCAAGGAACCCGTCCTGTTTTCACCAGAGTTGCACACACCGAACTGACAAGCGCCGATCAAAATTTTTCCACGACGTGGAAAATTCTCCGGGAGCCTGTCCGTAAGGTGCTGCTATCCGACGATTCACCAGAGAAACAATCAATTGAAAAGAAGATAAATAAGAACATTATTTCTCCTTCCGAGTGAAAATTTACTATGGTGATGAGCAGGATTGCACAAGTAAATGAAGTAATGAGACACTGGCTGCTGAGACAGCACATTCCGGCGCTGTAGCTCAATTCAGTCAAGGCTACAACAGTGGATTAAATAGAATGTATTTACGTTCTATACTCACTGGCTACAATAGACTTTTATTTTTTACACTAAACTCTATATAATTCATAAAATTAAATTGTTCCTACACATTATCACATAAGCTGATGAAAGTTCATTCAGCTGATGAAAAGCGAAATACGCGGGTTCGTAGTGCATATTCTGTATAGTCTGTATAGCGCATAGTCTGTAGGCGCATAAGTCTGTATGCACCTCTACACTAAGCAATAGAATGAATAAGCAAAGAGAATTGAGACATTGGATGCTCTTGCCCCTCTTGAAAAGTCCAGCTTCAAATATGAAATTTCAATTTTTATCCATATTAAATAAATTTGGGGCACGTTATAATATCAAAAGTCTGATTATGAGAGGCTTCACTTTAACCTCATGTACATTAAAATTTTCATCTTTATGGAATAATATCTTCACCTCTATTTACTCACCCCTTCTTCTATGATTTATTCTCCATTTTAATGCCATGGGTGGCACAGTTCGCCACATTAACAATAGTCATACTACACAAAGAGCAATTTAATTTGAAATTGAAAGTTTCCATAGAATTAAATCCTCTAGTTTTTGGTGGACTGTAGGCCTATTAATTTTATCATTAAAAATAATATATCCAAGCCAGCCAACAAGTACTCGAACTCAGGAAAATAAATAATCTATTTATTTTGGAAGACCTGTTACTCAATCCAAACTGTGATTTAATTATACCAATTTATTACAAACAGGGGTTTCGGTGGTAAATTTGTAAAGGAATAGGCTATAATGAGTTTGATTCCTTAGTTCTCACACAATGGAACTGACTGAATATTTGACTCAACGTATGAACAAGATGGAGAGCGTTGGTTTCACTTTTTTAATATATTTCAACTAGTGGAGGTTATAAGTCACTATAAACAAATATATTCAGTTGTACAATATGTTGGGCCGAATTTCCCTTTTCCAGTTGGGCCCTTTTCCGGTTGGAAAAGGCAAGGTAGGAGAGCCCTTGCACCGGGCGTTACTACTGGTCACCGGGTCCCTAACCTCGGGCACCGGCTATTTCCTGCGGCTAGGATCGTGTCTCGTGGTCAAGAAAGGCCATCCCAAGCCTTACTCGAGGTCCTCTGGCTTCTCCAGTTGGAAATAGCAAGGTAGGAGGTCCCTTACACCAGGCGTCACTGTTGGTCACCAGGTCCCTAACCTCGGACACTGGCTATTTCCTGCAGCCAGGATCGCGTTTGGGGGTCGAAAAGGCGTTCCCGAGCCTTACTCGAGGTCCTCTTACCGTTCCTGGTCCTATTTATGATGTCCCAGGGTCTAGTCAGGTTTTAGCCAAAACCCGACTTGTCGCTACTGTGAGTGCTGAATCTCGGAGCTTTCAGCGCCTTTGGTTAACTCCAGTTAACCTAAGACACAACTCCTAGTAGTCAAAGGAGTTGGAGTATACTCTGGACACGAGTTGTACTCACTTGCTAGCCACGCACTGCTTCCTTCACTAGTTCTCGACCAAACGCCTGCACTAGACTGAACTTCTACTGCCTCTCTGCAAGCCTCCCTCGGTAGCTGAGTGGGAGTGGGTAAAGGTGCACAGCACAGTTGAGCAGTAGCTCAGCGGCTGTCTTGCTCTTTGGACAATGAGATCTTATCATGAGATTACCGAGTGTCTCCAAAACTAGCCCTAAACTCACTTCCCCTCACTAGTTACAATATACATCGTGATACACTGTTCCTACTAAGGGAAGGGGGGGGGAAGGAATGGTAAGGAAGGGGGGTGAGAATGAGAAGGGTATGCAATTGACATATGTCCCCAAATACCGGGTACATACTGTCACCTCTCCGACGGTCATGGGAGACCATACAATCGTTTGGGCACCAGGTTGGGTCCTCACCAACCGGTGATGATGTGGCTGCACTGTCAAAGGGAAAAGCAGTAGGACATGTGGCCATGTTCTCGGCCTGGTCCCATTGGAGTGGAACTGCTGAGTTGCGCCGTGCTTCCTCACTGTGTAGGTATGCCATGCTTGTGCACTGCTTGGGGGTGCCATGCTTCCTAACTGCTAGGGGCGGGGGTTTTCGCCCCACCAGGGAGCGCCATGCTATCACACTGCACAGGAACGCCGTGCTCTGGTACTGCTTGGTGTAAGGATTTTCACCCCACTCAGGACCGCCATGCTTTCGCACTGCTTAGGGATGCCATGCTCCCGCACTGCTAAAGGACACCATGATTCAGCACTGCTTAGGGACGCCGTGCTTCCGCACTGCATAGGGACGCTGTGCTTCCACACTGCAAAGAGACGCCATGCTTCCACACTGCAAACAGATGCCATGCTTTTGCACTGCAAGGAGGCGCCGTGCTTCCGCACTGCAAAGAGACGCTGTGCTCCCGCACTGCAACGGGACGCCATGCTTCTGCAGTGCAGGATATAGGGAAACACAGAACACAGAACACAAAACCATAAAAGGTGAATAGCACCTCCGACTGAG
Source organism: Nilaparvata lugens (assembly GCF_014356525.2). Taxonomy (NCBI): domain Eukaryota; kingdom Metazoa; phylum Arthropoda; class Insecta; order Hemiptera; family Delphacidae; genus Nilaparvata; species Nilaparvata lugens. The sequence continues at coordinate 90,586,217 of NC_052518.1, read as the reverse complement.
TTCTTACTCAAGCCATCACGGTGTGTCCACATCTGCTGACCTGCAGGAGACTGGCCCCTGCTTTTACACTAGGTAACAGAACTTGTGCTCTACTGGAGGGCTGTGTTTGCACACAGCAAGTCACGAGGATTTTCGCCCCGTCCGGACAAGCCAAGCTCAAGAAGATGATGAATAAGTGGAATAAAGGTGGAAGAAAGAAGGAGAAGAGAAAAAATGAAAAGAGAAAGAAAGTGAGATGGCAAACATACAGTACTTGAAACAAAGATAAGAGTCACTCAGAAAGTATGTCCTTGATTTTAATGGTAATTATCCATTCAATAGTTCTTTTTTTAAGCAATGTAACAGAATTTGGATTAATATGCTCCATAAGGTAATTTGGAATTTCGTTGATTAATTTATAAGCTAGGTAAAGGTATTGTCTCCAGCAAACATTAAGATTCCTTTTTTATATTTTCAAACCTATTTCTGGAAGGTCGTAAATTGAGGTTTGATTCACCAAATAGAAAAATATCTTTATTACTCCTAATGAAATTACCGATATGTCATGTTTGCACACAACGTTTGGACGAGCTAGCAATCTGGTTGCAGTGTTTCCACACTGCTGAGGTCAAGCTCGCGCACTACCTGTGCCGGGCTTTCGCCCTGCGTGCCAGGCTTTCACCCTGTGGGGCCGTGCTTTCACACTGCCTTACTTTGCTGTGCTTGCGCACTGCTATGGCCGGGCTTACACCCTGCAGGTGGCCATGCTCTCGCACAGCCTTACTTCACTGTGCTTATGCACTGCTATGACAGGCTTACACCCTGTGGGTGGCCATGCTCTTGCACTGCCTTACTTCGCCATGCTTGTGCACTGCTATGGCTGGGCTTACGACCCTGCAGGTGGCCATAGTCTTGCACTGCCTTACTTCGCCGTGCTTGTGCACTGCTATGGCTGGGCTTACACCCTGCAGTTGGCCGTGCTCTCGCACTGCCTTACTTTGCCATGCTTACGACTACTGCTATGATGGGCTTATGCCCTGTGGGTGGCCGTGCTCTCACACTGCCTTACTCCACCATGCTTGTGCACTGCTATGGCCAGGCTTATGCCCTGCGGATGGCCGTGCTCTTGCACTGCCTTACTTCACCCTGCTTGCACACTGCTATGGCCGGGCTTACGCCCTGTGGGTGGACATTCTCTTGCACTGCCTTACTTCGGACATATGAAGCACTCAATGCTTCATCTACGTGCAATGTCTGTTGGGAAGGCAGACCCGGATCCTCGGTTGATCTGAGTGTGGGTGTCTGCCAACCCAGAAGGACTGGTGCATCAATTTCTTCACGGTGGGCCTGTCTCCAATGGTTAGCAGGGCAAGGCCCCGTCCGCGGTCAGTGGCAGTCAACCAGATGGGTGGGGGCAGGGGTACTCCCTCTCTCTCCTCCCCAGAGGAAACCACCATCACCTCCAGTGCTTCCAAAGGGGTCAAGCTGGGCCTGTCAAGAGGTGGTAGAGGCAGGTCACAGGTGTGGGAGGAGTCGGCTGAAACCTTGGGGGCGCCGCGTGCCTCCGTGGGAGCTGCTCCCCAAGCCTCTGTGAGACCCCTCTCCTGAACCCAAAGAGGGGTTGGGTGAGTTGGCGAAGTCTGCTGTGTCACAGTGCAGGATAGCACTGGGAGCTCCGAGACCTTCTCTGACATTCCATAGGCCAGCGAAATGGAGAAGCCGCCCCCACCACCCTCTAGGAGGGCATCCTCGTCCTCTGTCAGGACTTTGGGGACGTCCATTTTGGAGGTTGCTGCAGCGGAGGTCGAGGGCAAGGGCTCCTCAGCTCAGCTGGTGCTGGTTGTGGTCTCGGGTGTGAGGAGGTTGGATGTAGACACTACATCACGATCGCGGCCTGTCCTTCAGAGTGGAGAAATGATCGAACAGTTCGCGCGAGGCCGCCTCCACCATGGCATCCTCCGGTGGGGTCTGCTGCTGCAGGAACCGAAGCAGCTGGTGACCAATGAGCCGCTCACACTGCCCCCGCCTGGATGTACTGCAGTCTCTTCACTTTGCAGTTCTTTAAAGTGACTGTGTGGATGGCATTGAAGTCCTCAGGCGCGGTTCGGTGCCCCGGGTCGAGGATGGTCATGGTGCCCTCATTTCTATTGACTACGGCGAGAGCGATGCCTCCTCGCCGCACCAGGGGGATGTCCAGGAGGGTGTCTCTCCTCATATTCCGCAACACATCCCAGAGCTCCTCTGGGGTGCACCCCGCATGTCGGGTCCAGAGGGCCTGAAAAGGCAGGAACTTCCCCTTATCGCTGAGGGAGAGTCGTTCCAACTCGCCGGTGAAGGAGGTACAATAAGATGGCATCCTTTCGGGGATAAAGATGAAGAAACAGGGAAAAGCACAGTGATAAAAAGATGGAAGAAATGAGAAGGCACTGAGGAAGGGGACGTTTACAATGAGGTAATGCACCTCTAGAGAAAAAATCACAAATAAAATAAAAGGAGGAACAGTGAAAAATAAAATTAGAAAAGGAATAAGAAAGTTGCAGTGGAACTATTAATTAGAAGGGGAGAACTACTGAATAACTAGAGATGACAGCAGTCAGAGGTTCTGTTCAAGATGGACCAGAGCAGCCTCATGTTACCTGGTTGGGATCTAACAACAGACTGACTGTAGAGAGCCAGAGAAGTTTCAATAAACTGGAGGAAACAGGATTGATCTGGAATTATCAACTTGAATATAATGAATTTGCAAGATCCCACGAGAATAATCTGAGATATAGACAAAACAAGTTGATTGTCTTATCTGATCGTAAGCGATGACAGCTCAACAGTCACCTAGTACTGAGATTCAGATTATACTGGCAGTAATACAACATAGGGCTAGTGCCATTTCCCACTGTTCATTCCAATATAAAAATGATGACAAATATTCGCTTATTGATTTTCTCAATAGAATTGTTACATTGGAGAGAAAATATAGCCATGGAAAATAATCATTCAAGCACAGGCCGTGTGAAACTTGGATCCGTCCTCAAAAACGTGACAAATTCACAATTAGAACAATAGCACAAGAGAGCTTCGACTACTGCAATACTAGTACAGTCCAAGAAATTTTCAAAACCAATATGGAATCAATTGAATTGAAATAATGAAGATTTTATTTCAATTTATAACTGGCCCTCAGGATTTTATTTTTGAAATAATATTGGAGAGATCGAATCATAGTTGAAGCTAATAAAATACGACTGCAGTGCATCATGACTCACAATCAAACGCAACTTATTCATTCACTATGAATAATCCATTGCAACATAATTGACTTATATCCCACAGAATAATAACACCTGTTATTTACTGCATCATAATTTACTAATTACCACGGATTAAAGCAACTATCACCAGCTTCATTCTGTGATTGCAATAAATATTTAAACCATTACCTCATGGATAAATATCATTCAGAATAGACTGACATATAATTCTCTCCTAATATGCATAGATCGTTATATAGTTTAAAGACTATAACTGACGATTAGAAGAATAAAATGATTCAAATTCCATATTTTAACCCGTGCTTGGTAACGACAAATTGATTAGAAGTTTCGAGATGGAAATGGGGTGATTTTATTGGGGATGGAAGGAATGATAGTAACAAGACTTTCTGATTTAGCAGATAAAACCCAAAGACTAATTATCTGAATAATTAAACTGAAATGGTTGAGTTGCCATTCAGTTTAATTTTAATTCTCTCTGACAATGAAAAATTGCCTGGAATCTGTTATTAATTTTACTACCTTTAAATAGGCCTATTATCAATGAATTCCTCTAGACAAGAAATAATTATTTCCATCTCCCAATATTATCATTATTTTCAACTAGTGCTAATGCAACCAACTACCTCGAACCCCATAATTGAATGTGAACTATAAACTCTAAGTGCATTATCTCCAAACTTGATGCTATTTTCCCCTTCTAGCCTCTCACCTTATTGCTGATGGCAGATCTCCTTCCTCGGTACTCCATCAGCCAAGTGGGTAGCGTCACCCTGTGTACATGATTCCTCCTACCATCACCGTCTTCCTTGGCACCGGCTCCTCCCTCGTTGCTGACTCCTCCATCGTTGCCGACTCCTCCATCCTCGACCTCTTCGTCCTCGGGAAGGGGCGGCCAGATCTTGATGTCCTTCACGTGAACTGTCAGCCTCTTACTGGCAGCTCGCTTTAACAGCACTACTGAAGCACTCAACATTTTCTCTACCTCATAGGGCCCAGAAAATTTCGGAGCTAACTTAGCTGCAAGCTGGATAACTCTGGATGAGAGGTAATAATCTTGCTTATACATCATCTGCCCCGTCCTTAGTTCAAACGGTCTTCGCCTAAGATTATAATACCTCCTAGGATTATTATGGGCCTCGTTTAGATTATCTAAAACTAGCTTCTGTGCACGCTTCAGCACATGAAGCCTCCTCAGCTGGGCCGCTCGACTCGTGCCTCAATCCTCTTGTCGGGGATCACCTTCCTCCTCGCAGCTAGCATCTCCTGGTGCTCTCAATTCTCTTCCGAAATTCAGGAAAGCAGGAGTATACTTAGTACCGACATGTACTGCAGTATTCATGGCAAAACAAAACTCCTCCACGTAATGATCTCAATCAGCATGGTGCTCTCCCACGTAGAGCTGTATCATAGTCTTTAAGACTCTGTTGACCCTCTCAGTAGGGTTACAGCTTGGTGAATACGGTGGAGTGTAGAATAATGTAATGCCATTATCCTTACAGTATGACTTGAAAAGCCTACTGGTATATTGTGTTCCATTGTCACAAATCAATAGCTTCGGCACCCCAAACTTGGTGACAACCAGCTCCCACAAGGCTTGTGCAAGTGCATTACTGTCTGCCTGAGCTAGCGGCCGAGCCTCCATCCACTTTGTGAACTTGTCTTGAAATACCACCAGGTATTTATTTCCTCTCTTTGAGCGAGGTAATGGGCCCACAATGTCGGTGCTAACGGTCTCCCAGGGTCGAATCACCTTCCTCTGGCTATTCATCTGTCCATATGGAGGCCGCTGCTCCACCTTGTGTTTCATACAGGTCTCGGACCGCCTCACATACTTCGCAACATCTGCATAGAGGCCTGGCCAGTAATAGCGACAGGCTATCCGGTGATAGGTCCGGAACACCCCTTGATGGCCAGCTGTCGGTTCATCATGGCTGTGCTGAAGTATCTCAGCCCGTGCACCGCTCGGGATACACAGATTCCAGCCGTCACTCTCAGGTGCATTGGGAGGCTGCTGCCAGGCCCATATATGTCGATATAGGGCCTCACCCCTCACCATATAATCGGGATATTCACCCGGATGATGGAGTAGGTTGCTTTTCATCTTCCTTATCCATCTATCATCCTCTGTGACGATGGCGGCCACCTCCCTTGTAGCCTCCTTTTGGCCTCCATTGTTGTCGGCCGGTGTGTCACTTCCTGGCAACGCTCGGGAGAGTGCATCTGGGACCACGTTCAGCTTCTCACATCGGTATTTAATAACCAAGTTATACTGCTGCATTTCCAAAGCCCATCTCGCGAGCCTTCCTGTTGGGTTTGAGATTGCTCTGAGCTACTTTAGAGCCTGGTGATCTGTGATCATGGTAGTCTCATATCCCTCTTTATATGGCTTAAATTTTCTCAATGCGAAAATCACAGCCAGGCATTCCTTTTCGGTTGTGGAATACCTCAGTTCGGCCCTTTTGAGCCCTCTGCTTGCATAGGCGATGACCTTCTCCTCTCCATCGACCTCCTGGGTAAGTACAGATCCCAATCTGTATTCTGAGGCATCTGTCTGGAGTGTGAATGGGAGTTCAAAATGAGGGTAAGTCAGCACTGGTGATCTAGTGAGGGCCCCCTTTATCTCCTGGAAGGCCCTCTCCTCTACCGGTCCCCAGTGCCACTTTACTCCCACCTTCAGCAGCTGGTGCGAGGGGGTTGCAAGGTCCGAAAAATTTGGAACAAACCTCCTATACCAGGACGTCAATCCTAGAGAACTCCGGAGCATTCTCAGCCTCTGTGGAGTTGGAAACTCGTTCACAGCTCTCACTGTTTCTGGATCGGTTCTGAGTCCCTGCTCCGTAGGGCCTCCACGGTACCACAACTCTGGCTTTAAGAACTGGCACTTCTCCTGGTTAATTATCAAGCCAGCCTCTCATATACTTCTGAACACTCTAGCTAAGTTTAGCATATAAGCTTCCAGTGTCTCTCCCAAGACGATGACATCATCCAAGAAAGCAAAGGCACGTGGCCCCAACTCCGGCCCAATTACCCAGTCTAGAAGATGTTGAAATGTCGCTCCAGCTGAGTGTAGTCCAAACGGCATCATCCAGAATTGGAATAGCCCCCTTCCAGGAACTTTAAACGCTGTAAGCTGCTTACTATGCTCCTCCAATGGCACCTGCCAATACCCACTCTTCAAGTCGATTTAAGAAATATATTTAGCATTCCTCAATCAATCTAAGATGCCTGTCATATTCGGCAAAGGATATGCATCTCGTTCTGTGAGTGCATTAATCTGATGGAATTCAATGCAAAATCGCATCTTCCCATAAGCCTTTTCCACCAAGACAATTGGTGCACTCCAAGGGCTGCTGCTCGGCTCAATCACCTGCTGATTGAGCATACTGTTGACTTCCTCGTTTATAACTGCTTGCATAAGCGGATTGCGAGGATACAGACGTTGACTGAATGGTTCAGCTCCTTCCTTCAGCCTGATTCTATGCACTATGAGGTGGGTCACACCTGGCACATCTCTGAATTTTTTAAGCTCCGTCTCCAGGAATTTTTCGAACTCCTCCTTTTCGAAATTCACAGCTGCCACCTGTTCCACTAAGGCAGGAGGTAATACCATCCTTCTCTGCCTTAGATTGAGTTTTGCTCGAAGTGCTTCCAAATTTATTTATTCATTTATTTACAATGGAGACAACGGGTTTCCCCAAACATGTCTCCTTTACAAGAAAATGCAAAATCTTAAAATATAATATATAGAAAACTTATAAAAAATCATAAAAAGAAATAAGGTACAAATGGTAATATTTATCCTATTACATATGGTAATAAGGTACAAAATGATAATATGGAAAAATACAATAATTTAAAAAAAAAAAAATATGAAAAGATGAGATGAATACAAAGCATCGAAATACTACTCATAGAAGGTCCAAAAATTGAAAATATAAAATTCTAATAACACAAGTATTAAAAGAATGAGTTCCAAGTCCCAAAACATATGCACACCCACACATACATGAAAAAATGATCGATGTAGACCAGATAACAATATCAATGCTCAGACCAGACCATTGTATAGAGCTTTTTGGAATCTAGCGCGAGAGAACCAGAAGAGATCTAGGTGCCCGGACAAAGTATTGTAGCTCCTCTGAATTCTGTTGAGAGGAGAATTGTAATTTCTAAGTGTTCTGGAACGAGGAACCAGAAAAGAAAATTCAGATCGACGAGCCACAGGTGAGATATAAATATTCATTTTAGATAGCAAGTATGATGAATCAATTCCATTATTTAAGAGATCGAATAGTATCCACAATTGCGCCAGCATTGCCACTCCTATTAAAGAACATCTGCAAAACTCTAAAAACGTACATATATCTAAGTGGCAGAATATTTAAATTTAAAAAGAGAGGAAAGGATTCATGCAATCTTGTTTTCTTCATCATTATTCTTACAAAAGACTTCTGTAATCCAGATAGCGGCTTCACATGAGTATGATAAGTACTACCCCAACAAGTAATAGCATAGTTTAGTCTGGAGTGCACAATTGCAAAATAAATCTGCCTAATGACACTCAATGGACACAGAAATCTCAAAAAATAGAATTTGCGCATGAACATGTATAAATAGTTTTTGAGAGATAGGATGTGCTGCTTAAAACTGAGCTTTTCATTGACCATTAAACCTAAATATCTTACAACATCCGTTTGTGGAAAACTGCTACAAGGACAATCATTTAGCCGCCCCTGACAATCAATTGAATGATATTTAATGGGAGTGAGCATTTGAAAACCTTGAGACAGTGAAAAATTAACAATTACAGACTTTTCAATATTCAGACTTAGCCTATTACACGTGAACCACAATGACAGCATTTTAACATCGTAAGTAACACTCTCCATCAGCAATTGAGTTGTTTTTTCACCGTAGGTTAGGGCCGTATCATCCGCAAAAGCTGTAAACTCTCCTTTGAATGATGAAGAGTACAGATCATTAATGAAGATAAGAAACAATATTGGCCCAAGGACCGAACCTTGTGGTACTCCACTATTAATTTTCCTCAGTGAACTTTTTTGACCATTGAGGAAAACATATTGATGCCTTTCTTCCAGATACGATGCAAACCACTTATGTACCAGTCCTCTTATTCCAACCCTTTCCATCTTCCTGAGGAGAATATCATGATTAACCGTGTCAAATGCCTTTCTTATATCAAGAAAGACACCTGTGACTCGGTTTTTATCATTAGAGTTCAAACTATTATGAACCAGCATCATGAACCTCCGAAGGGCCATCTCAGTGCTCAGACCTTCCCTAAAACCAAATTGGACATCAGAAATCACATTCAGCTTATCCATGAAATTAATCAATCTAAATTTTACAATTTTTTCAAACACCTTTGAAAAAACTGACAACAAAGATATTGGTCGGTAATTGCCAATCGAAGCAGCTTGTCCCTTCTTGAAGATGGGAACAACTCTAGCGATTTTCATATTTTGTGGAAAAATGCCCTCTGCGAATGATTTGTTGAAAATGTAAGCCAGCACAGGAGAAATAACATGTGAAATTGTCTTGACCAGAGCTGTAGAAATACCATCATCACCTGTCGCTGTACCTCCTTTCAGTCTTGAGATAAATAATTCTACTTCTTCACAAGATACTGGAGACCAAAAGAAAGAATTTGAAACGTGATTTGCATTAAAAACTCTATCATATGCTTCCTTTTGGTCTATACTGGGAGCAATAAGGGAAGTCGACAATGAATTAGGCACATTAACAAAATACTCATTGAATTGTTCAGCAATAACTTTTGGGTCGTCAACAGTTTTACCATTAATCTGGAGACTCTTTACACAATTTTTCGCCTTATTATTGCCAGCTAAAGAGTAATGACCCTCCACTGAGCTCTGGAATTATCCTTGACCTTCTCAAACAGCCTACTGTAGTATCTTTCCTTTGTTTCCTTAATCCAAAGATCAATTTTGCGCTTGAAATTATTATATTGAAGCCGAAGTCGAGCATCGTCAGGCGACCTTGATACTTTTTTCCTTAGCTTATCTCTATTCAATATTGCCAGACATAGCCCATCCGTCATCCAAGGTTTCAGTTTCTTCAAGCGGCGATCACTAGGACGAGCAAGAGTTACTTTACTCTCAGCAATTGAATCATTCAGTATTTTAATAAAAGAGTCAAATGATTTATTACAACAATCAGCCGAGTACACGGACGACCACGACTCCTCAGTAAGGATATTTAACAATATATTGTAATCAACAATTACTCTCTCATCACTGACATTGTGGGTAGTATGCTCATAAGTGCATGCCAATAAACAACCAATGCTTCGATGGTCAGTTAATTGAGGATCAATTACAAAGGCCTCATTCATAAGTGGCTTATTACTTCTGAATAATAAGTGATCAATACAACTGGAAGTGGTGTCTGTCACTCTCGTATTTAAGTTAATCATATTCTCAAAACCGTTGCCACTAAAAATACTCTTATATCTATCAACTATCTCATTATCCAAGTTCAAATCAATATTGAAATCACCTACGCATATTGCGGTACGATTAGTACCTATTCCAGCTATTACACTCGAAAAACTATTGAGGAAGTCAGCAACAGGTTGACTATGCCACCTGTAGATAGCCAGAATAGTACAGTAAACAGACTCTCCCAACAGCAAGTCGAACATTAAAGAGTCAGCTCCTTCGATAAGAAATTTGTTTGTTTACAAGTGAGAGGCTTATCTTTAGAATAGAAGACAACGATGCCACCAGCCCGTGTGCGGCCGGCCACCGATAACGATTGATAGCCATCCAACTGATAAAGACTATCATCGCCCTCCTTTAACCAAGCTTCAGTCAGAACTATCACATCGGGCTTAGTATACAACGTGCTTACAAATGATATGAACGAATCAAAATTCCTACTGATACTCCTAATATTCTGGTGCATTATAAAGAGCGATCCACTATGACACATAGCATTGTTGAATGCCAACGCATCAGAATAAAAACTAGTAATTATATCATCCATTTAGATTAAAATAATTAAGGGTATAGCTTGATAAACTTGAAAACATATGCAATTAAAATGGATGCTCTCCTGTGAAATGTGAAATGTAGACGCAAAAGAAGATGTGACCCTCAAATCATTATAGTAGCAATGTAGTGAATCGAACGATAAGGATAAAATTGTCGAAATAGCAATGGATAAAGGAAGCAGACAGATAGAACACATATATCATTTATCGGCATTAGACTAATCAGAAATAAAATAATGATTTTAAATCAATGATTTTTAGTAAGCTCATAATAATATATTGAAAGTTAATATTTTCCTTGGTATTGGATATAGTACTGTGAATAGTGAAAGATTTTGAACTATACATTTGCACTGACCTTAGAATTGTTAACATCATGAATCGTAAATGAGCTTTGAGATAATAGCATATATACTTGTCTACTGCACACTTTGGCAGTCAGCTTCAGCTTCTCCACTACGGGAAGCTTCTCTCCGGTCACCAAAATAGGTTGATGACTGATTGCTTTAAGCTGGCAATCCCCAGACTTCTTCAGGCGTCGTGCTGCCTCTCCAGAGACATAGGACAACTCAGCCCCGGTATCAACTAGTGCATTGAGCCAGACGTCTTGGACATGTACAAGCATGAAGATACATGTCTCCTGGGGCTGCGGACACTCTCCTTGCGTGTCTATGGTGGCTGCAACGGACTTCATCTCTCTCCCTCAGACCCTCACAGTCTTCTGGGTAGTTGGTGCACCCTTCTCCCTGGGTTAAGCCTCCCACTCCATGGTACGGGTGCGAGTGTCGATCTTCACCCTCTGCTCCCACAGAAACTGCATGCCAAATAAAAATTCGGGTGATAACCCTTCCATGATAGTCATCACTGTGGGCAGCACCTCTTGGCCGACTCTCAGGTTGATTTCCACCTTCCCATATAGCCGCGCTGCTGTTCCATTGGCCAAGACCGCACCCTGCTGTGTAGGTGTTTTCCTTGCACACCCAGCTGCCTCTAAGCTTGCAAATGTGGCTAAGCTTAAATAGTTGGATTCAGCTCCTGTATCGAGAAGAGTTCGATATTGGTTGCCAGCTACTTTGACTGTTGTATACAGCCTGTTGTCGAACTGCAACGCCAGTTCCAGTTGGAGTTGATTTTAGGTTTTCACCACAGCAGCTTTATCCATCATCCTCTTCTGGTCTCTCTCACAGGTGCAACTGGGACAAGACTTCCCACAGGTTGAGCAGAGAGAACTCTGACCTCCAGTGACCCACCTTCTTGCACTGCCAGCATACAGGTCCCACCGGAGTCAACTCCACACCTTGTTGGTAGGCTCAGGTTCAGGGCGAGATTTTACTGGTTTATTCACCTACTCCTGCTTTGCAGCCCCTTGCCCCTGTTGAGCCCTTTTCTCCTCCAACTTTATCCGCTCATATTGCCTGGCCAGCTTGAGCAGGTCGTCAACCAAATAAACTTCGGCTTCCCTTATGTACAGCTTGTACCGAGGTAGGAGATTTTTGTAGAGCCTCTGCAGCTGGTGGCTGATTGAGAAATCTCCTCTCTGCCTCATGAGGGTCTGTAGTTCCTCCACATAGTCATCAATGGCTTTGCCTTCACGTTGCCTTCGACCCAGGATTTGAGTATCCAGGTCCTCCTCGTAGGTCGCTGGATAGTAATGAGACCAGAAGTATCTTACAAATTCGTTCCAGTAAGGCCAGAACCTCCTCCGGTTCCACATCCACAAGGAACACCTTCCCACTAATATTTCTGGTAGCACCGGGAACAACTGCTCCCCTGTCAGCCCATAGGCTTGTTGCAATTCCTTGAGGCGCTCCAGATAACTAGGAGTGTCTCCATTGCCATCATATGACAACCTCCATCCCTGAACTTTATCACACACAGTTCCTGGGTCCATAAATGGAGTGTGACATGCTGCAGCTCTGATAGGCGATTTCAGTACATGTTGGGGCCTGTACTGGTGAGCCGGTGACACCTCTGGTCTCACTAATGCAGGTCTCGCATGATACAGTGGACCAGTATTTGCATTAGCTAGTATTGATCTCGGCAGTGCTGGTTGCATCACAGTTTCTTCACTTGGAGGTGGTGGAAGCATTGTGAGGAATCACTGCTGCTGCTCTGCTGATGCTCTCCTCAATTCGGAACAAACACTGGGTCCAAGAGCAATTTGACGGCGTCTCTTCTCCGTAAGCAACACACCCACAAACGACAGGATTCGTCATCCAAACCTGGTGATCCTCCTCTACAGGAGGCCACAGTGATGTTGCTCCATTTGCCTCGTGGTAGCTCGCACTAGCTCCATTGCTAGCCTGGTTCAGACTGCTGGATTCGCCTGCTGTTCTCCTGTGGTGATCCACTGGAACCTTCCTAAGCTCCGCCATTGTACCTGTTGCAGGTAACCCCGCCGATGTTGAATGTAGATGTAATTGTAGCTCCACTGCTTCATTACGGTGGAGTATGTAGATCCAGGACACTCCCGAATCGCTGCTTTCCTCTCGCACCTCCTTGTTCTCTCCACTGCAATTACACTTCTCTTCCATATTCATTGCTGTTTTTCTCCTCCTACCTTTAGCCAATGGTGTGCCAATCTTCTGAGTAGATTCTTGCCGACACCTTCTTCTATCAGAATTCCCAGTGTCGCTCTGGGCTGGCTAGACTCAGTTGGCGTCTGGAGTGGGCCTTGGCAGGGGACGGGAGTCTTGGTGTGGTGTCTGTCTACCACCCTCGTTTGAGTCGGGGGTTGGAACAGGGTCTTGAGTACTTTGCTGAAATGCTTCCCTCTTTCAGGAAAGAGGGGCCGTGCTTTCCCACTGCCTAACTGGGTTGGGCATGGAGTGAGAGGAAACAATCTGGTGTTTGCCATGAGTGGAGTCTCTGGTACAGGAGAAATGTTCCCGATTGTCACTAGATGACCTCTTGCTATTCTAGTCCGGAATAGCAAGGTATAAGAGCCTCAGAACTGGTCATTGCGGCTGGTCACCAGGTCCCTAACCTCAGGCACCGGCTGTTTCCTGTGACTAGGATTGGGTCTCCGGGGTCGAGAAAAGCCTTCATAAGCCTTACTCGAGGTACTCTTGCCTTTCCAGTTGGAAAAGGCAAGGTAGGAGAGCCCTTGCACCAGGCGTCACTACTGGTCACCGGGTCCCTAACCTAGGGCACCGGCTATTTCCTGCAGCTAGGATCATGTCTCGGGGTCGAGAAAGGCCTTCCCAAGCCTTACTCGAGGTCCTCTTGCTTTTCCAGTTGGAAAAGGCAAGGTAGGAGAGCCCTTGCACTGGGCGTCACAACTGGTTACCGGGTCCTTAACCTTGGGCACCAGCTATTTCCTGTGGCTAGAATCGTGTCTTGGGGTCGAGAAAGGCGTTCCCGAGCCTCACTCGAAGTCCTCTTACCGTTCCTGGTCCTATTTATGATGTCCCAGGGTCTAGTCAGGTTTTAGCCAAAACCTGACTTGTCCTTACTGGTCAATTCAGGTAAGGTGCTGTTAAAAGTCATCGAAGTGGTCGAACAACACTCACCTGCTGTGAGTGCTGAATCTCGGAGCTTTCAGCGCCTTTGGTTAACTCCAGTTGACCTAAGACACAACTCCTAGTAGTCGAAGGAGTTGGAGTATACTCTGGACACAAGTTGTACTCACTTGCTAGCCGCGCACTGCTTCCTTCACTAGTTCTCGACCGACCGCCCGCACTAGACTGAACTTCTACTGCCTCTCCAAACCTAGCTCTGCAGTCTCTGCAGTGCAGGCTGGTTGCTTGGCTGAATTGGACTAGGCGCTGAGACAGCAAATAATAGCAGCATTGGTGGGAATGCGAGCGGCCGCAGTAACATCTTCCACCCAGCAATGGTCAGCATAGTTCCGCCTAACAGACAGATGAAAGATCAAACCAGTCAGTTATTTGATCCCTCCAGCCAGGCTCAGCCAAGCAGCCGAGACAATAGAACAATGGAGTGGCGGTCTTATTTGTGTTCATCAGCAGTTTTCTTTCTCACGATTATTTTGATTTTTTGTGTCAATAATAACTCCAGTCACCAGTAAAAAGTTCCCAGAAACGTGGTGTACTACCATATTAATGACTATTCATGATGATTTTTAATTATTTGAATGACAACATTTTTTTATTATCTCGAATGACAACAATGCCAAGCTGTAAGAAACCATCCTGCACTACGGCGCTAGGTCAAGAGCCTCCCTCGGTAGCCGAGTGGGAGGGGGTAAGGGTGCGCAGCTCAGTTGAGCAGTAGCTCAGCGGCTGTCTTCCTCGTTGGACAACGAGATCTTATCATGAGATTACCGAGCGTCTCCAAAACTAGCCATAAACTCAATTCCCCTCACTAGTTACGATATACATCGTGACAGTGCTTAGTCATGCATCATTTATTATTCCGAAAACATATTCTTCTTAATCAATTGGTAGTACTGTAATATCTATCAGTAAAGTATTGAAATAAAAAAAATAGATTGAATCAGTGCTTCAAAGATGAATTTAATGCATTCATAGTTGTTGATTGTCAATAGATGGTCCAGGAAGTATGTGATATATGTTGAATCACACGGAATTCTATATTCTTTCCATCTTCCATTCTAGGATGAATATCAGCTAAGCTAAATAAAAAAAATGTAAATTATTCTGTCATTCTTGAGTTATCAATGATGCAATACAAACAACTCTCTTTCATCAAGTGAATCATTTTTTTCCAACAATTTCCAGTTTTTCAATGATAGGGGACTGATAATTATTTGTATAGGTCTTCTAAGGAACCATTATTATCTACAGCTGTTACCAATCGACTACACTTCAACACTCCAAACTACTGTATTTAGCACGGGTTACCTGTTTATTACAGCTGGTAACTTTAGATGCTAAATCGTATAATCACAACATGATCTTGAATCATGATGATCTTTCCGTTCTACGGTAGCCGCTTGGACGGCAAGTATGAAAACATAGGTCTGTAAAATGGATGAATAAAAAATTATTATTAGCCCCCCTATTAAGATTTCTGGTCAGGAACCATCCAATATTCACACAACAAATTCCCAAAGTTTCATGCCGTTCTGTCAAGTAGTTTTCAAGTCTATAGGGAACAAAGAAACACACATACAGACATTCATTTTTATATATTTATGTGTTGTGTTTCCCAGGTATATTGGAAAATAATGTCTGGCACTCTCCTTCTCTACAAAAATCCAAGATGCAATATCAGGCGTACCCTCAAATGAATGCCTACTGAATGCTCTCCTGAACTAATTGTTCCAAGTCGCAATCTGACATGAATCTTAATAAAACTGGTTGGAACAATTGAAAAATAAATTGGAGTTGAATTTCAGTAGAGCTCCTCCAAACTAGAAACAAACTTGTATAGGAATGCACGTGCATAAGTAACAGCGATAAGGTCAGTGACACTAAAAAGCATACAGATTACATATGCATGTTCAAGCACTACAAACCCACCAAGCCAACAACAAAATGACAGATGATGTGGAAGTGTCTACTGTTTATTCAATGCACAATAGCCTAACTTCTGTACAGTCCAGTATTATGGAAATATTTTTGTAAAAATGCTATTTTCTATAGGATAGAAAATCCAAATACATGAAAGCATTGAGGAATAACAATATGTATGGGTCTAGTGATTACCAATGAATTGGATATGTTTTTTTTTAATTCTTCATTATGACTATGTAAATAATAAACAGAAATTAATAAATTCATTTCAAATGGGCTCATAAATCATGTGGATTTCAAGCAAATGCAATGTGAATTTATTTTTAGAGCTGGATATAAAATATTTATGTAATGGTTATAATATTGTAGAGTGATCCAATACAACACAGAGATCAAAAGTTTCTATTCTCAACAATAAAAAAATCCTAAAAATACATTTCCAAAGAAATAAGACGTTATCAAGAAACAAATCTGAGGATCGTGAAGAACACAGTACACTTGAAATCCAGTAACAGACAGGAGTATTGTTCATTATTCTCTAACACCTCTATCATTATGTTCTGATAACGTTCAGCTGTTATCGTTACTGGAAGCAAAATTAAATTAGGCCTACAATTTTTTCGAGCATGATTGCACATTACTTTCTAACTTTCAATTAATGTCTCTAGGGCTGTTTTCCGAGCTTGGGATTTACCGCAGCTATGTACTATAGTGAGGTTCACGTTATAATGACAGTATTTGATCAACTTTGGTTTTGCTATCCTTGTCCATCATTCGACAAAGCCGGTGGTACTATCCTTTCATAGGTCCACAAACATGCCAATTATGTTTTTGACAGTGTAGAAATATAATTAATTAATGCAAAGAATCGGCATCGCTATTCTTCTATCTTTATCCACTGCCATTATAACATGTACCTCACTATAGACTTTAACTGGCTTCAAACTCTGGAGTCAGAAAATTTGCTCTCCGCACAGGGCGTTGACGTATCGTAGTCAAAACTTAAATAGACTTTGGAGTTTAGAGATCACGTTACACCTAGGAGTTTATAATTTCACTTTCAAAGTTGAGGAATTATAATTCAAGGACATAAATATGATTCTCTTCTCTTCCCGAGTTGGAGATTTATAAAAAATTGTCAAGTTCAGAACATCGCGAATTTGAATCCTCGCCGAGGGAAGGATCAAGAATGAAGAAGTATTCAAATTAAATATTACGTTGATGAGAGCGTGTTAGAATTGGAAAAAGCTTTCCGTAATAAATGCCTTACTATGAATCTTATTTTTCAATGAATTTTTGCCAATAAAAAGATCATCATCATCATCATCTATCAATATCCCTGAATTCATGCTTAGTTTTGAGACTACATTTTCTTTGTCTTTCAACATCTCCCGCCCGATGGTTTTTCATGAAGAATTTCGACACATTGTCATTCTGTCAATGGGTTCCTTCCATCTTATTCGAAATGTTTTATTCACCCCCAGCTTCAAGCTACTCTCAAACGTCCTCATTTCGCAGTAGATACAATTTTGAGCATTCCTTCATAAGAAAAAGATATATTTTAACCTTCCGGCAGTCGCGCTGTTGTAATAGTACAACAGTATCAGTTTTTTGCTGCAAAAAACTATTGAATGGGGTGATGTCAGTGAATGAGTCACCTATGCCATAGATGAAGGATAAGCGTAAGAGCCTAAGTGATAAGCCTATATTTCTTGTCTCTGTGTTCCAAAACTTTCCCCCCGTCACTCCAATGAATTGCAGTATCAACCGAGCAATGGCAGTCTTTAGGTGCCATTCAGTCGCGACAGTGCATAAGTCGCACTGTGCATAAGATAGGGAAAGACTGTATACGGGGACTGTAAACGAACCAATAATACAGAATTGATTGCTTTGCTTGATGTACCTTATTGGGCTATGAAATGGTAATCATCCAAATGCTCATAGGCGTAAAATAATCCAATAGGATCGAAAAATTAATTATACAATTAATTAATATGTTTTGACAGTAAACAGAATACATAACACTTGGAAAATTGGATGTTGTAAAAAATACAACACGCGACTGCTCGTGTGATTGAGTAAATAAATAAATTTGTACTTTGTAATTTTAAAAATAGTTCACACCATTGAGTGGAAGCTTGTGGAGACCGCATCACAAAATCCACTTACCACTCACTATTGGGAAAAAACATATAATTTGAGAGAAAAATGAGATTAACTATTGAATGATGATTGTCTTTAATTATATTACCATATTAAACCTGCCAAGCTGTCCATAATATTCCGAAATGATGCAGATGAACATCACAGTGACGCTGACATCGTCATTCCAGTCAAAACAAGCCAGTGAGTATAGAATGTAGCATTGATAGTAGACATAGTAAGACAGTTCAAGGAAGCTTTTTTGCTCGAAATCCCCTCCCCCCTCTCTTCCCTCGTCCATCCCGCCACCCCTTCCCCCTGCCCGGTGGGTGCGGGGTGTTCTAAAAATAGATTTCCCCCCTCTCCCTCTCTCTCTCTCCCACTCTCTCTCTCTCTCTCTCCCTCTCCTTCTCCTTCTCTCTCTCCCTCTCTCTCTCCCTCTCCTTCTCCTTCTCTCTCTCCCTCTCCTTCTCCTTCTCCCTCTCCCTCTCTATCTCTCTTATCTTATCCAATCTAATCTTATCTTATCTAATCTAATCTTATCTTATCTAATCTAATCTAATCTTCCCCTCCCCCAGTGAGGACGGGGGGGATGGAGAAGGAGAGAGTGATCTCTCTCTCTCAGTGAGGGAAAAAATAGTTTCCCTGTGAGGGGAGTGAGGGAAAAAATAATTTCCCTTTGAGGGAAAAATTCTCTACTGACAGATTAAAGTGAATCCATTCGTTGTCAAATTAAAGTGAATCCATATTACTACATCTATACTGTCAAATTAAAGTGAATCCATATTTCTACATCTATTCTGTCAAATTAAAGTGAATGCATATTTCTACATCTAATGCTATACTGACAGATTGAAGTGAATGCTAGATGAGGGAAAAAATCCCTTTGAGAGGGAAAAATTCCCTTGGTGACAGATTGAAGTGAATCCTTTTTGCTATACTGTACTAGTGAATCCTTCACTCTACATCTATGCTGACAGATTGAAGTGAATCCTTCACTCTACATCTATGCTGTCTTTGTTACTGCAAACCAATCAAAAGGAAAACAGTCGAAACCCCAATTGGCTTGCGGGTGTGCTTCAATTGAGAATTCATTGAAACTTGTACAATCAAAATTCTCACTCATTTTTGATCTTATTAGCTTGAGCGATTAGAGGCAAGTGACAAGTGTGTGTCCTTAATGAAAGTACATCGCGTGCTATGCCACCCACTTTCCTTATCATGATGGTGATGACAAACACTTAATGGGTAGCACAAGCCAGCGCTCCGCTCAAGGTTTTGACAGAGCAGGATACGCCCCCTCGTTTCTCTCTCTCTCACAAGCAGCAGTCGGAGATTGAGCAACTCACCCGTCTAGCCAGATGGCACATCTGCTCTCTCCTTCTTTTACTCACTCCATCTCTTACTGGCACCCTTCCTTCTAAATTCCTTTTTTGCTATTCTCTATTACAAAAGGCGAGTGAAGCAAGAATACAGACAACAACTAACTAAGTTCCACTTTGATCGACCGTTCCTATACTGTCAGATTGAAGTGAAACCATATGCTTCTCTCTGCCCAGCGATCTTTGCGTTACGAAAGGCTGAAGAAGGAGAATTCAAACAACACCTTTCTAAACTCTCCTTTGATCGAGCGTACTCTACTGCCAGATTAAAGTGAAACCATGATCTGCACTCTGATCTTTGCAGCTACGCATTACACCGCTTACCAGTCTTTTTGAGATTTTATGTTTCTGGGGTCAATACGACCCTTTTGTACTGTGCTAACCCCATTTTTTCTGTAATTATTTCGGCTACCTGATTTTCTGTAAGGTTGTGTTCTTTAGCCTCTATCCAGTTCATATGAAAAGAGACCCAGGCATATGAAGACACGATATCATGTGCTATCCTGTGTATGAATAAATTAAGATAATCTATGAATGGAGCCGAACACTGCAGTCTCATGACAGTGCCCTCTTCCGAATTTTTAATTCCCTCAGCTATTTCATCACAAACGCTTTTCACAACGACTTCCATCTCGTTTTTCTTAATAAAATCTCCAATATCATTTTTAGTTGCATACTTTTCTGCAATTTGATTAATCAGAATAGCAATGCCATCTTTTGTAATGAATTGTTCAATACCGTCCATAATATTAGCTTTTATTGCACTTGCCATTTCAGATAATCGTTTTTCAAACTCTTCCTTTGTTGATGAAGAACTAGTCAATTTCTGCAAAGTAGATTCTAAATATTGCTCATCAATTGGCGATGGCTGTGTTTCATTTACTTTAGTAAAAATTTCTGTACTAAGCTGTTTTAATTTAGTATTGAGATAGTTTCTGTCCAGCACCTCCAAATTCTTAATTTTATCTGATATGGCTTTTAATTTCTTATCTAAATAAGCTTTATCAACTTTATCGTTGTTAATACTCACCAACTGGGATGAAAAGCTGTCTGTTAAAGTTTTCACTTCTCCTAGAGCAGATTCTAAAGTTAGAGTTCTCTCTCCAATAGCTTTATCAATATTAGCACTAAAATTTTGTAATGTACTTAGAATATGTTCTCTTTCAATTATGCTCACTCCAATATTCTTTGTATTTTCCGAAATGAGTTTGGTTATTTGCAAATCTAAATAACATTTCACAGCTTCGCTGATTCCTTGTTGATTTATCGATCCGATTATCTTCTGTGTTATCGAGTCAATATCACACGTAAGATTAGTAACAGCAGCCCCAGCACTAGGTGTATCAATTCGACCGAATCGATGCAGAGTCATCGTAACACTAAACAATTAGTTTTGCTTCTTTTAGCTCTTCAATTATAGACGCGATCTCAACATCATGTCCAGTGTTGCCAGAAGCTTTTGAGGAATAGAGTAAATTTAATCTTTCCACTAATTCGTCAAAATTATCAAAGTATTGATAAATTCTATCATGAGAATTATTTTTTGCAAATTTCAATAAACCCCATCCCTTCTTTTTACTAATTTTTTTACTGGGGAATAACTTCTGAATCATTTGCGATTTAATTCCCTGATTTCGTTTAACATACCCTCTTCGATCTAAATGTATGCCTGTAAGTGTTAAGATTTTTTTATACTTATCCAGATCTCTCTGATTATAAAGATTCGAATCTGGTCTTGAACTGAATAATAACTCAAGTAGACCGTGTGTTAAATGAAATCTTTCATTATTAATATCTATATAACCATCGTCGAATATTACTTGCTGATTTCCAATATAATACATGTCATCTTTAGAATTGTATGAAATTCCATTACTAATTGAATTATTCAATTTTTCCGCATGAAACGTTTTTAGATATTGTGTCAGCACATCATCGTTTTTACTAGAACCAAGTAAACTGTTTTCAAATTTAGTCGAGCTTAAAAAATTCTCTGATGAACTCTCATAACTCTGCTCATCATCTTCTTCATCCTTCTCCTCTTCCTCATCATCCTCCTCATTATCATCAATTTCCATACTCTCTTGTTCCTCTTTTACTTCTTCCTTTTTAGGTGTAAAATCATGATTAGAGTGCAAACTAGATTTGGTTTTTCCCAATTCAATTATAGGTTCTATCAATGGTGATAGAGTTTTCCTATTGTATTCCTCCGATCGTTTTTCAAAATTAAGCAGGCTTCTATGCTTGTCACTGATTACTTTTCTCAATTTCTTAATCTTTTCGATTAAACTCTCCTTCTTGTTATTTACTATGTTCCTTCCTCTCCTCCTCCTATGTGTTTTAGACAACATGACTGTACAAAGAATTAATCTCTACTGAACGGAAAGAATTGTGTCCAGTGAATCCCGATATTTTCCTTCCTTTATATCACATTCTTTTAAAATTGTAACAAAATTATGCGGTTTACGATTCCAAACTGTATGACAAAGTTTACTGAAATCTTTATAAGAAATATCTCCTCCAACATGATCTCTGTGAATTAATTTGAGACTCAATAAATCCATCTTAAAAATTATAATCATATTTGCATTGTCTCTAGTGAAATGTTTCTGTGTAGCTCCATAACTCTGAATTAAATATGCTGTGTCAATATTTTGATGACGTCCCATAGTAAAATATTCTCTTATCTGTGGCACATTGCTCAGTTGTAAGTCATCAAAAATTACTAAGCTATATTCAGGAATACGGTTCGGATGGGGAATTTGGCTCACATCCTCTTTCATGTGAAATCCGATATTTTTCAAACCTGCAAATACCTTCTTGAGAAAAACATATTTTGGTTGATATAAGCTCTTGCTAAATAAGTAAATGTGCTTAAATCTTAAGCCATTTTCAGCAAATACTAAATTAAATAAGAGATTTGTTTTTCCTCCAGCACTGGGAGAAATAATTAACATTCTTGCATCATGAGGAAGTAAGTCTCCATCTTTACAAAATGCAGGCTTTTCTTTATCTGTAATTAATTTATCAAAGTTAACAATTGGTATTTGACTCATGATTACAAACGTACAGAACGTGATCTGATAAGCTACTGAAAATTTTTACAAAAGTTAGATCAGTGCCGCTATGAATGAGAGCAATGACCGAGCACACATGCATTAGCATAGAGGGGCGTATCAGTCGACAGATTGGAATGTAGACACCACTCTCCACCTCCTGTCATCATCATCAGACAGAGGATGGATGTATCTACCTTCTCTGTTCCTCACCCTCTTTTCTGCTTATCAGCTATTGAGTGTGCAAAGATTCTTATCTTACGAAATGAAACTATGGATTGAAATGAGAACCAATGTTTGATAATAATACTTCTATTATATTTTCAACAAATGTACATCATGATATTTACAATAGATTATTTACAATAAATGTACATGATATTTACAATAGATTACAAAAGATTATTTTTCATCTAATAATTGATCTTTACTAATATAAGTAGGTGTTGAAAATCCAATCCATTTCACTAACAATCCTTTTTTATCATGTTTTAATATTTTTTCAATCAAATACACTTGTCTCTCCGATTCGTTTAATTGTGTTTTTTTTAATTTCTTCTGCATAAAACCGACCACTAATTACTTCACCATTTAGATCTCTCAGTGAGTAGGTTATAGGTTTAGAAGGAAATATAGAGTGAATCACAAAATACTCTGCGCTCCAGTTTATGTTATAAGATTTATCGAAAAATAATCGTTTCTTCGAGATTTGCACGATATCACCTAGCTTAAATTTTGGTTTTGAATTTTTCAATTTATATCGTCTATTGACTGCAGAATTCAATGACATTAAAACATGAGTATGATTTTTCTTACCAACATCCTTAGGTTTCATTCTAATGGATGAATGCGTTGTTGCATTATAATCACGAACCAAACTGTCTAGCTCTGATATCCAGTTTTTGGTTCCACGCTCAGTTATATATCTATAAATTTTTGCTTTAATTGTTCTATTAAACCTTTCAACTATAGATGCTTTCTTATCGGTAAAAACATGATAATGTTTAATACTATATCTATCTAATAACGCTTTAACTTTTGAATTAAAGAATTCTGTTCCCTGATCTGTTTGGAACACCTTAACTCCCTTATTTTTAGAAATGATTGGTTCGAGAGCGTTAAATACAGATTGGCTTGTCTTGTCTTTTAATGGTACACAATATGCAAATTTTGAAAAACAATTAATAACAACTAAGATATATTTATAACCCTTATTAAAACGCGATAAACTGATCATCTCAATAAGGTCAGCTTGAAGCAGGTCTTTTTCACTTTTCAGTTCATATTTGCGAGTGGCATAGTTCACACGCGGCATGCTATGAAGCTCTAAAGCTAGCTTAGATCTAATAATATTCATGATATTCACAACAGACAAATCAAAATTAGTGGTGTTGGATGATTGTCACGGAACATACTGAGCAATCAGTTCAGAGTTGGCACTCTATAATGTCCAAAAGGGAGAGTGTCTATCCCATTCTCCGCAATATATCTCTTATCGTCATGAGGACTCAAACAGATTTTTGCACATTCAACCTGATACATGGTGTGATTATAGGACCTCATCATATTAAATTTTTCAATGTGTTCACAACGTTCAATCAGCGATTTCTTATATAAATTAAAATTAAGTTTTCTACATTTCACTCTGGTCTGTACACCCTTTGCTACACATTTATTTACAGGTTCTTCATTCTCGTTACATACTAAAAAGGAGTAAAGTTTCGATCTTAGGCCTACAAATCTATGGACAGGTTTTGAGGCAGTCTCGTCCTTGAACTTTCCTACAACTTTATTCCTCTCCATGGGAAAGCATGGGTGGTAAGGTGGATAGTTAGAAGTATCGAATAGGTTCAAATTTTCTTTAATCAACTGATACACGTCTTCGACTTTTAGGTTTAGAAGAAAACTGTCGGTATCAGTCATACACAGTTCTATACGATCCCACGGTATAATTTTTTGTAATTTGCAAAAGAAAAAATCGTACATATGGAATTTACTCAACTCCAGTACGGACAGGCTTGTTCATTTTTAGTTCCAACTTGCGAGAGAAAACCGTGATCATGTTCGGACTAATTATTTTCCAGCGTTTACATAGTGGATTTGAAATGTACTTATCTAACCGTTTTTCATCTGTGATAATTTTAACATTGATTTGCTTACGACTAGATTGTATCGTTTTTCCAAAAATCAAATTGCAACAGGCCTTAAAGAAGGATATTTCAAATTTATTTTGCGCATTCTGTCTATTCCGGATATTGAAGTCGATGTAGCTTTTCAGCCAGGGAGATTGGGAAAAGCTAATGACGCGATACACTTTCAATAATTGCAAGCCGAGCTGAAGATAGAGCTTTAAATTGACGTAGTGAACAATGTACTTTTCACGGTCGAAAAGTGTGTTCATGAGCTTTTTGGTTCCAGTTTGACCGTTCTCATTTGTTTGGTAGTTTGACAGCAATTCGCGTGGCAGTGTTTGGTGGAGAGGTGCGAGTGGGAAGCTGGCGTGCTTATCATGTAACTCTTGAGGGTACTTGAGATCACATTCTATTATATATCTGGTTTCTGAATTGCTGTCCAAATGCGCAAAATCAAGCTTGGAAATTTCTTCCTCTGAGAGGAATTTGAAATTTCCAACAGGTAAGCTTCGGCTCATAGCTTCCAAGTATAAACTGTTTGCATTGATATAAAGGAGATAATTACTCGGTTTTGAAGGGTCGTATGTTTCGGGTAGATGTTTGTTATTCGCTTCACAATAACGTTTACCGATGAATGACACCCCACCCCTCATCCCAGCCTCAAACATAAGATGCATGTCAGGATGAGTAATCAATTCTAGTTCAACTTTAGTGTGTTTCAACATACAATTCCAGGTAAAGTGAGCGAGGGAAAGAAAATGGGTGACATCAAGGCCGTATGAGCTAAAAAGCGTAGACCTCATGGATTCAAAAACTTCCACTAATAGCATCACGTCCAAACATAAATAGAAATTGTGATATTCACCAAGTGATTTCAGCTTGAATGTTGAGAACACTCTTCGCGCATGCTCATATTCTTCGCGAGACAGAGGTGTATCAGTTAAATCATTATGAAAACATTCGATGGGAGGAAGCGATGTTTCCGCGAATTTTTCGGGACAGCTCATGTATGAGTAAGGATATACTCCTTTTTTCAACAAGAGCTGTCTGTGTTCATGAGGTGGATCATGAAACACCGAAAATAATCGCTCAAACTTCTTTTCCATGTCTGTACTTTCTACCAAATTACGCACCAATACTTCCAAGGATTCAGACATAAACTTGTAGGAATCTAAAAATTCAATTTTGCCTACTGAAAGTGTCAAAAATCTCTCTGACGTATTTGCGATGCAGGAAATTTCTTTTCTAAATTTACCGAGCGCTTTCAGAATAAAATGCGAATCAAAACCGGAGAAATTATGAAAATAACACGAAATGTACTCCGGAGTACGAGCTGTTAAATTACAAGAAACATGTGCCGCACACAAGTAATTACCGGTTTCATGCGCATGGTGACGACATTTAATATCGGTGTCTAAAAACGGTTCAGCCCAAAGCCCGCAGTTTACCGAATTTTGAAATTCGCGCTCTTGACTTTCGGATAAAGCTTGCATCGGAATTTCTTGTTTCATATCCTCATACAAAATGTCGCCGAGATATGTAATTTCCTGAAGAAATTTCTCCATGATTTTTTCGTCTAAACTACTCGATCTATGGAGTACAGGTCCATAGGCGATTTCCCTGTTAACATCTATAACAACGAAACAATACCCGCAAGGAATATGCCGCGCCGTTTTCTTTGTGTAACTACGAGTAATTTCATCAGAATCGGAATCGGATTTGTCATCATCAAGCTTCACAACGTAAGTTTCTAAATCCGCGTAAATGGTGTACTTTTTCTTCAACGTAGCGCTTAGTTTCTTGAATTTAATTGTCTCTCCGCGTTTAGGATATGAAACTCGCTGAGATTCAAACTTGGAACAAAGTTCCACATGTTTCATCAAATTTGCTTTACCATCACAATTTTTAGATTTCTTCGATGTAAATCTATGGAAACAAAAATTGCAAATGTGTACTTGACCGTCGCGTTTTGAAAGGTGGGAGAGAAGACGCGATAATCCGTTTTTTCCGTTCGTGGTATTAACTAAACAGAAATGAGTTTTTCCTGCATCGCCTTTTAGCATTAAAAGGTTAATTTGGTGCTTGCGCGTGCGGAAAATGCTTGTATGGAAGGGGAAAAACTTTTTGTTCTCGTACACGATCACGTGAATTGCAATATCCAGATTTAGCATTTCAAATTTCTTAATATCGCGTGTCGTCACCGGGAAATTTACTCCTCGCGTATTAAGTGTGTGAGCAAACTTGCTCAAATACTTTACAGTCAAGCGTGAGTTCGTTGGTTTCTGATGGAAATATGCGAGCACTGACCATAAAAAGCATTTTTCGTCAGACAGATTTTTGACATTTATAATACATTTTTTGTTTTTAAGAAATTGTGGTGTTTGAATGAAACTGGATGTGTATATAGGATTAAATTTAATCACGTTCACATCCAGTGATTCAATTTTCTTTAGCACCCATCCACTCCCATGTCTTACGAAATTTTCGAAAGATGAGAGGATTTTTTTCACAGCCAAGAAAAAATGCTCATTAAAGTCATCATAGTTCTCAAGGACACTTAGCCCTATGTTGGAGTAACTATGTAGATTCATGAGAGTCGAGACAGTCTCACCAACCTGCTTGTCATCCAATACCACTAATTTATACAATAGAACATTTAATACTATGCACCACTTTACATTCCCATCATACCGTGCCGCATGTTCCCTAATTATGTCAAAAACTCGATGTTTCGACCTCTCAAGCACGTTGGTGATGTCGATATCCTCAGGCTCGTCATCGAGGGTGATGCGATGGTGGACCACTGCGGAATTAACACCGTGTAGTCTGCGTTCCCTCAGCATGATTCTGAAAAACAAAAGAATAACGATCAGGATGAGATAGAGTACAACAGCATGTTTAGTTGTGAATTGGCATTGGTAGAAGAAGGCTGTGTGTGAAAATGATATCTCAAGATCACATAATGTTGTATGAAAGATTAAGATTATTATCTTTTGATAAAAGATGGTCGAAATCTTCCCCGCATTTGTCTGCGGAAAACATGGCGAAAGAGGGATTTATATTCTCATCTGCACCAGACATTGTGCAATGTGTATTTTGTTCAATTTGTTTGGGAAAATGGGAAGAAAGTGACATACCAGCAATAGAACATGCAAGGTACAGCCCGAACTGTAGAAGGAAAGATAATATAACAATTGAAGAGGAGAATTTCGATAATAATATTCTACGAGAAGATGAAGAAAGATATTTAACTTTTAATTGTGTTGAAGATTCATCCGTTCAAGGAGAGTATTTTGGAAAGCATCATCTACATTGTGACTTTTGTAAATCATTATCCAATAAAGCAGAGTATTTCGCGAGAAATTGTTATTTCTTACATAAAAATCCATTCTATCTGCAATGTGTCTATTGCAAATATATTATCGAAAATCCATTTGAAAAAGTAATACATTCACCGTTTTGTTTATATGAAGAGTGTGAGAAAGAAGAGCGGGGGTTGGATGTTCCAGATATAGCGTATTGTAAAGATGAGGTAAAATCGCATGCATGCAGTATATTGTAGAAGGTTTTTTATCCTCCGAGGACAAAAACTGTGCTCCGAGGACAAAAACTGTGCTCCGGGGACAAAAACTGTGCTCCGAGGACAAAAACTGTGCTCCGAGGACAAAAACTGTCCTCTGAGGACAAAAATTGTCCTCCGAGGACAAAAAAATTGTCCTCGAAGGATAAAATTGAAGTAAAAATGAACTTACATGTGTTGATTTGACGAAATGACAGCTATCTCCTCGGCTATGCTTCTCTCAGCTCAGGTAGCTCCTCGACTGTGGTTGTCTCAGCTCAGGTATCCTCTCAGCTTAGCTATCTCCTCGGCTATGCTTCTCTCAGTTCAGGTAGCTCCTTGACTGTGGTTGTCTCAGCTCAGGTATCGTCTCAGCTTAGCTAGCTCCTCGGCTATGCTTCTCTCGATGCAGGTATGTTTCCCTCACGAGAGCACAACTGCTTATGAGACCGGAAACCGAGTTGTGAGGTGAGAAAATGCTGTGAAAAACAATGAAATATTTAATAACTGCAAGCAAATATTAGAAATCAATAAGTAAGTGTTATTTCAAAAATATCAGAATGTAACGGATTATACTTACTTACAATCAAATGTCAGCGTTGTGCTGCTGGTAAACCTCTGGGGAGTTGAGTACAGCACGCTCCAATTGCACACGCCCCCTCGTATGCTCTCTCTCACTCGTACAAGCCTGCAACAGACAGAGAAACAACTTGGTATAAAATCAGTTGCCTCAGAGGAAAATCACCATTTACGTTAGAGAAGAGTTAAGTGAACTAATCATCATCTACACAATCGATTCATCATCATCTTCAAGCTTCATCATACCAGACAGCCCACCAACAGAGCAGCAGCTCAACTACTGGCAGCAGCAGAAAGCTCGCAGCTCGGCTGCCACCTCCGCTGCCACAGCTGCCGCCTCCTCCGCCTCACCCCTGAAGAGACAGGGAATCTTCGTTCAACGAGAGAGGGGTGAGGAGATCATGATTCCGGACAGTCCTCTGCCACAATCTACACCAGCTACCTGGGTGCTGCGACGAGCGGTGCTGTCAACTCAACCCAGCAAGCAGCCCGTGAAGAGGAGGCTAGTTTTCGAGGACGAGGGCGTGCTCACTCAATCAAAGGTTAGCTTAAAGAAATATTATTATTGTATTAACATGTAATGTGCACAAAATCTTTATAAAATGTGAATTAGTTTTTTTTTAAACTAATTTCCAATTGATAAAATCTTTTGTGCACATTACAAGTCTATGTTTATTTGAATAAATTGAACTATGAAATTACTGATTCTTATACTGTGAGTGAAGTCAAGACTGAGCTTGACTTCTAATTGTGCTATCAAAACAATCCGAACACAGATAAATTTTCATGATGGTTGCATTGAAATTTGGATAAAAATTCAAAATAAACATATTTTAGTAATTTTGATAACAAATTTGAATATGTTGCATGAAAGATTATACTGAAACAATTCAATTATCTAGCAATTTGAATTGAGTTATGTGTAAGTAATCGGAGAATTTCCGAGTTATTACTTATATATCATTATTACTTATATATTACTTACTATATCAAATTACTGATTCAAATAATACATTGTTATTTAAATTATGAAAAATCCGATCACATGCATAAACTGTTTGTAATATTTCATGTGAAACAAAATTATTGTTGATAAAAATGTGCATGTAATGAACTGAAATATTTTTCGAGTCAATTATCTAGCAATTTGAATTGAGTTATGTTAAAGTAATGGGAGAATTTCCGAGTTATTACTTAATTTCAGTTTTGAGTAGTGAATCTGCTGAGCAAGTTCTCTCTCTCTCTCGTATGATTTGATGATGAAAAAACTGAAACAGTCTAATGAAATATTTTTTCAACAGAAACGTGTGCCGGAAGAGGAGGAGGACAGCTCGATCGTGCCTCTCTTGGGGGAGGAGGGGGAAGTGGAGACAGAGGATGAGGACTTCCTGAGATTGTTGAATAGCCGCACCGAGAAGCCATGGACGCCTCTCCGCGAGTTGGAAGAGGGCATGGCATATCCGATATGTGACTTGAGAGAGGCGTCCAACCAGCACGGGCGGCGAATTGTGCTCAAAATCCGGGTACCCGGACTACATACAACAGATGTTTATCTTCCAGAAAGATTTAGGCGGATTTTGTGCACAAAAGACATTGAAAATTTTAAATTGAAGTGCAAAACCTTATCTCTGTTTGTAAAGCATGTTAATGCTTTTATGACTGACATAAAAATTGTTAAATGCTAAATTAGCATTTAGCATTTTTTATGTCAGTGACCATCTAGCATTAACATGCTTTACATGTTAATATGTATATATGTATGTGTCAGTAGTGTTCAATAAATAGTTTTTTTGTTATTCTATAAAAATTATTCTCAATTCTCACCTGTTATACCTAGAAGTAGTAGTAAAACACATACACAACCACACGTTCAGTCAGCACTATGCAGCTTCCACTTTTATTATGAGGAGTGCTGTGAAATGAATGTCTTTTTATAGTTTTTTTGTACGCACGCACGCACAAGGGCGAGCGTCAGACACATCAGGCAGTCACTCACTCAGTCAAGGCCGACTTCAGTCAAAGGATGGGCATTGCTCCCTCACATCTGTTTTAGCACGCGCTCATATCTGTATGGGCGGAACACTTCCTCCTTTCAAATTGTGTTTGCCTTTTCAGATTTGCTATTTGAAAATTCTTTTCAAATAGCAAATCTGAAAAGGTGAATTCGATTTGAAAGGTGAATTCATTTCTAAATTAATAGAAAATTCAATTTTCTTTCAGATTAAGTTAGTGTAATGATTAATTAATTAACTTTAGTTAATGTTCAACCATTGAGTTGAAAGGTAATGAAAAATGGTATGTAGGAGAAAGCAAACTCCAAGGAAACGAGGCAGAGGTATCTTAAGCTCTGCTGCCAGAGTACTTAAGGGGGCGGTGGGTGCTGCTACAGGTATTACTCCAACTATTTTAAATAAATTGATCGATATTACACCTGTGGAGATCCCAATAGCCCCTGGCTACCAGTATTGTGGCCCTGGCACCAAACTTGAAAAGCGATCAGCAAGAGGTGACCCGGGAATTAACGAACTTGACCAGGCTTGTAAGGCACACGATATAGCATATTCACAAAATAGTGATAATGCAAATCGATCGAAAGCTGACAGAGCACTAGCAAACACGGCATGGGAGATTTTTAAAAATCCGAAAACTCCCCTTGCAGAGAGAGGACTCAGCTACCTAGTTACAAACGTGATGAAAGCTAAAAATTACTTTGATGGTTCTTTGAGAAAGAAGATGAAGAAGAAGAATGAGGGGAGAAGTTATAGTAATGATATTAGACGCAAAGCTATAGCTCAGTTGAAAAAGCATATTGCAGGAAAAGGGCATTTTTTGAAGCCTTTTCCTAGTATTAGTGGGGGCAGAATTTTAATTCCACCCCCACCATCATATGGTGTGAGTTTATTCCCTCAAGTTAAGAAACATAGAACAATAACAAAGAAGAGTAGGAAGAGGACAAAGAAGAGTAGGAAGAAGTAAAAGACATGAATATTGAAGGAGAATTGAGTAATTATGATTTGATTGATTGGTCGAAATTATTACAGATTCAGCTAAGAGTTATATATATGCTAGATGCATTACCCAAAAAAATTCTAAAAAACGAAAATGGGATCGTGAATTTGGACAGAGAAAGCGAACCGGGGACACATTGGGTAGCATATAAGAAAGTTGGCTCTAATGTTTGGTATTTTGATCCAATTGGAAATTTACAACCGCCATACAAATTGGACAAATATTGGAAAAAAGAAAATGGAGTAAATATATTTTATAATGTTGAGCACATGCAACCATTAAATAGTGATATTTGTTGTCATCTCACGTTATTGTTTCTTGCAAATCAGTTGTAATTAAGTGTTTGTGCTGAACGCACACACACACACAAGATGGTTGTTATTACATTAAGATCTAACACAAGTAACATCTATGAACATTTACAAGAAATTATAGAATTGGATAAAAATCGTGAATGGGAAATTGGATTGATTAATTTTTGTAGTTACAATAGTATTGCAAACATTAACAAAGGAACAAATTCCAGCTTCAAATATGGCGATAGATTAATCGAGTTGGATACGGGTGCATATGAACTTGAAGATATTATAAAATCTTTAAAGAATAAATTGAATATTGGTGAGAAGAAGAATAAACTTATTATATGTGCAAACGCAAATACTATGAAGATTGAAATTCATTCTGATAAGCCTATTGATTTAACACGTTCTGATTTGATTGCTAAGATACTTGGTTTTAATAATGTTGTTTTGCAGCCAAATAAATGACATTATTCTCAGCATTTGGTTAACATAACAAACATTGACAGTATTGTAGTTGAGTAGCATGTGGTAGTTACTCTGACGGAAAACAGAAACATATAATCCACAAATTTTTACCAAAGTATCCTAGCGGGTATTTAATAAATGAAGTACCCTCTCCAATTATTTATGTACCTTTGAATACACATCGAATTCAAACTATTAATGTAAAGGTAACGGACCAGAACGGATTGTTTATTGATTTCCGTGGAGATACAATTACAATTAGGTTACACATACGTGAAAAGTAATGGGTTATCTTGTTCTCAATCCACGTTCAAATAAGACGTGTACACGTGATGTTATTAGAGAGACGAACGTGAGAGCGTCAACACCTAAAAACAAACGTGCTTTGTTGGCTAAAAGCGCGAGAATATTAGAAAAGTTGGGTTTTATAGTTGATTGGCGGAATGTTAGGAGGGGCAGCAATTAGTGAAATTCTGGATGTGGAGACAGACCTTCAATTTTATAATGATATAACCAAATTCCAATTTCACACTCATACAGTTTATTCGGGACAGGAAATGAAAAACTCTGATGAGGCACGTATTGGTATAAATTCTTTAGATGTCTATTCTTTACCTTGCGAATCATTCATATTTATTGAGGGAACAGTTAACTGTACAAAACCGGGAACAGACCCAGCCGATGCACCAGTTGCAGCAGACTATAAATTAAGCAGTAACGTAATCAGCAACCTTTTTGATGAAATACGATATGAATTAGCAGGTCAGCAAATTTCTAAATCAAGATTGATTGGATTAACATCCACAATTAAAGCTATTCTAGTGAAGAATACGCTCGATAAAAACACATATCACTTGGCTGGTTTTGACAGAGCAGGATATGAGCTAACGGATAATAAATTCACTTTCTGTGTACCGCTCAAATTAATCCTCCCGTTTTTTGAAGATTTTCAAAGAATAATTTTGAATTTGAAACAGGAACTCATCTTATTGAGGTCGCCAACAGATCTAAATTGTGTTGAGTCGGCAAGTGGAACAAACGTTAGTGTGAAAATTACAAAACTGCAATGGAGAATGCCCTACATAACTTTAGAAGATCATGTAAGACTGAAATTTTTGAGACTGCTCGATGCTGACACTCCACTGAAATTAGGTTTCCGACATTGGGAAATTTGTGAATTACCAAATTTGCAAAATTCACTTAACCATTCTTGGGCAGTTCACACCACATTGAGTTTTGATAGCCCAAAATACGTTATAATTGCATTTCAAACTGATCATAAGAATAAAATTAAAAAATCAATATCTAATTTCGATAGCTGCGGTATTTACAATGTTAAAGTATATTTGAACAGCGAGTATTATCCATATGAAAATCTGCTAGGTAAAAAGGAGGTATTATACCGCATGTTCCTGGATTTCATGCCCTCGTATTATAATCATTCAATCAATAGCAAACTTGGAACAGAAATTGACTTTAAAACGTTTTGTGAATCAACACTGCTGATTGTTGTAGATTGTTCACACCAAGCAAGTCATTTGAAATCATCGACAGATGTTCGTATTGAAATGGAATTTAATAGTATAGTACCTGCAAATCCTTTTGCCTATTGCGTTTTGATTAGCGATCGTGTGATGGAGTACACACCTCTGACGAGCATGGTGAAAGAAGTTCAGTAAT
This sequence comes from Nilaparvata lugens, assembly GCF_014356525.2. Classification (NCBI taxonomy): domain Eukaryota; kingdom Metazoa; phylum Arthropoda; class Insecta; order Hemiptera; family Delphacidae; genus Nilaparvata; species Nilaparvata lugens. The sequence goes on along the minus strand of NC_052518.1, from coordinate 90,552,186 downwards.
TTGCGCACCGGCTATATAAGGTGTGCACTCTGACAAATTTGGTTCATTATCAGTTTCACCTTTGAACAGGTAACATGTCCTATTCTTTGTGTTCTGATATTTTGGACAAGCCACAAACTCGCTCTATTGGTATTCAGTGCGATCTTGATTCTGATAGTTTCTATTATGAAGCAAGGTGCAGTACACCGAAGCCGCTGCAGGTGAAGGAGGAGAAACAAGAAGAGGAGGGGAAAGACGAAGGATTCGAGGAGCCCACCGAAGAGAAAGAAGTGGACAAGCAAGCGAGTGCGAAAATTGCTACAGTTGATCTTCATATAGGTAAGAAATCACCTTACTTTACTTTCGGCGATGCAATTTCAGTGACCACCACTCCTCCCCCTATCACTTGACCTTGGTTCCACCCATCTGGCTTGTGCTACCCATTAAGTGTTTGTCATCACCATCATGATAAGGAAAGTGGGGGGCGTAGCATGCGTTCTTAACGTATCCATTAAGTTAATACCATCAACATGTTGATAAGGAAAGTTTGTGTAGCACGCGATGTACTTTCATTGAGGACACACACTTGTCACTTGCCTCTAATCGCTCAAGCTAATAAGATCAAAAATGAGTGAGAATTTTGATTGTACAAGTTTCAATGAATTCTCAATTGAAGCACACCCGCAAGCCAATTGGGGTTTCGACTGTTTTCCTTTTGATTGGTTTGCAGTAACAAAGACAGCATAGATGTAGAGTGAAGGATTCACTTCAATCTGTCAGCATAGATGTAGAGTGAAGGATTCACTAGTACAGTATAGCAAAAAGGATTCACTTCAATCTGTCACCAAGGGAATTTTTCCCTCTCAAAGGGATTTTTTTCCCTCATCTAGCATTCACTTCAATCTGTCAGTATAGCATTAGATGTAGAAATATGCATTCACTTTAATTTGACAGCGAATGGATTCACTTTAACCTGTCAGTAGAGAATTTTTCCCTCAAAGGGAAATTATTTTTTCCCTCACTCCCCTCACAGGGAAATTATTTTTTCCCTCACTGAGAGAGAGAGAGAGATCACTCTCTCCTTCTTCATCCCCCTCGTCCTCACTGGGGGAGGGGAAGATTAGATTAGATTAGATAAGATAAGATTAGATTAGATAAGATAAGATTAGATTAGATAAGATAAGATAAGATTAGATTAGATAAGATAAGATAAGAGAGGGAGAAGGAGAAGGAGAGGGAGAGGGGAGAGGGAGAGGGAGAGGGAGAGAGAGAGAGGGAGAGGGAGAGAGAGGGAGAGAGCGAGAGGGGGGGAAATCTATTTTTAGAACACCCCCCACCCTTGTGGGGAAGGGGAGGCGTGATTGACAAGGGGTGTGAGAGGGGAGGGGATTTCGAGCAAAAAAGCTTCCTTGAACTGTCTTACTATGTCTACTATTGATAATAACAATAATGTTACATTCTATACTCTCTTAAACAAGCTCAGCGTAATAAATTTTCTTCATTATTTTCTTAAAATATCTAGTCGTAATAGGAATAAAGTTTCAAGTTACGTGACGTTAAAAGATTTCAGTCACTTCCATTCATAGAATTATGTGTAGGCCCACTTTCAGCTTTGTTCCTTTATCTGAAAATGATGATAATCTAAATAGGTATGATTCTCTCTATAGGAATATATAGGTAGGTATAGGTACATAGGTATAGGTATAGGATCACTGTTCCGTTCCATTCCACGAATAAAATATAATTATGTTTGAATCAATGTTTGCTGTTTATAGAGGAAATAGAGAGCGCTTAAGATGATCAGGACTTGTTCAGTATTGATTTTTTACAGTTGTATTTCTATTTTTTCTGTGATTCACTGCAAAAGAACGAGAAAGGGATGGTCGGATGGGAGCGAGAACAATGACAGCAACTGAGCGTCCGTGGAAGACTTTGTCTCTGTCGCTCACGGCAAATAGGGACCTGACATTTTCAATTTAAAATCTAAAAATATATATAAAGTCTATTGAATTGATATATTTATATATAGGTGAATAGGCCTCCAACTGAATTGCAAATTCTATGTGATGGACGCCTTTAGGTTGAAGAATAATGTCCAATCACCTACTGGAGACACCTGATTCCACAATCTAATCCTACCCCTGGCACTCTTTCTAATGTCGGAACCCTTCAGTCGCAAAAGTTGTTGATGGCAAAATGCGTTGGTCCCAAAGTTCCTAGCTCCCTGTCTACCTTGGCCACAGAAAACTTATTTAATTTTTTAAGATGTGATAAATTCATAAGGAAGATACTTCGTACATAATATGAAAAGGAAAACTTTTTAAATGAATACTGCCGCTTGTCATTGTGTCAAATTCAGGAAGGACGTTCATTTTTATTTAATAAAATTTGTATTACTTTATTAATGATGGAAAAATCTCCTCATTGTGACTATTTTTGTGTAATCACTGAAAATTATATTAATTTGATGGTGCTTAATCTAAACATGCAATTGGGATTTATCTATCTCCATAATGACGATTCAAGTTCTCATGGAGAGTTGTGTTTGTGGAAGCCTGAAAAGTTCTGGAAGCACTTGAAAACTAGTGGATCCGTTGGCTACTGCTTAGATCAAGTGAGTGGTAAATTTTCAGTTCCAGTCCCGACTCGTGGAGCAAACCTCCGATCGAGATTCGCCTATCGGATCTGAATGTGATATGTGACCTTCGTATTGTCCACTAGTTTTCATTAAAATATAGTTTGCATAGTTTTCCTAATCAATTAAAAATAGACCAAGTCGGTTTCAGGAAGATGTTGGAAGTATCTACATTTGGAAGAGTAGGCCTACCTATTATTATTGTCGCATAGTACATAGTCTTGCTTATCCCTACTTTGTAGCACAATATGCCAGTTATGGCCTTCATGGACTGAGCTTATGCAGAATATTAATGATGTCAATTTCCGAAATATCAATACAACTCTCTCATAACAACATTTCCATCCTCTAATTTCCATTGTACTGTAATTGCCTTCGTTAGAATAAGAACTTCATAAATAAATTGCTTGTTAAAGCTAGTGTTCCGTCAACAATCTCAACTTTGGCCATGTAAAATGTCCAACATTTGATTCAAAATACATGTCTATAGGATAGCACCATAGAGGCAAGAAATCGGTTGCAGCTTGAAGTTTTCATTGCTGAACTCTAGAGACAGTGAGACGCGTATACTGGTCAGACACTAGTCTGAGAGAAACTTGCAAATTCCATGTCTTCCATAATGGGGAGCAGAAAACTCGCCACTCATTCCTATTATGAAGAGTATTGGAATGATTTGGATTATATTCTATCTATTCAATTCACACACATACAAATTAATATGAGCATGAGCATACATACAATGATGTTAGTGTGTTAAGTGAGCACTTACAAAAGAAGTCAATGTTTTTATAGCATTAGTCGACAAATTAGATTGTGTTAATATTGATGCTATAACCTACTGAAATATTAATTGATGTAAATTATTTAGTTCATTAATGCATGAGTAGGAACTCTTACAAGACATAGGAATCTATAAATGCCTCAATTAATAAAATTATTGAAATAGCACAAAGTTCCAATCTAAAAGTTATTTTCCTGCCACTAATACTCACTGATTCAGACATCGTTTTTTCTGTCATTGAATCATTTATACTCTATTAGAAGGTCACCTCTTCCTCATTACAGGCCTCGTATTATAAATTAAGAGTAAATTTATATGAAAGAATTACTTTAAAACAACCTATTAGTTGTTCTATATAGTAATTTGTTGATTGTTGAATTGCGCTCTTTGTATCATACATTCATTTATTTGAGAATATAAAAGGGTCATTTTTTTCAACCTCCGATTGGCCATTAATAAAAGTCAAATGTATATAAAAGAATAATTTTTTCACTTCACGTTACTAACACTTATCTTCTTCAACTTCAACTTCTCTCCAACTTATCTTCTTCTAATACTTCTTCAACATAATTGCCGTGATGAAGGTTGAGTTATTTTTCATACCAGTGGACCAGCCTACCAAAATCCACTTCATAAAATGCTGCCACCAATTAGGCGGCAGGAGTTCAAGTAGGCTATGGCGTTGTTTTGGAGCTCCTCGTCAGTTTGGAAGCTCTGTCATATCCTAAGTAGTAATTTCTTCAGCTTGAGGAAAAGGGATAATTTATTAGTGGCCAAGTCAGGTTCATTGGTGATCAAAATTATATCTATCATTAGATTTGCTGGAGAAGCCGTTTGGTTGCACCAGCCCCATAAGGCCGTGTTGTCATGGTTCGAATCGATTCAAGAAGTCATTTCAACAGACATCTTAATTGTTTTTCGAAATGGAATAGATTATAGAATACATGTGAACTTGAATTGAATGGCATTACTGCGATGGAATGATATACTCTCTTCGATTCTTTTGTATATTTCAATATATCCTATTTTAAATTGACAAACATACTGATAGAAAACATAGTTTTCTTATTCAGTTTCAGCAGAAAGTTGGGGAAAAATGTATGAGTAGTGCATGGAACAATTGATGATTTCAAAATGTAATTAGATTATAAAACTATTAAACCATTCGACTTCAATAACCTTACATTGTTGAATAAATTATCAATAAATAACAACTGAGGAATGATTCAACAAGCATGTTTTGTCCTCTTCTATATCACGAGCATCAATATCTGGAGTTCAATTCAATTCATTCAATTATTATGAAATGGAGGTTTGCAATTGGCCACTAAGATTACTGAGATTAATTCTTTGGAAAATTACTTGTCCTAGAGACTGAGTGTCTCTCCATGAGAACTAGAGTTATTAAGAGTGTAAATATTGGGTCGAAAAATTGGATGAAGAGGTTGGTTTACCCAGTGAGTATAGAATGTAATTCGTTGTATGTAATGAATGTAATGTTTCATTCTATAATCACTGGAGATACCTTATTTATGGTGGAAGTATGAACTTTTCATTTGATAAGATTTTCATCCATGATTCTCCTCTGATTCTGCTGATCTTATCACCTCAACTATAGAAGAATACCAGAATTAAATTCTACAAGTAAACATATCTTTATTGATACAGGCACCATGTTACAGCTAATAATAGGCCTAAGAAGCAAACAGTGACTATGCTATAATTTATTATGAATCAGAGACATCAATCATATATTCAATTCTTCCTCATGGAGCTGTCAAAATATTGTATATTTTTAATTACATGGTTGAAATTGTGATTAAACCTCTGAGATGAAGTCAGACTTTTGAAGTCAGGAAGGACTTCAAAAGCATGGAAGGATCAGAAGTTCTGGTTCATAATGATTGGGCCTACCTATAAAAAAATCAAATTGGAAGATGGACCAAGGGCGACCGAAAGATGGAGAAAAAGATAAAGAAGATGAAGAAGAAGAAAAAGAAGAAAAAGGAGTAGAAAGAGAAGAAAACAAAATAATGAAATAATGATGAGTTCATCCATATTCTTCTTGATTTTATTTTCTTTAAATCCTTCTTCTGTTTCCTTTCCTCCTTCCTTTGTGGAAACTGTAAATATTATGTTTTTGCTAATTAAGTTGATGATTCTAGCTCTCCAATGCCTATTATATTTAATAGAAAATCCTTGATTAAAGAAATAATTTATAAAACATAATACTAATAATAATAATAATAATAATATCGTGTGACCTGGCTGGCTCAGGTCTGGTGTCAGAGTTTTCAGGTCGCAACTGATCAATTTCAGGGCCTTTGACATGACCTAACGACTGCTTTTTAGGCAGCCGGGACAGACGGCTTAACGTGTCCATCCGAAACACATTTATAAAACATGACCTACTATTTATAAACATGACATATTTGATAATGATAAATTATAATCTAATAAAAGCCTAAAAGTTGAATACAAGGTTAAAGTAAAACCTAATCTGATGAGCCATATTTTTCTATTTGAGCTCTTTAAATGGCTCACAAGAGCTACTTTTGTGAACCTACTTTTGGTGAGCGAGCGATCTTGATCTGATCACAAGAATGAGCTACTTTGCCCATCCCTACATCAAATCACTCAGGCACTTCTCATAAGAGAGAGGAAACCCGCTCTTACCCGAGGCTCTTTACCCGAGACTTCTGCTTCTCTGAAGATTAGAATTCGAGATTCGAGTCCCGCACTTATGTAGATGTATTATGGAATCATCATTACCTAGGACTAAATTTGTATTTTGGCTGTAGGACATGATTTTTTATTTTTGGGTGTATTCCCCCTCCCCCCACCACTAAATTCGAAAATTCCTGAGGAATCCTGTTCATAATGAATTGTTCTTCCACGTGATGTGTGGTTTTTTATCTATACTGAAAAAATATCCAAGTTGTATAGGGTAGAAGTGGTAGATTTGCATAATTTTGAAAACCCCTTTGAAAATACCCCTTTTTTGAAAATTCGTAGCTCTGGATCCAAAAATGGTAGAATCCTGCGCGACCACTCAATTTATTAGAAATTTTATTCTCTTTAATTTTGTCGAGAATGGTTTTTCTTTAGAAACTCAAGGTTTACGAGATAAAATGGGAAAATTGAAAAAAGTCCGAAATTTTTGGGGTTTTTGGGGGTTTTGGGGGTGAAGCCGCCCTCTGGCGTGTCAGCAAATTTCAGATTCGAATTCAGCGCCCCAAAATGCATATAGAACCGTCGAGAAAAATTCTTTCGGGGCTGTTTCCTGGAAAATGACCATTTGACTGGACTATGATAAGTACTACTTGATAAGGTAGTACGTTTTTAAAATTTAATAGTATCAATTCATAAGCTAAACTTGATCTGAAATGCAGATAACAATGTGCTCAGTAACATGTGACGATTTGGGGATGTGAAAAGACGAATAGACGTATGAATGTTTTGGGACTATTTTGTGATTGGAAGGAACAAAAGAAGCAATATAACTTTAAGTTTGAGGACGTACTGTGGCTTTTATATAATAGCTGCTAGTTTCTGAATTGCTTTTTTCAAAACGTCTCTTTAATATTTGGGCAAATATTGCTTGATAATCAATGATGTTCTCAATGGGGAAGCTCTCACTTGGCAGAGCACCCCATTCACTGGAAAAGATTAAGGGCCGTTTGCACATTTTAAGTTTTAGCCACAGTTTAAATCAAATTCACATTGTAGATTCAATTTCAATTCCACTCTGTTGCTATGTTTGTGATGCAAGCATTATTGTGTCCTCTATAGAAGGTTACAATCATGTATAATTTTTAAGAAATAAACTCAATTCACTTCAATTCAATTCCGGTATGCCTATGAAGTATAGTTTCTTCTGCCCCCAGAAACAAATTTGAATTAAACTTTTGAATAATTTGTATCGTTATGTTTCTTATGAAAAATACCTTAAACTAGCTGAACTATTCAAAAACCAAAGCCTTCGAAAACAAGAAGCTGACTGATTGGTCAATTTGTTGATTAGTCGACATATTTTAGCTTCACAGCTCACAACCAAAGAACCAATAGGAAGCTGAAGCGGTCTGCTTGAAAATGTCAAATTCAATACAAGTCATTAACCAAGGCTTGTTGAATTTGGAGAGTGACTTACATTAGAATAGCCACACCAATATATTTTTTCTTTTTAGTTAGTTCTGCATTTCTCCGCTAGAATTATCTTCCTGGAAAACAGTACCTATATTACAAAGATTACAATACGTACGATGTTGTATCGTTATATAGTGTTCAAGATAAGGTTCAAGTAATTAACATTATAGGCCTGCTGTAGATTTCAAAAAATATGTTTTGAGAGTAGACTAACTCAACTAGAGTCGGGGTGGAAAAGATATTGGGCCTACGGGCGACAAATTGATAAATCCGGCCCTGAGCATGGTGGGCTTGTATATTGAAATTGAAATTGAAATTGAAATTTATTCACAACACTGATATATTTTACAAATATTTTTACAATGCAATTATTATAAAGAAACAGTATCATTATGGGAAAAAGAAAAGAACTTCAGTAGCTTAACAGCTGTGGTTGAAGTTCTACATTATTGTTATTGTACATAATAATATGAACGAGACAGTCACTTAATTTTGACAACTAAAAAGAAAGAATAAGTATTTTTGCAATTTCACACAAACAGAATCAGAGCAATAGTAAAAAACAAAAAAAGGAATAATAATAAAACCTGAAAGAAACAAAAAAAATATATTTTCCTGAAGTACCTAAACATCTATACAACAAATATATAACATAAAAAGAATAAATAATGAAATGAATAAATAAATAAACCTCTGTCACCAGTCAAATTTTTAACAATTGAGTCTAAAATCAGTCAAATTGAGCATCAGTAAAATAACAAATAAAGACAAAAGTTAAATTTAGTACAAAATTGTTTGAAATACTACAAGGAAATACTGAGGGAGAAATACTATTAATTCAATAAAACCGATAAACTCTGACACCAGACCTGAGCCAGCCAGTTCACTCGATATTATTATTATTATTATTATTATTATTATTATTATTATTATTATTATTATTATTATTATTATTATTATTATTATTATTATTATTATTATTATTATTAAACCGATTTACGCGGGAAAAAAATGAAGAAAGTCTAAGTAAAATCAAAAACAGTGACAAGCGTCTTGAAAAGATGGGAAAAAATAGCAACGAGAAATGTATGGTATTCTAAAGAAAGGATTAGTTGGCCTCTAGAATATTTCCTCCTCAATGTCAATCCCACATATCCACTCCTCAATTTCATTCCTGAGCTTTCTGCTACCGCTCATATTTTCTATAAATTTAGTCGGGATTAAGTTTATCAGCCTCTGAGAGACGTAAGAAAATTGTCTTCTACTCACATTAAGTCCATTCTATTTTGCTGAAATATGTCTCTAGTAGGGCGTAAGTTCAAGTTTGAACCGGTTACACGCTTATTAAATTTATGTTTATTGTTTTTTATGTAAAACATTAGGTTTTTTATGTAGAGCTGTCGAACGGTTAACACTTTAAAATCATTGAATAGATCACAGGTGGGATAACGTCTGGGCTTGCCTAGCATATAGTTTTAATTATATATTTTTGAATTATGAATAGCTTTTTGAAATGTGTATCCAAAGCTCCACCCCAAGCCCGTATACCATATTGTTTAACCGATTGTGCATATGAGAAGTAAATTAATTTTGTAATTTCCAAGTTATTCAGTTGTCTAATTTGATAAAATTTATATATTAGGTATTTAAGTTTTAAGCACATTATTATTTATATGAGTGTCCCACCTGAGATGAGGATCTATCAGAATCCCTGTATAATTTACTTGCTCTTTTTTATGGATCTCTGGACAAGGACAAAAATCTGTAAGACTCTGATTATTACAGTCAACTCTGTGTATTCTAATGCTCTCCAATGCCTGAGGTTGTGTTGCGGCAGTAGGTGAAAAAGTCATAAAGACGCTTTTGTCAGTATTTAAAGTTAACAGGTGTTCATTAAGCCATGATTTTGCTACCTTCAGACCACTCTCTGCCACTTGTTTCACCTCTTCCCAAGAATGTCCAGTAAAAGATATCGCGGTATCAACAGCAAATGATATAATATTACAATGATCAATATCCAGTTTGAGCAGGTCATTTATATAGATCTGAAATAGAATCGGAGAAAGAACTGTTCCCTGTGGAAAGCCATATCCTGTGAGTTTTTTATTACTATTAACGTTATTTAGAGTTAGCAGTTGATGACGATCCGATAGTTAGCTGTTGAACAATGTAAGTGGTGAGCCTCTAATTTCTAGGTGTTCCATCTTTTCCAAGAGTCTAGACTGCGATACGGTATTAAAGGCTTTTGCCAAGTCTAAAAAAGTAGTTGAGGTTTTCTTTCTATTATTAAAATTATCTATTATTATCTCGAGTAACTGAGTTAGAGCATGTTCTGTCGATTTTTTAGTTTTAAACCCATACTGATTTTTATTTATAATATTAAATTTGTCCAAGTAGCTTACAAGTCTTTTTTTAATCATTTTTTCCATAACTTTAGCCAGATTATTTATCAAGCTTATTGGGCGATAGTTTGTAGGATTTGTTGAATCACCTGACTTATGAAGAGGCACTACTTTGGCCACTTTAAATTGTTTTGGGAAATGACCTATGAGAAAACATTTATGATAATTCTAAGAGGATTCAAGATGTGAGTAGCCACTCTTTTCAGGCATACTAGACTCAAATTATCAACTGCAGGAGAAGAATTACTTTTCAGATACATTATTGTGTCCAATATTTCATTATTATCCGTCTCAGTCAAATAAAAGGAACCATGTAGAGGGATTATCGAATGAATATGAGCTCGTGCCCTAGGATTTTCATTTATTATTTTATCTGCATACAATTGACCTACATTTGAAAAATGATGGTTTAAAACTTCTGCGTCTATGCTGGGTATTTTTTCAACTTTTTTAGCATTTAACAGGTCATTAATACATTCCCATGTTTTTTTAAGAGTTTCCTCTACATTGACGCAATTTATTATTGTAGTAGTCTTATTTGGTTTTCCTTAGGAGGTTATTTAAAAGGTTTCTATAATTTGCGTATTGAGATTTAAGAACGGAGTTTGAAAGTTGTTTTTTCAGCACTCGATGCATTGTATCACGCTTTCTTATTGATTTAATGAGTCTGGTCGTTATCCAGGGCTTGAGTTGTTTAAGGCTATTTGCTACTGTTTTTATCTGAGTCACCCTATCTATCTCTTTGATTAATGTATTGACAAAGATATCAACCGCATCATCGACATTTGATTCAAGCTGTGAGTATAAGTCAGTCCAGTTATAATTCTTGAGATTCCTTATTAATTCAATGAAATTTATAGATTTTTTTAAATGTACACTGGGATTTGTTTCTTTTCTATTCTCGTCAAGACAGAGATTAATGCATGTTAAGTAGTGGTCGGTAATACTTGTTTTCATTATCGACCCAATAATGTATTTATGATTAAAAGATGTTTTTTTGTAGAAAATATGATCAATGCATGAGAATTTGATCCGTTTGACTCATGAGTGGGTTTGTTGATAAAAGATTTGAATCCATTCGATAAAAGAATATCAAAATACTCACTTACAGTGTTCGTGTTTTGGTTTATATCAAGATTTATATCACCAGTAATTATTATATTCTGGCAATTTATATGATTCAAAAAAGCAATACAATCCCTGAGGCTATTTAGGAAAATCTACAAGTTTGAAGAGGGAGATCGCTAAATAGCAACAATAGTGAAAGTTATATTTGAATCGGGCATTATCATACTCAATATTAAAGAATTTGACTCAAGTATATCGAAAATTATGGTCTCTACTTTAAGAATATTTTTAGTAAAAATTCAAATCCCATCACATCTATTTAGTTTACCTGGTGCATTATGAATTGAATAACCACTCAAATTATAGTTTGGGGCACTATTTACAATCCAGGTCTCACTGAGAGCAATTATATCAAAGTTCGTCTCACAGTTTTGCAGAATATAAGCTAGGTCGTCAAAACTCCTATTAATACTCCTTATATTCATGTGACAAATGTTTAAAAATTCTCACATGCTTCATCTGTATGATTCTGTGGATTAAAAGTAAAGATATCATCCACCTCAATAGTGTTGTAGGACTCACTTGCTATTTCATCTTCGAAACTATTCATCAGATCATTCATCATAGTAATAATGGAAAGAAAAGTTTGAATAATAGAATGAATATATATTCATTCAAAGTAGACCCAAGACACTCTCTTTTAGTGTAATATAAAAGAACATTTGGGGTGACAAAGAGACTGAAAATTGAACAATTTTCAACACAATGACAAAATATAAACATGAGAGGATGAAGATTGATTACAAGGAAACGAATCACCGTATAAGTAGATTTCAAAAACGTTGGCAGTGACAGTAGGCCTACTGCAAAATCGGATTTCAAAAAGGATAATATAAAGGTAGTCCTGGTTGAAAGGCACCACTATAGAACAAGAAAGTCACAATTTTTCAAGATCACTCAACGAAGAAATCTTCACACATGGTTTGCCCTGCTCTTTCCTCATGAAGATCCTCCCCTTGTCCTCCCATAGATACGTGTAGTTTACTCTTCTTTGCGTCCCTGGCAGCAGCGTATATCTTTCTCCTTCCTGGACTGAGACTCTCATTGATGTAGACCGGAGCCGGGCGTTTCTGTTGGAAACCGAGGTCCTGAGTAGACAAGTTCCGCTTAATCTTCCTTTCCCCTATTACTGCAAATTTGTCCTCTCTTCTGACAAACTTCACAATAATTCCTGCGGGACGTTTCTCGTCTTTCTGCTTCCCCAGTCGATGACACACATCAATCCTATCTCGCGAGATATTAACGTCGAGCGCAGAACACACCCTTCGAACCGTCTCATATACATCCTCGTTTGCAGCCTCAGGTACCCCATGAATCTCCAACGAGTTGGACCGTGAGTACTGCTCTACATCCTCGAGCCTTACCTCGAGATCACGAACTTATCGTTTGAGTTTAGCGTTTTCCCTTTTCAAATCCTCAATCAATCTGAGACACTCATTTAGTTTTATTGTCTGATTTGTAATAGTGCTTGTTTGGTCATCTATTTTACTGTTAACGAATTCAAATGAATTATTGAAGTCTTTCTCCATCCGATCCCTATCCCGCTTTGCCTCGTCTAGCATAAAGATTATCTGCGATAGGGTAGGGTTGCCGTCTTCAGCTGCAGACACGGCTTTCATGCTCTGTCTCCTCAGCTTGGAGCATGGAGGACATCTTCATAAATCACCTTCGGCAATGATAAAATCCACATCCGCCTTCGTCATGTTGACACAATTTGGATGGCAACGGTTTTTGCAATCATTGCAAGCAATATTGCTCCTTGTTGCTGTTATCGGAGCCTGACACACCGTGCATACCGACTTATCACCCATACTTTAAAGCTCTCAACTCAAAAAAACAACAGGATTTCTTTGGGCTATCCCTTTCTTCGAATAAATAGATTTGCGTCAAGATGGCTATCGTGACGACTTGTGAAAAGGAAGCCCCTGAAATGGGGATACAATTTATAAAGAAGGGAACATGTAAGGGAAAAAAGAAGGGAATAAGAAGAAAAAGAGTTAGTAGAATGAAGGGTGCAAAATTATGTGCTGAGAAAAACTCATGTTACCAATATACAAGTAGCAGTTATTGTAGAAGCAAGCCTGCTGTATTTCGTAGAGTTGCAGATAGTGTAATCAAATCACAAGATAGTCACAGCACTACTGTCTCGCTCGGCTGCCCGAGAACGACTGTATAGCCTAAATCATTCATGAAATTACGTTAATACTAATCTATCATAAAAATTACGATGAAATTAATTGAAAATGTTTATTTTCTCATTTCAAATGAAAAATTAGATGAACTCGAATGGGTTAATTATAACAGTTCTAAGCTGTTGGGGTTGAATATACAGAGTGAGTCATATGTATGGGAACCCTTCAATAAATTTGAAACTGTTGTTGATATAATATTGTAACTTTCAGGGTAAGTTATTGATCAAATACTCTACCTTTTGACGTACAATTGAATTTCAACCCCTCATAAGGTGGTGACTTAGGAGTTGTAAGTAGAATATTTTAAATGTAAACACCCATTGTGTGGTACATCATTTTAAAGGTCTTTATAAAACAAGAAGTATCACATCAATAGAAATATTAATTTTATGATACTTGTATCCGAAATGACGGCTGATTGAAATTTTAGTTTCTAAGGAAATGAAGGGTTTGTAACTCAAATATTTTAAATGTAAACACCCATTGTGTGGTACATCATTTTAAAGGCCTTTCTAAAACAATAAATATGACATAAATAAAAATGTTCTACGATGCTTGTATCCAAAACGGCGTTGAAGTATCAGTTTTTAAAGAAATGATTGATAAACTTCAATCAGTCGCCATTTTGGATAAAAGTATTATAGAACATTTTTATTTATGTCATCTTCCTCTCCTTAAAAAGGCATTTAAAATGATGTACCACACAATGGAGTGTTTACATTTGAAATATTCGTGTTGCAACCCCCAATTCAACCCCTTATGAGGGGTTGAAATTAAGTTGTACGTCAAAAGGTAGATTATTCGTCCAGTAACTTAACCTGAAAGTTACAGTATTATATCTACGACAGTCTTCAATTTATTGAAGGGTTCCCATACTTTAGACTCACTCTGTACATTGTTCTACAAGTTGAATTGTGATGAAAGATCAATGAATCACTATTTTCAGGTGGGTCCCAAACCACCGTGCTCTAAAAATAATTTTTTCAGAGTTTGTTCCACTGAATTCCCATTGAAAAGTGCGTTATTCTATCTGCTTTGTGATTCTCGAGTGATTTGTATCACTCCTGGAATCAATGGCATTAAAGAGATGATGGACAAATTGCAGATGGACAACAGTTTCAGAAGGATCCCGATTCCGAACCACCATTTTTTAATAATGTTATTTCAGGAGGAAGTTGATATAGCTCTATTTCTTTATAAGAGTTATTATAGCTCTCTTTTCATTATAAGAATTATTATAGCTCTCTTTTCTTTATAAGAGTTATGAATAAAAGTTGGCTCTCTTAAGTTAGCTCTCTTTTCTTTTTAAGAGTTATTATAGCTCTGATATTCTGCGTTATTCTTGGGAAACGTTTATTACATCCAAACATAAGAGCATCGAAACGCAGCGCTCTGCGACAATACAAAACTATCAATCATAATATACCATCCAGACAATATAAGGATGACTTAGAACTTCATAGAACCTTCAAACATTATACAACTTCAAGTTTTTCTACCACTTTAAATTCGACTTATCAAGGTTCGAGTGAACTAGAAACTACTGTACATGAATGCAGTAGGCCTATTCAAAACAGTATACTGTTTTCGATGACATAGAAAGCAGTTATTTGTCCTGAGGAGCGAAATGTCATTTCGTTTGACGAAGTGTGCAACCTGTAAAGAATCTGTGCATTAATGTGTGCTTTTTGAGGGAGAGAGGGGAGACCTTAAGGAGAGAGAGAGTCACACGTGGAGGGAGTGGAGGCCTTCTCCAGACTTCGGAGTTCAGATGATGGTAGTCTAGTAGAATAGTTCTCTCCCAGCCTTTGCTTCAGCTCGTGCATTGCCGTGTCTTACGATCAGGTAGACTAAAATACTAATTCTTCTCTTCTAAAAAAGAGTCGAAATAACAGTGCTTGTGCAGTTCACACTAACAGAATGTATTTATTTCTGAGAAACATGTGCTCGCATTTTTTCACATGCAATTGCATGGTGTGCTTCACCCCTGTGCTGTGTGATTCAACCCTTCCAGCTCAAACGTTTCCAAATTCACCCCAATTTTAAGTGATTTCAAGCATGGAAACCATTATCCCTTAGCAATCTCTCAATGATTTCATTTTATGTTTATTTATTCATTTATTCATTAATTAAATTACTAATCATAATAAATCAAATAATCTTTTATTTGAAACTATAGTTCACATTGTTCATATCAAGAAATCGTAAAACACGATAAAAATGTATCATAATCTATCAATCAATTAATTATATTTATCTTGAAAGATTTGGGAATATTGTGAATCATCTTTTCAAAATAGTAACTTTTATGAATTCACAATGTTTCGTTTTTCTCGAATCCAAAACAAATGAATCTCTTATCTCTCCGAGATAATTTTCAGATGATGTATCTTCATATCTTGAAACTATATGACTTTGAAATCATTATTTCCCCTGCTGCAAATTATGATTATGCCTATAATTCCATCCTAGAATTTTTGATACCACGTGTCAACTTCTGAAATTTCATTCCCTTTATTAAGACCTAAAAATGCATTTGGTGGTCTCCGATAATAGCTTTGATAATGTTCTGATCAAAACATTCTGCAATTTTGAATTGATATCATAAGCTACCCAATTTTTTTCTAGAATTTTCTTCGTATTCATCAAGAAATTTCAATAATTGATTCAAAAAATTTTATAATTTAAAATTGTCTGTGTACGAAAAATATATACAAAAACATTTTGTTAGTAACTGATCAAAAATATCTTCTTCATTATCTTTCCAAATTTCCAAGACTGGCTGTGATTCTAATGAAGAATAGTAACTTAATATGATAATTCATTCTTCGATCGGATAAGATCGATTCAAGTCTTGAACCCTATTACTTATTTGATTGCACTATTTCATTTAGCTTGAACATTTTCACGTAATCACTATTATCAATTTAAAGTATACCTCATTGTTAATTGTGAGTTCAGACCGTTACCTCGACAGTTTTAAAATTCAGAACTTACTTCACTATTTTACATCTTCTCTTATTCTCCTACTTTTCACGTCTACAAACTACAACTTCTAGACTATGCAAATTGAGCGCATGTGACTAATGAGACAATTTTTGTTTGAACCAGTAGCATCCCAATCATTTCCTCCTCCTTCAAGTAATAATTTTCTACTATTCCACTAATATAAGTACAGTTTTCTAAAAATCGCGATAATTATTTCAATGAGAAAGGATTTAAAACCCAACGAACTCTTCAGCCAGAATTGATGACTAATAGCTTGGTTATTGAAAATAAGTGATAATTCTCGTTCTTCTCCAAATAAATATTTGAAAATTATTGCCGTAGTTTGTGCTTTGTGATAGATAATTAAATAAATCTGTAATGTGCTTTGTGATAGATTAGACCAATAAATAAATTGATGATTGTGCAATTTTATAATCACTTTCAAAACAATTTAGAAATTGCCGTAAATGTGTTGATAACAATAATAGAACATTCTTAAACATTGATGTGATCATATAGGAATCCTGGATTAATTATTTTTGACCCTTGATTTTAAATTTTCTTAATCTTATGTTATGTAAAGTTATGTAATTCTTAAGAGCTACATAACTCTCTCTGTGACTTCACGTGTTCGACAAATTACTACCCAAACAATTCTAAAAATGATTAATCGTCAAAAATTTCTCTCTTGTTATTCTCAAACAATTATTTGCTTTTTCATGGGACTCCTTAGATTTGTAAGCTTCTAAGACTAGCAGTCTTCGACCTTGGCTTCCAATGTTCCAATTTATATTATTATGATGGGAAATTTCATACCACTCTACATTAAAAAATTCTAGTTCAAGGAAACTTTTCTAGTATTCATTGTTTTGACTGCAAGTAAACATCCTTGGGAGCTTTTTTATCAATTGAATATTTCTCAATCCCTAGAATATAGTAGGTGGTAGAATCGCTCTGCTCACTTTACGTGTATCCATCTCATATTGAAGATTTGCTATTTCAATCTTATTTGATACATCATGAGGAACAGAAATGCATATAAGAATAATCACATTATTTCACCATTCCTCTCTTGATACCTCTTCAGTTGATCTGTACTATAGATGATATTCACTATTATTTTATTTTGTCAATCTTATTTCGTTTCAATATATTGCTATGAATTATTATATATGATTATGTATTCTTATACAATTCTCTGATATCATGAAAATGTGATAGAATCATATACTGTAATTGTAATCATATAATAATTTGTAGAATTATAAATATTGTTATAATCATAATAAGCGACCAGTCTAGTAACAATATTGATGAATGTAGTCTATCTTATATCTCTCATTACACATTCACAGACCTAGAACTCATGTAGGCATCACCCTCACAAAAATGATCACTTTTACGACATTCAGTAATTACAATTAGAGATCCAAATGTAATGAGACTGTTTCTTTTGAGTGAAAACTCATGCTTTCAAAATAGCGTTATTTTTCCAGTTGCCTGAATTAACTCACGAATTCATCTCCTTTTGGTATTGTTGTCATGTCAACGGAAAAGCAGTATCGAATTATATAGCTCTAGAATACACTATTTTGACCATGTATGTGTATATATAGCTAAGTATATCTGGTGCAATCTGGTGCTCATGTATTAAATCGGAACTAACCAAGAAATTGGAATTTCCACACAAAGCAGATGTTTGATTGACAAGTCGATAAAGAAGAACTTGGCCCACTTACTGGAATTCGGTTATTCGAGAGAAAACCAGTATGGTATTGACTTAAGAATTTCTTGGTTATTCTAATTGATTATTTAATAGAGTGAATGTTAAATTATGGAAAATCACTAGTATCCTTATTATTTATCTTATATGAAACATGAACAGTTTCGGCGATGATATTATCACTATTCTTTCAAATTTTGAAAATAATTGGAACTAATTAGGGCTCCCTATAGACTTCACCTAGTGAAATTTGATGAGGGGAGGGATCATCTAGGATTGGGCCTCTTTTTCGCGCTCCACTACGCCACTGGGTCAATATGTAGATATCAGCTCACTATCGAGCTTCTATATATATACCAAAGACTCCAAAAATTTCGATCATTGCTAAATTACTAGTTGTTGAGCGGCATCGTAACATCGATCGTGGCTTATTCGTTCTGTTTGCACCTGAACAATCAAAGCCTTGCTCAAGCCTGTTGGAAAATCTCTGGCAAAGTAGATTTATTGGTTCTGCAATTAGGCCTAATATTTTCCCAATGCTACCTGGTTATTCATTCTTTATAATACCACCATTATAACATCATTCACGTCCCTGAAATCAGTTTGACAAGGGATCAACTAACTAAGCTGCGATATCCAAGCTGCTTAAAAGTATACTGTGTATGGTATCTAAAGAATACCTTTACACTATATAATTTAAATAATGATTTCAATAAGATTGAGATAATTCATTCATAGTTTTCTATGAAGAAACCAACAAATCCCGTATAAGCTACTATTATAAAATACTATTAGCTTACTGCTTCGGCCTTTTTTGTGAAAACGATAATAAAAACAGCATCACAGTTACGGTAAAGAAGAGTCGAAAGTGTTTCTCACGTCAATATAAGGCCAAAAATCCTGAGATGGCTTTGAAAATTATGTCATAACGTAGGAATAGACAATGGCATTTACCGTAATTAGTGATGAATGAATAAAGAGGAGAACTCTAAAACCGGAGCCATAAAATCATTCACAATAATATTTTCTGGTATTTGTGAGTACACAAAGGTGAAGACGCTTCACATCCTTGTCACTTGTCAATTGATTCCGTCTCCACCTTCTCCACCTTCTATTCTTTCTCTCTGTTTCTCTGTAATATTTTTTTCGTCGTCATTATTGCTGTTGCTCTCGTCGTCTCCTTCTTTCTCCTCCGATTCAACTCTCAATGGTGTGCAATGGATCAAACAATACTTTATATTCCAATCAGTCGATCATGTATGATTATAATCCAAGTATCCAGAGTAATGTAAAATAAACACAAAAGTACACCCACCCCCCTAAGGCGCCCCCACAAATCAAGACCAATTCATCCTCCTGACCTCCCTATAGATTTGTGAACCCGCAAAAGTCATCATTTTGAACACTGTTGACCTTTTTTGATTCCCCCAAGAATTAGAATATTATCAAAACCACACCCCCACCCATGATCAGTCTTTTCTTTTTTTGCTAACTGTAAAAGTACAAGCTAAGTAAATGTATTCCTCAGTTATCATTATGCAAATTATAAGCATTGTAAATTTATCCCAAAAATTTGAAGTTAATTCATTCAGTAAATATTGATTTTCATCGAATTTCATTTAATATTGAAATAGGTTATATTTTTAATTAACATTCGTCTTTAATTTTACCAACTCTTTTTAGAACTATCACCTAACGAACTGGAAGCAGAGTAGAATAGAGCTTATGTCCTAGCACTACACAAAAAAATGATCGTCAAATAAATTAAGGTATGAACATACCTGGAGACACGACCTATCAAAGATAGATTTCTTTGGGAATTTGACTTTGTTACGCAGAATTGAATTTCAACTTTAACTTCAAGTTCAACTCTACTGTAGTACTCTATTCCCAATCAATTATTTCATTAGTGATTTTCAAGTCAGTTGAAAGATGAGATACTTTCAATGCCCAGTTTCATACTTGAAGTATTTATTGTAAACGTTATCTTGCTGACCAAGGCATATTCAAAGAGTAAATTCATAAACGATAACCAAGTAGTGTTTTCAAATGCTTTTTTTCTGCGACTTTTCTGAACTCACGTCTCATTTCATCTTCCTGACCAAAAAAAGAAATATTCTCATGGCCATCAGTCAGTAAGACTGTGAACTATGGCTTAGGAGTTAGGATACCATTGAATACAAGCATAGGAAACCGATAAATATGGCCTTACCATTACGGCCACAGTCGTGTAAATGAAAATATCATTGACTCCATAATTGCTCGTCCGCGAACAAAGCTCGGAATAAATTAAACTCTCTGCAGCATTCTAGAATAACTATTGTTTTCGAGTCTCTTCAAAGCCCAAGCCTATAGCGAGTAGCTTCCGGGTCTTAAAACTCTGACTTTAAAAATAACGTCGCACTTTCAATATTCATTGGACTTGGACGCTTGAACACGCATTATGGCTATATTATGTAGTCTTTACTCATTGACAAGCATTACAATGCTTCACAGCGAGCATGAGTAGTATCCTATGTCAAGCTGAGTCCGCTGAATACTTTATGACTTTTGACAGGTCTTTTAACGTACTACCTAGCCTCTAATACACGTTTAATTAATCACTTTCTAATGGGTGTTCTAATTTATTTGTTGAGTCTCACTTGTCGATGTTTTTTCAATGTCCTGGAATTTGTATTTGTCCAATGTTTGATTTTCGATTTAATGTTAAAACATTACCAATTTAAAATATAGATTTCTGCATTGAGAACTGTCTGCTGCGATATAGGACCTACACACTTACCACTTATTCACCGACATTTTGTCTTCATTTCAACTTAGTTTTAAATAACCAGTCATTAGTCATTACATTTTAAATAAAAAAGACTTGACACTGTGGAAACAACTATTTTATTGAAACAATTTGAGATACTAGCTTTAGTTGCTCCACTATAATAAATCTCTATTAAATTGGAAGCTTGAACAATGAGCACCAGAATGTATATTAGGCTATGGGAGAAGCCTTACGATTGGCCATTAACCGTTCACCAATGAAGGTTGAGCTCTACTGTCATTAGCCGAGACTAGACACGCCCAAGTATTCCGAATATGGCCATTTTTACATTAGTCGCAGCGTCGCAGCACAACTTCAAGCTCTCTCTTGTTAAGTTTCAACTTATATATTAGTAGAATAATAGAATACTATTTTATTATAATTTACTATTTTAATATAATACTAGTTTTATATAATACTAGCCGACAGGCTCGCTTCGCTCGCCATATCCGTCTAGCCAGGGGGCTCCGCCCCCTGGACCCCCGGCTGGATCGGCCAAAACTGAGATCAGCGGGCTCGCTTCGCTCGCCTGCATGTAGACCTCAGTGGAACTTCTGTACCGAATTTGAACGTATTATGTCAATTTGATCTCGAAAACACCTGTTACTATATCGGCATATCTTTGGCGAACAAAATTCTTCCACCTCAGCTAAACCTGTGTACTGAATTTTTTTAAATATATTTCCATCAATTATTGAAAAAGGTGAGGAAACGCAGAAAAGCTGAGAAAACGCTAATTTTGGGCGTATCTTTGGCGTTATTTCAAATTTCTTCCAACACAACATTATTGCACCCCAGCTGAGCTTCTGTAGTAAATTTGAACATTTTCTGTTTATTTGTTCTCGATAAAGCTGAGAAAACGCTAAAAAACGCAGATTTTGGGCGTATCTTTGGAAATTTTTCCAAATCCGTTCTTATTGCACCTCCAAAGGGCCAACTGAACACACCTACGAAATTTGAAATGTTATGTCATATTTTTATCATATTTTCATATATTTATCATAAATGCATTTCAATCTTCAACTTGGTGCCAACCTAACAAAGTCAACTCAACTTAATGCCAACCTGACAAAATTTTTAATTTAGTTAGCAGAGCATCTGTTTCGAAGAGGTACTCTTTCTAGATTATAGTTCTATATTAACATATGGTATGGACATTTCAATTATAATTTCAAGATATTGGAATAAGAAGAATATACATGCTAAAAGACGAACTTTAAACCCTTAGAGTTAAAATATCGCCAAAAGATTTCTTAGTGCACTCTAAAGGGCCAACTGAACATACCTACCAAATTTGAACGTTTTTGGTCCGGTAGATATTTAGTTATGCGAGTGAGTAAGTGAGTGAGTCTGTCAGTCAGTCAGTCAGTCAGTCAGTGAGTGAGTGAGTGCCATTTCGATTTTATATATATAGAATATTTTCTTGTCAATAGCATATTCCCAATAATTTATCGTCCCACAAATTTAGTTTCAAGTTTGTGTGCTTTCCTTAACAAGTTCCAACGCCAAAAAAGTAGTTTCTCATTTTCATGATTATGAACTTTCTTACTAAGGGATGTACTCTTCGAATCCAGTTTTTGGATTAAAATTCATAAGAATAAGAACCATATTATAAATAAGTTTAGTGAGTATCTTAATTTATCCTCACGTCATTCTAGCAATTTTTCATTTTCCTCAAAGTACTAGTCTATTTTTAGCGGAATCTCTCAGCCTGTTTCAGCCCGACAACAAAGTATCAAGCATCTCCCATGCTTGTATGGATTAATTTGATTTTATTTAGTACAATGAGCTCAGAAAGCGACAGCTACTATAACTGACTCACCATTCCTTACTAGTTAAGGAGCGTTTGTACTCATTACTGATATGCGTATCAATTGACTGTACTGTAATGAGTGATAGCACAGAATACAGCACAGAAGGCCAGCGATATAGGGTATTTTATTATAGTAGTTTTCGCTGGTGATATGTATTGGGTGATGTATTCGAAGTTCACTGATGTATCATGAATTTGTGAACTGTACTAACCAAGTGGTGATTTGTATGTTACAGGGGACGTAAACATGGTGTTCACCAGCTGATAGGCCGTTGTAGTTGATGTTATCGCGCGCGACTTACAGTAGAGCGTTTTTTGTTAGTTGCGACATTCTCGCAGCTATCTAGTGGCAGAATGTCGAAGCTAGAACAGGAAGTGAATCCGTTGAGGCCAGCGACAAGAGATGAACGAGGCTTCTTCCAGGCGAATCTCAGGAATCAGAGCCTTTCAGCGGCCCAAGACAAAGCTCGCAAAAATGAATCTGACTGTGCTGAGACAAAGCAGTCGAAAAAAAAGAAGAAAATCGAAAACGATTGTCTGAACCTCAAAAGAACACTTCTGATGCGCTCCAGTCCAAAAATGGTCATTTTGAAATCGGCTGAGGATTTGTGTGGCAAAGGATTTCCCACCAGATGCCCGAAAGTGCCCACTACTTCTTGTGATCCGAAATTTTTGACTACTGGTTCATTTGCAGGTGAGTTCCCATTTCATAATATCTTCTTTCTGTTTAAACCTCATAGATTTATTAATCCTCCATTACAAGCTGATCTGAGAGATCAGAAGGTGATAATTTGTGTTGCAATTTATTGAAGTGACAGCACCGATAAGGTGCCCTAGTATCTTAGTACCTTTGTACCTGCCAAGATATTGAAAAATGACTCAGTCTAGGATTCATTGTAACCCATCATGTTTCCAGTGTTACGATTACTTTCGACATTGCTTCAAAAATAGAGTTTTCAAACATTTGTTTTATACTAATGAAAATGAACTTTTCCTTGGTTTAAATTTCCAATTTCACGTTGTAAATATGTTTTTTGAGCTCTCAAATCACCGCGTGTTTGAGTACTACATTACTTTACATCAGAATATAGCACATCTGAATTGAAAAAATTGAATACTCAACCATTCAATTATTCCTTGATTCAGGCTTTATCACTACAATCTCTTTAATCAATTCATTTTTCATTGAAATGAAATAATGATTTTGAGATATGAGTACTGCCAGATCACCAATTGCCTAGAAAAAGTAGGCTACCGCTTGCATAGGAAAAATGTGTATGTGCTAGATATTTTTATTTTATTTATTCATCATTCACAATCAACTCAAGGACAAAGAAGCAGAATAAAGTCCAAGACTTCTTTTCATCCCAATTTCATAAAATAAATTGTCCAAATAAAGGTTATGTGCGACTTTTCAATTCTTCACTAACTCCCACATTGAAACAAAACACAAACACTTGAAACAATTAATTTTGAATCTAGAAAGATTAAGATCCGAATTGATAAGAAAATCCCTTCTACTTACCACTCAAAACTGTAAAATAATTGAAATATTTTGTTCCGAAAATTAAAACAATCTTCTCCACTAGAAGCACAGCTGAAAATTTTTTTTAGATCATGCATAGCTGTTAACGAATAAACAATTATAATTCCAATTTCCAATTAGTCTATATAAATGAATATTTTAATCACATCAATACAAATGAGTAAACTATAAAAATGTATCATTCAAATCCATTGTCGTTCATCTCTATAGCTGAATGATGTTTTTTTGGGGGGGAAAATACACTCAGTAGCTCAGTACAAAATAAAAATATGTCAACTGAAAAAAATACCTCAATATTGTATTTAAATTAAAGATTTTATTTTTCTGAACTCTGAAGAAGTTCTGGCATAAATGATTTGTTCAGTTGAGCGCCAGTACAGTATTCGGAGATCACTTATGATACCGTAAAACTTTACATACATCTCTCATAGTTTTCATTCAAGTCAAGTTACAATACTTCAATATGTGCTGCAGCATAGAATGGTGAAAATTTTTTTAATTGTCCACTACTAATAATGCTCGTAAACCTATTTAACCAAATAAACCAAAATAATCAAATAAAGGTCCTCGTAATCTATTCAACCAAAAAACTAATAATACCTATTACAGTATTTCTAATTTCATTATACACCAACAAATCACAGAGAGATGACATTGTTCATTATAGCTAAAGTTAGCTTTTCAAACTGAAATTTGATTTCTAAATCTTCTTCAACCTCTTATCTGATTGTTGAGAAATTGATAGCAAAGTACAGTACTAGTAATCGATTTGATGTTTTTATATCGTACTAGCAAATAATGGCGGTCAGACAAACTTATGTTCTGTCCAAACAGCAAACACTACACAAGGTCGGGAATTAAATATACAGTGAATATGTTTGGATTTGAGACTTATGAGATTTTTATGTGTTTTGCACCTGCCATACGCTAAATGATAATAGTAATCGTTCTTGATCTTTCAAATGCAGAATGTTATGAATGCACGTGGGATGTAATGGCCTGAAGTAGATTGAATGTTTTCAACCATGATTCAAACACTTATATTTCTTCTTGTATATTAGATACATTCTTTAACTGATTTACTTTGATGAGTAATTACAATTTCAGTATAATGTATGAGTAATAACGGATTTCATGATAAGGTTATCAATTCAAAAAATAGCTGGGTTTTTCACTTCCGAAGTTTGAAAACAGTATTCATGAACCATTGTTGACTAGTGAGTGGGCTGTGTCAGTAGTTCAAGTTCTTGTCTTGAAATCTATTAGTATAGGAGTGAAAATGAGGTTCTCCAATTTCAAAGGTAAATTTCCGATTCATCTTTCAGTTTCATACATAAACTAAATCCGATTTCTGCCACTTTGATTGCCCTGTTAGCTATTAGCTGAATGGAAATTTTAAGAATGGTGTAAGCCAAATAATATCAGTCTTTTCCTATAGGGCTTGAATCACCCTTGGAGGAATCGAAAACTCTTGAAAGCCATTATAGCTCAACTGCTGCTAGTGAATTGAATGATTAGGAAGACAAATTTAATTTCATTCAATTTATCCAATCATCCAAAATTACACAAATTAGAACTCAAGCTCAAAATTAATCCAATTGAGTTCCAATTATAATTTATACAACAGTCCAAAATGTAGCTAGCTTATGTGTTACTTTCACATTTTTCAATTACACCCTCCTATCCGAAACAAACAAAATTCATTTTTTAATTAAAAAATACTTCAAAAATGAATTAAATCAACAAAAAACAATTAAACAAGTCCAAACTCTGAAGAAACTTTAAAATTTTGAGACCAGAAAGACAATCGCTCTATTTAGAACTTGTCACAGCTGATAAAAATCAGTATTACACCAAACTGAGTCTTATTTTGTCTGTTCTCTTGACCAGTTGTTTGATGTGAGTATATAAGTGTATTCTTTCTGGAATTCTAAGAACTTACTTAGATCGAAGGGTGATGGATATATTACACTGATAGTATTTTAGTATAGGTACTATTCTTACCAGTAACAAATTACATGAGTTTTACATGAAAGAGTTCAATATTACATGATAGGATCATCAGTTTGTCATTTAAATTCTTGTTTCATTCTCCGACATCTCCAATCCACACAGACCCAGATAATGCAATCTTCGAACATACTTTTCACAGTCGCATGTCAGTTAGAGAGAGAATCTATTATTATCTTCCGAGATTGAAGCAGTGTTTCGACTAAGTATGATGTCAGTACGGTACTGGTTTAAACACAGTTCACGTCCGTTTGAAATTTGGTTACGTAACTGCAATACTCAACATAGCAGAGTTATGAATTGCTTTGATGTAACTATGCTAAATCGATCTATAATATTGATTTTATCGATAAATAATGATTTCTTAGATGAATAATAAATTCAAGCTGACAGAGGTGTTCATTTATTTATTTATCTATCTATTTATTCATCTATTTATTTATTTATTTATTGGATCGAGCAAAGAATACAATAGTCGGGAAAGAAAAAACAGGCTACTGCCTAAAACTTCTTCAATTTCCTAATTTTATCTCAAATCGTCCAAATATTATGTAGGTTATATCCATTTAAATTCCTTCACCTAATCATCAATCTGACACTACAAATCAGAATAGAACAAACAATTGTACATTCATGAGGAATGTACAAAAGAAACATTCAAGCCTCGATGTTGTATGGCTAATATGTGGAAGAAATACATGTAAAATCGACCATTTTTTAATATTGTTTTATGGTGTGACTTCAAAACAGATGGATTCAAATTCAACAAGATTCTCAATAATCGTAGCTGGAAATCTGAAATGATGAGAATCGTAATCTCATCGGGAGTTATTATGTAATCCTATTTTCCCGGTTACGAAAAGGTCATGGGATTCCCTAACTTCAAACGGATTTGTGGAGAATTACTAGGTTCATACAATTTATCTGATTGATTGGCTAAATTACCAGTCAGAAGTAATGTGATGTAATTCTTTTCCACACGAGTTATGAATTTTTATTCTTGTTCGTGAGTCACTTTTGTTTAGGAATTATGCACATCCAAGATCAATTTTTTGTTATAAGTGATAAGGCGTAATTTTGAACCATGAACAAGAATTGCATTTTGAAATTTAATTTACTGATTACTTCCCACATGCTTCGACCGATGCAAAACTACTTTAAAAATGTGAACCTAATATTAACGAAGAAATTCTATGAATGATTATGAAATCCTTATTGATAGAAGAGAGATTGTTCCAACCAAGGAAGAATATTCTTATCCAGTTCTGTAAAAATCTGCTGTTTTTGTTTTTGAAAGAAGGTGTCATAATATCGAATTGATCAGCATTTCTTCTCGAAATGAAAAGACAGCAAGAAAAAGAAGCTGATAAATAAAAAAATGAAGTAGTGAGAAGTTCGTAACTGCTACTCCCGTTGTAGGGGTGAACACTTTAATAGCCGAACTCCTCTAAATACCACTTATGAGTTTAAAATCGCTTCCTGGTGTTTCGGAGCTCAAACACCTTTTCCTAAAGCTGTAGGTCCACTCATCATTATCAGTCTCATTACCAATTACCCACACACAAGCCTAGAGCTCATTTGGGCATCATCCTCAGCAAAATATATTTTTCAAACATCACTATTATGAGTATTAGAGCTTCTCACATCCCCTTACAATCTATCTACACGCAGTTACTAGCATTTAGATTTGGCTAGAAAAGCTATCATCAACTACTTGGAATACATGCAAATGTGCTTACTGTTTACTTATTACTGTTTATATCAGTATTATTTTCCAATGGGAGTTGAGGATAGGCCCCCTTTGCCACTCTTTTATACAAAGGCTTCTTATTTTCAAGATATTATCATCACTTCTAATTTTTATAATAAAAATAAATCTTTATTATTTTAGAGATGTATTGACCTCTACCAGCTGAACGTTAACTCGCATAGCAGTATAGTTTGTGGCGGTATTTCGAGAACACATTTTTTGATGATAGTGGAAGTGATATGTATCATATATTATATGAAGGTGGCATTGGATATGTTGTTGTGTGCACCGTTCAGAGAATGAATGAACAAGCTGGAGTGAAGAACAGGTTCTAGCCTCTACAACGCTATAGTGCAATGCTACCAGGTCAAGGGCCTGTACTACACTTTCATTTACTACTTATTCATTCGTCCGCCCGACGCTGGACGCAGCGCATTCTCTCTCTTTCCAACCTGCACCGAAATACCGATTGGAACACTGCTTCACAACTTTTCTTTTTCCAATCCTTATCTTCTTTTTTCTTCTTCTTTTTCTTCTTTTTTTTCTTTTTCTTCTTCTTCTTCTTCTTCTTCTTCTTCTTCTTCTTCTTCTTCTTCTTAGTTAAATATTTAAATGCTTGTTCTCTCCTGTCCCCAAAATGCGTATCTTCCATTCTGTAATCGCTCTTTTCTCCCTATTCTCTACCAACGTATTTATCCACACTTTAGCTTCAATTCAATTCTCCTTCGTTTCTCGCCTCTATTATTTCATCATTCTTCCCTTGGTTCTCTCAGATTTTTCCCCATTCTTCTTCTAATTATTAATAAATATTTCAATCTACTTAACTGTCCAGCCATTGTTTATTTCAATTTCCCACAACTATTTGCTCTTGATTTGTAACAGATACCAGATTAATAAAAACGATGCTCCTAAATGTTAATTATTAAAATCTAGAAGCCTCCTCACTATGAATCCAAATATGCAAATAGAAACATTTGTCAATGCCAATAGAATAATCCGCCGAGAAAAGAAACACAAAAACACGAGTGGCGGCAACTGCTATACCGTCAGTATTGGTTTGATTGGTATCATTGAGATTATTCCATGGGGAGTCCTGACAGTTTTGAGTGAATTTCAGTAGTAATGCTGTAGATTCCAGTATTATAATATACAGTCTACTGTATATTAGCATTCGAATCGTTCACCAAAGCTATAGTCAAGGTCAGTCACCTTTTCCATGATTTCCTTGAATCTATACGATGAATATATCTATAGACTCATCGGCACAGTTGTAACGAAAATATCGTTCCATTCACCTGTTCTTAGTAGGTGATGTGAATAATATCCAACCCTACAAATCTGGGATTCCGAAACTGTATGTCAGAAGCTTTAGGAACTTCACAAAAAACCATAATCAAACATGCATAAGTATATAAGTATAAGTACATTATAAGTCTAGTTTACTTTTATTCTTCGATATACTAGGCCTATACTTTCAAAAGTGGGGTAATATCATCATAATCCTCAATCAAAGTTGGATTTGGTGATACCAGTTGAAAAGACAAGATATTGTCATTATCAAACATCACAAGAAAAAAGCTATTAAAACAGCGAATAATCAAATCAAATCAATTTTATTGTTCACATTATTTGTAACATAAAAATCATCAGTAAAAGAACTTTTCTTCAGTAATAAAATTTTATGTAAAATACGGATGACTTCCACCATGAAAAATTAGTTATAACTTAAATATTGAAAATGCTGGTGATGATATTACTTTAATTGTAATTGTGTAGAATAAAGATAACTGTAGAACATAGAATAAAATTGCATTCTATAATGAGACTACATGCAACACGTTCAATGAATTCAATGACAACACTTTATCGCTCAATAATTTAAAAAAAGAATGATGTTATGTCATTTTCATTATTTCATATAATGGATGATTTTCCTCCACAGAGTATAAAAACGATGGTGGATTCCAACTGTAGAATATAGAATTATTACAAGCAATCGTGAGCAATATCCCATTGAAAATATGTGTGGATCAGGTCTTGTTATTCAATGAGTAAACATTAGGGATTTGTCATGGAACCTTCGTGATGCCAGTTGCAGATTGAACTAAATCCTCCTCTCTCAGCTGGACCAACCAAAAAGTCAAACTCAATCTCCTCCTTTAGTGCCTCTAATAAATGATGCTTAAAAATTAGAACTATTATTATCAGAATCTTTCATCATCTCTGGTTCAGTCTTGACAAAAACATCAGCTTCATTCTCGGCACCGGTGCTTCAACTTCTATTCCTTAGTGTGGGTTTGATCATAATGGGCACATTGTAGTTATTATTTTTATATATACATAGAATATATTCATCCAAACTTATAGTAGATTCAAAACAACCATAATATAGTAATCGTCATTCAATTGTCTTTTTGAGACAGCTCAGTCCCTATCGCTCTTTCTCTATTCCAAATCCTTCTGTTTCAATACAAACTGTACAGTGATCACAAGTTTGGATTTCCATCCTTTCATTATAAATGGAGCTCTGTTTTAATACACCTCTCTGATGTAACACTTAAAATAATAACAGGAGATCCACCCAGGTGTCATCCAGCTAGAACTGGAGAATGTAGTAATAATAATCCATTGAAGATTGAACCAAAAAATGTTAGTAGAAATCCTTTTACAACTGTCTCGTCTCCTTTATCGAACTATCATATCAAGGTATACTCTGTCTGAGAATCTACTGTTATAACATTCCTAGATCATACTACATTCCAAATCCTACTGTTACAACTGTTTCAATACCAACGGTTCACTGATCACTGGTTTGGATTATATTTATTTTGGATTATAATTGTGAAGCGTTGTTTTCATATTTATTTATTTATTCAGTCATGTACACTTATATTATTACACTTATGTGAGTAGGCAAAACAGGCTTATGCCCAAAACTGTCCCTTCTCAAATTTTTACTACAGCCAAAATTAATTAAATATCGTCACCTTAGTATTTTATTAGTGAGGGAAAATTCAGTTAGCACTCTTCTATTGTATTTATACTGCTCAATTGTGCATGGATTTTCTACCCACCCAGTTCTAAGAACTGTTTCGCATGTTCTATATCTTTTTGTATCTCTGGAAGTATACAGAACTGTAAACTGTAAACTGTAAAACAGAATAAAAAAAAAAAACAAAATAAAATAAAAACAGAATAAATAAAGTGTGAAACAAAATAAAACTGGAAATGGTTCAAAACTGATGACCAGATGATCAATCTTTTTTGTGCTGAATAAAATATTGGAGGAGAAAATACGTCATTGAATTCCTAGAGACTCTTGTAAGAGAAACAAAATAATTTCCATAACAATCTTGATACACATAAAACATGTATGGTAAACTTATTGATTATGAATAAGTGATTTCTAACTATCAATAAGATCTGTGGTTTTTGACAATTTCTTAGTCTTTTTATTTAATATGAATAATTACCACAATATCAACTTCTCAACTACACAAAAAGTATTATAAATCACTTACTGAGTGCTCTTACACAGGAGCATGTTGACCGATATCCACTTATGTTCCACAACCTAGTATAATTTATTATATCTTCACAGAACAATAGAACGGTAGAGAACGATTAGAAAATTTAAATTTATTATAGCTATACGCCTAAGAAATAAGAAATAGATCTACTCAAAGAACCGATAGAAAGAAATTGTACAAAATATTGTGATAACTGTATTGTAACCACCAAACCAATCACGATTGAATAAATATGATGAATCATCCAGTATTGTAAGTAATTGTTGATGGAAATTAAAAGGCAGTGTGATCTGAGGATTGTGTGTTATAAGTGAATATCTTAATGTTTATTCTCAGCTTTGAATTCACTTATGATTTCAAGCAAGTTTTCTTCACCGGATGCATCGATTGAATTCTTTCTTCAAGAATATATTTGATGTATTATCAAAATTGAATAGGCTGTCTCGTTTTGTCTGTATGTTAAAAAAAACAATTATTGAAGAGTAGATGGAAACAAGCTCTTCTTAGATGATTATGTAACGTTCCCTTTTTGAAAAATGCGTACTGTCATTTGCACAGTTTCGGAAAGTTTTGTTCACGCAAACAACAGTGAAACTGCAATAAGACACTCATGTAGCATACTTCTAAAGGAAACACTGTTAAGTCTCGAAAAGTGTCTCTGCCTTATCAGTCAGTCATTTTTCACATTTAAAAAGGTGCATCCGATCTCAACCTTCGACTTGACAATAGCTTTCGACATCGCCAAACAGTCGCTTTTTAAGGTCTAGCGCTGCTTGCGACATGTCTGTCTACTCTCTTGCCAAATACAAGAAGAACAAAAACGAATTACTTGACTTGTGTCATCTTCCTGTTCAACCATCATTTACTTCATCTATCTACATGACGTGTATCAATCATATTCGTCTGATTGCGAAGCAACAAAAAATCTGTGTTTGCAGGCAGTGTGTCATATAATTTCCTAAGCTCGTCATTTTTATGCAAGGATAAATTCGAGAAGTCATCTACATTTGGGCGGACGAAATATTGGAAAAAATATATTGATATTGAAAGAAATATTGTATTGGGAAAATATGAATAATTTACTGCTCAACATAAAATAAAATTTCCAGCAGTTGTAAAACACCAGTAAAATTCTAAAAACAGCCTGCGAGTCATAGAATTGCATTACAGAAGACTATTGTATTTAGATTACATTATAAGATATGCGGAGTTTCAATATTATTATGGAACTAGATTAGAATGCATTATAATAGATGGTTGAATGATGACTGAGATTTTTGGATTGCATTGTCAATAAGAGTTTAAACTACATTATTTTCATGATGGATTCGAATTTGTAGTAAATTGTGTGATATTTCATTGAATTTTCTTACACAACAGTGAATTATAATAAGTACAAATACAAGTGAATAACAAGTAAGTTGCTCCCGTCAATTCAATAAAGGAGATGGTGAAGGAGCTATTAAACACAAATTCGACACTGTATTAGAATTTTATATAAAATGAGCTACCTATCTCAACTGACGTGAATTAAAACCATATACCATCTTTACCTTTTCAATAATTTTTTTCATTAACGTAGATTTGATTTGCCAAATATTGATGGAGAGATAGTAAACACAAATTCAGGCTGAAGGTTCAAACATACCTTACTAGTAAGTTGAGCCCATTTTCATTAGAATGCGAAGGCAACGTAATATATTATATCTCATTCTCTTCTTCAATGGAATGTCTGAGAAGAACATTTCAAATCAGCTGACAATGAGTGGTTTAAGGAAGGAAATTTGGAGGAAGTATGTAATGTACTAAACGAGGGTTCTCTGGAAATTGGTTTAGAAGCTTTAATTAAACCAATTACTCAATAAACATAGATTTGATAAGCCAATGCATGGAGAGATAGTAATCACAGAAGACTCAGGCAGAAGACAGCATGGACGGTACGGAGTTTAGTATAGAAGTCGTCAAAAGAGAGTATAAACTCTTCCATTGTATGGCTCTTCCATTGGGTCAATGGAAAAGCCAAATAGACGAAAAATCTATTGGGAAGACATTAATAATGACTGAAGTGGTCAAGTTTGACAAAAATGTTTGAAAAAGTTGGATACTTGAATAATTTATTTCTTCAAAGCTAATAAATCAGAAACGAATGGAAGAGAATTAGAATAATAATTTGAAGGAAAGAATATCAATTAAGGAATATGGGTATGGCTTGAAGTAATGAGGTGCATCTACCGTCGAGTGACCGGTATCGATATAGACCTTCACCATTGGAACAAGTCAAGACTCCGGATCACAACATCTTGGAAAGTACGCTCTTATTATGGAGGTCTTGCTCGAATGATTGTTGGATGAAGCTGGACAACGGCCTTGGCCTACCCTATCAGTTAGGCCTCTTCCGATTCTTGTGAAATCATTTTTATTCAACCATACGTTTGACGCTACTCAGGAAATGCTGGAGTTTAATTACTCAACGAATGCTTTACTCAATATTATAGAAAGTATTACAGAAAAACAAGGCATGACACGAAGACAAAGTTATAATTTTCTTGTAATACATATGCTATTATCATCTCCGGATATGATTTTTTCAAGAATTAACGCTTGGGAAGCCTACATCAGGTGTCTGTTAATGACCCAGAATAGCGTGCCATTAATGATGGGTGTGTTAGTAAGCTGGATATCCGTGATAAGACTGTATAATGTCATAAAAACTTGACGAAATTATCTGGAGAACAAGATAGCCTACATGCTACATGGTTTCCGAACTAAGAAAGATCTAGGATCTAAGAATAGAACCTTCAACAGCTGCATATATGCTCTAAAATTTTTCATTTGAATAAATTCATATTCCTATTATACTCAGATCAGGTTCAGGTTGATCCTCATAATTGCGCTTTGATTCTCATATTCCAATACTTTATTGAGTTTGAGAGATTCAAAATTCATAGAACACTTAAATAGCTGGCAGACTCCCCTTGCTCGTCTTATAGTGTAGCCAGCGAATTAAAGACCCCGGAAAGTCTGCTGAGAGCCTCGTTATTTCAACTCCCAACAGGCTCCAAACCCTCAGTTGAACCTAAGTAACAATTTTAACGGTTTTGGCCAAAATATTTTCGCAAAAAGTGTTGCTGAACAGATTTGGATGTACTGAATTGTTTGGCTGAATTTAAAAGTCTTAACAACCACTATAACCAATAAAACTCCTTTGTTATTTTAGTCATCTCACTGCAGTGATAATTTAATTTATTTCTCTTCAAAATCAGCTGGAAGTTAGACTTCCTCTAATTGAGAAATTATCATCTGATAAATGAATGAAGACAAGAAAAGTCCTACACCTATTGACCTCGATGACTACTGAATAAGTATCGGCCTTTAAAGAGTTCTCCTTGACTACTGTATCAGAATATCAATGATTAGTGGTCAAGCGGTAGTTACGTCCATTATTGTTTGGTTTCTTTGTGGCCAATCTGAAATCCCAATACTGTTTTGTATTTAAACAAATTCCAGGTGAGTCATGATCCGGAAATTTATTGATTAGAGATGCTTCATTACCACGAACTCATTGATAAAAAAAGTAAATAAGTAGTAGGAGATAGTTATCTATACTGAATAGATCATTCATATGTTGGAGATGCCATTAACGACTAACTGTCAATTTAATGGGAATTAAACTCAATGATTATTGAAAACTCATTTGAACAAGATCTTTTTGCTGTGAAGAAAATAACTATGCAGACAGTTTTTGGATCAAAAGCTTGTACCTAATGAGTTAATCTCAGCACTTTGCACGATTGAAAACATTGTGAGGTCTATAGAATTATTTAGAATTTGTGTCTTCACAAAGCTCTCTGTTATCAAATGGAGTATGATTTCTGAATACTTAACAATATGCCCTACAACATATTTGTCTGTTGTACTCATTACAACACATACTATATATTATGTAAAGAGAGTAAAAACCCACAGTTCTCAACATTATTTTAGCTTTGTTGGGTACTTAGAAATTGACACAGAATTTTTCTTTTGAAATTATTGATTTTTGAATTATTAGAGAGTTTTTTGAGAGTAGCCGCTCTACAGAGCTTGTAGTTTTACAGTTTTCTTAGCCTGCTGATGTTGTACCACTCAATAAGATTTTAAAATGAATGAGTTACGTAGTTAAAATTTCAGCTTCAATAGATTATGATATTGATGCAGGGAAGAATAAAAGGTCGAACAAATCAATCCCCAATACTAACTGGTGAGGTTGATCAGATTGAACCAGATAATAAGCTGATCAGATGATAGCTGATCAGATTATCAGATTGATAAATTATCTTTATAAATTATGTGTTTCGTGCTTTGGGAGCAGAATATTGAACACTTCATTCTAAAAAAGAAGATTTCAAATCATTTAATAAAATAATTTAAACTTAAATTTTGGAACAATGATTTTCACGATACGATTCCAAGTTGAATTCAAAAGACTATTTTGCATGAATAAAGATGACCACGGTGTACCGTATGTGACCTATATTGGGAACCGTGACAATGCTGTTCTCTAGTGTCTGGCTCTTCAACCGCGTTCTCCTTTTTATCTGATGTCCTCTTTTTTCATGCAAGATCAATTCGGCTGCATTCTCATCCCACGCTGTCCATGAGAGGACAATGAGAATAAAAAGGAATGAATAATACGAATAAAAAGAATGGAAAGTAAAAGTTATTCCGTACAACAATGTTCCGTATATCAACATATCGAATAGTTCTATACAATGTCATCTCTTCGCTTCAATCGAGACTTTAACACGTGAAAAATTGTCTTGTTAGTTGACATGTATTTCAGACAGATAAGTAGTTCACAGGAACCGATCAGTTTCTATTAACATCGGAATTTATTACTCCTATTATAATAAGCGGGCAATCCTGCAATCCTGCAAGTGTCCAACGGATCTCGAAAATGGCTCTAACGATTTTGAAAAATAATACATTAATATATTTTCCAATACAATTGAAATTTTAATATTATTATAACAGTTATCTATTGACATTTTTTTATTTCTGAGATTGTTCCAGATTCATTGTTATAGTGTGAAGAAATCAAACAGGGTTCCACTCAAAACTACTTCTTTCCTTAATAATATAATTGATCATATATATTATATTCTTGAGCTATGTAGTCACTTTCATGTGACTGAAACTTTCAACTCCAAAAACGTAAGACTATTCATAATTTTTCAGTGATTAATTAGAAGACAGATTGATTTGTCTTTGAATTAGTCTTCCATGATGCTATACTATTGTGAATCACATCACATTTTCAATGATCAACGTTTTCAAATCGATACTCTTAATCATGATAATTTTCACAATTCAACATTAAAATCCCACAAAGTGAATACATCTTGGCTTTCGACTATGGAATAGCCGAAATGATAAAAATTTATTGAACGAAATGATTTGAAAGTTCATCAAAATAGGTTCAAAAATTAATCATTGATAAATTCATTAAAGCTCAGTAAAGCTTTGTTTATGAATGATGGGCTACTCTTGAAAATTTAAAGATTTGGGAGATGGGTCGATTCTTCTATAGTAGGTTGATAGTCTCTCTCTAAGAAAATTAAGATTGAAGACAATACAATGAATTCTAGAAGAATTCTAAGTTTTGATAGTAATAGCTTACTGCCAGCAGTCTGCGTCAATGAGCATTTGAAAGTAAATCACGTTGTAATAATAGATATCCAATAGCTTAATAGAACATGAACTTTTGGCCTCTAGCCTTGTCCCATACTCGACCTCTTGCCTTGAGCTCCTTGAACAAGGCGTATTAGAGGAACGCATACAGAATCAGTGCAACATCTTTTCTGTTCAATTTTCCAGCAAAAATGTTTATAATATTCTATAGATATTAATACCAACAGCTCTTCATATTGTCGATTCATTTGATATTTGAATTATGCGGATTTGAAATATAAAATTCTTTTCTTATCGGATTCTTCTTCTACGTGAGCTTAGCACGAAATAATATATTCTAGTTGAAAACTAGACTGTGATGAATTCTAAAAAAATATTGATAAAATATTACTAAATTCTGCAAGATGTACAAAAATAGCAACTGCAAATACATCGACACACAACTTTGTAGTACTGTACTGTAGTTTATTTCACGTTATAGAGTCAGTGGAAGTAACAGGACCACATTGTTGCAAATTTGTGGTTTCCTTCTTCTGTGGTTGTAGGATCCGGAATTTCATGAAAACACTACCAAGACTCAAAATCTTCCATCGGTCATCATGTTGGTTTTCCGCTAATAGCCATGTTGGTTTTCCGTTGGGAAGCCAACAATATTTAATCGATTCTTGTGATATGAGTTCCAGTATCTTTACCATGAAAAACAATGTGTAGAGAAAGCTCCATGCTATTTTCTTGCTGAAAATGATGTATAAGTTCGATCCTGATGTGCTCTACCTATCTGAGAGGTCCATAGAGACATCAGGTGAATTATAGGCACTATACGCAAAACGCAATTATTTTTTCTCGGGCATCTTTAAAAGAGATCCCATAAAACTAGAACTTTGAAGACGTCAGCTGAGGACATATAAAATTATGGATCACAGAATAGGGCAAATTTTCATAAGAGGGAGCTCCATCTGAATCACGGTTTCCGTTGAAAATGATCTGGACGTGGACACTCTAATCGTACATGCAATTGACAATATGCTAAAAATATGAGAAATTAACGAGATATTTTCAAGCGTCATTTCCATCACGAAATGTTATGATGTGACATGTTACGGTTTTCTATTATGGACAGACACTATTGATGCTGATGAGTTGTAATGCCTCAAAGAATTCATACTTGAAATGTTTTCATTCGCCCTCCATAATAGACATTGCAAACGGCTCCAGGTTCGTTCACATTTAAAGCATGTGCTATCTTATTGTTGTGACTTAACAATAACTTCATGTGACAAAGCCGATCAACAATCAACCGCCATATTGTTTTACTCTCAATAAAAGAGACTATTTGGACTGTATCGAATACTATCTGCTCTGGAGGTGACAGCGTGCGGTTGAGATGAGAGTTCACATGCATCATTTCCTCATTCCTAAGTTCTTTCCAAGAAGCTGAGGCCATCAAATTCTGATCATGATGAAAAATCATTAATAGATTCGGATGTATTCTCAGAGAATGATTATGTTTTGATATTTTATATCTCGTAAGTTACATATTTTCCTGGCAATTATGACTTATCATCGTGGTTAATGTTTGTTGGAGAAAAGCATTGGATCTGGTTGAACTGTCCATTTCCAAATACATTATCAACTCCCTAGATCTACTTGGTTCTACCTGGATCTACCTGGATGAATTTTGTGGATAGGGCTAGTTAATTAATTGTCAAATTGGATGGACAAAAATTTTATGATGTATGTAATAATGAATTTGTTCGTTGATATATCATCTTTGACGGAAGCAAAAGACAAATTATAATGATTTGCTAATATAGTATAAATATTTCAATTATGTATTTCACCCAATATTAAGATTTACAGTATTGATTTATTTTTTGTAAATTATCGATAACTAGCATAACATTTGCTATTCAACTACCTCGCATCCTCAACTACGAAAGCGCAACTTCGAGAAATCTCCTTTAGCATTGACCTTGATCTTCGAGACATTACGTCCGAGACTCCAGGAATTTCCGTGCATACATCATCCAATTCAATATAATCTACTCGTAGCGTGAAATTTAGTAGAATTGTGGGTCAACTTGTACGTGAATGACAGCTCCATTGACAAGGCGACGAATATACTATTCAAGGTCGCACCATATATTTGCCACCAACAATGATACCAACTTATTTACACTGAATAATCCATACTAAAACATGTTTTCTTGAGAAATATTTGTCAAATAATTACTCTTATGCGCTCTGCTGACTGAAAGTGTGTCTAGGGAGAGTGATGCAACAGAACTTTATCGATTGACCTAGAATTGTATAACTGGTTATACAGTATTATCGTCGTCTGCTCTGTTCTGGTTGTTTTTTCTGTTCCGAGTATTTAAAATTGAGTGACATTTTAATTCCTTACCACAGTATTTTAATTCGTACTCCATGAAAAATGTAGAACATATACATCTCATGTTGATCTTTATCAAGCAGAACTATAGTTTTTTATGAGGATAGTAAACGTAATAGAGTACTTACTTTTGGCCAATAGGAACGTAGCTGACAATTATAATTTTCAAATATAACTTTTTGCAATAATTTATAACAATCACACAGTTCCATCATTGTTCAAGAATAGCTATCCAGAATTAAAACCAGCAGACAACCTTTCTTTCTCCGCCTGTGCAAACAATGCAAAAAATCGTTGTCTCTAGTATCTGTTTCCTAGTATTGAGCAGTGAGTATAAATAGAGTACTAGTACTTAGTACTAGTTTCCTAGTATTAAGCAGCGAGTATTCTATACTCACTGGTATTAAGCCGAATCAATCAGCCAAATTGAAACTCAAGATCACAAAATCAAGTAGTTTCCGAGCAAGCTGGGAAAGCGAATCGAAAAAGCGAACATCGTCTGGAGAATCGATGATTTCGATAGATATTGAAAATGTATTGTACATTCAAGACAGTATTGGAAAATCTCAAAATTCGATTGTGTTTGAGGAAAGTTTGGACAATCCTACCTTCCTCTTACTCCAAGTCTTTAGCTGAACAAATAAAGTGTGTACTGGAATATATATTATATGAAAGTGTGTTATTCTAGATATTTGAAAAATAATATGATTGATCATATCCTTGAACGTGTATATTGTTATTTGTTCTCAACAGAAAGGTCTTCATTTTACAGGTCTTCTTAAATATGACAGCCAAATTTCTATATTTTTGGTTTGGTAGATTATCAAATCTGATAAGGAATAAATGAATTAGTATCGCCCGTTTTGTTTGATAAGTAACTTAGCTATGAGCTATGACAGAATGGATTACTAATATGGAAAAAACATTCAATGGAAGAGCAAACCCGTTCAACAATTTGCCGTTATTGTTACGGCCTCTTTCACACGATAGGAGACGTGCAACTTGAACACTGAACAGTGTTCTCGTTTTTTTGTCGAAGTACATTGAGTCAAATCGTGTCTTTCACATGGTGACTCCTATCCAGGAACCTCGTTTTGTCTCGTCTTTTCCCCTCGAGGCAAGCAGGGGCAAGATCTAACAACTATGCCGACGTTTCCACAAAGTATGACTCATCACTTTTTTCTCAAAGTCTAACTTCCTTAAAAATATAGATAGAAGATTTCTGATTTCGGATTTGGATTCAGCGACCCCAAATTCTATAAAGCGTAAGTCCCGTTTTCGAAAATATCCGAAAACAAGGAAGTTATGGCTGTTTTTAATAAAGCTTTCTATTATCATATAATTATACGGTAAAAACGAACAGGTACTGTACTATACAGTACGTAAGTACTCTAGCTATTATAATACAACTTACACTGTATTCGTGTAGGAAATTTGGTAGGTTATTTATCTTGATTTCTGAAAATACCCCAAAATAAGGGAGTAAGATAACTTTGAAAAACCAAAGTTTTCCTGCCGATTGAAGAAACATTAAAAATTAGTCTAAGACATATTATGTCTTAGAATAAAAACGTGTAACAAATATCAGATCACTATTCAAGCTATCAAGCTTTTCATAAATTTCATAAGTTTGTGTCGACGGTATATGACATAAAAGGCAAATGCTCGCGCTTGGTCCATAGTTCTACGACTGAGGAATGAGGATTTAGGTCAGCAACTAAAATCGACAAGCCATGATTGTCAATCTTACTCATGATACAAAGCTTTGTACTATGATACATGGTTTTCATTCCGTATCATTCTTTAATAAAAATAAAACAAGATTCCGGTTTCAAAAGCATCAAAGTCGCCAGGCTGGTCTGAGCTATTCATGACTTTTTTTCAGTATGCATTATCAACTTAGCAGTTCTAATACACAGACATCACTACTTGGAATGTCATGACATTTTCTATTCTTTCAATTCCTATTATTACCATAGATCGATTCAGATCAGCACAATGTTTATACTGTATGTTCATAATAGATTTTTCTGATTGTAAAAAGAAATAGTCAATAATTGCTGGGAATTTAATGTGATATTCAACGATTTGAACGTGATAAATTGGATTGTTGAATGACAATTGAAATTCAGTGAATTTTACTGTACAACATTCCTTTTCCTCCTATTTTATTGGGTGATGAGTGGAGATGATTTATGATTTCATATTTGGATTCATCTTTTCATAGTTCAATATTTTTTTGGAAAACTAGAATTTTTAAAAATTAAAAATATTTATGTATAAACTTCTCAGGTGTTCAAAAACTTCTTAAAACCTTTGCCTGTCCCTTTGTGAGGCAGGAGTATTATTATCTTAGTATGTACTATATAATCATATTATGATAATGGAAAGCTATATTAAAAACAGCTATAACTCCCTTGTTTTCGGGTATTTTTGAAAATGGGACTTGCGCTTTAAAGAATTTGAGGTCGCTGAATCCAAATCCGAAATCAGAAATCTTCTATCTATATTTTTAAGGAAGTTAGACTTTGAGAAAAAGTGATGAGTCATAGGTTTGAGCAAACGTCGGCATAGTTGTTGGATCTGTCGGCTTATTCGTAAGATCCCCATGTGAAAGTACAGGAGAGCTGCAAAATATGAAATATGATCTTCCGTAATATGATATTCCAGGAGCGAGGTCTCTGCCGTGTGAAACTGGCCTAAAGAGCAGTCATACTTGATGAAATATCTCATCCATCAAAGTACAGTTGGAATATAATTTCTTGAGACTAGGTATATCTATCAATGTAACTGATTTTTTATAATACTACCTTATATAGATGATTGGCTGAATCCAAGGATTCCAGAATAGTTGGGCAAACATTTAGTATAGTTGGAAAAGCTTTGCTTTCCATAATAATTTAGTCAGTTTTTAATGAAGATTCATTCATTTTGGGAAGAGTGATTTTAAAGTATCTAAATTATGATGAACAGGTTGAGGTAGTAGTTATAGAATAGTCAAGTAACAATTCAAATGTACTGAAAATTTGAAGAGAAAGATACAAAGTCCTCAAGGATGAATTTCTGTAATTTTCTTTTGGCTAGTTCTATCGGATCATAACAGAGGAACGTCCTCTATAATTTTATGGAAGCAATTAAGTCATTGGTAACTCTGTAACCCTGTAAACCAGATAAATTTCATACTATGATGCTATTCTACTACACAAATATTGCTAAAAATTCTAATTTACTCATTCTTATTACAATTTCATCACTCAAAACTCCACAATAAATTCAAATTAAATTTGCAGAATCACTTGGTTAGGTGTTGAAATTATTCCCAAGTCTCAACCTGAATATATTATTGAACCAAATTATCATTCAAGTCATTTTTCAGGCAAGAAAAAAATTGAGAACAGATTGTCTTTTCAACTGCAATTATTCA
Source organism: Nilaparvata lugens (assembly GCF_014356525.2). Classification (NCBI taxonomy): domain Eukaryota; kingdom Metazoa; phylum Arthropoda; class Insecta; order Hemiptera; family Delphacidae; genus Nilaparvata; species Nilaparvata lugens. Next base: position 90,509,265 of record NC_052518.1, on the reverse strand, counting down.
CGCCAATGGGTGTATTTGGATTTGTATAAAACCTAGAAAACTAAACGTGTTTTCTAAGTGCAAAGGATGGCAATCAGATGGTTGCTTTTTTCAATGATACTTTCACTTGCAAGTTGCAGTTAGTTACTGTATATTACTACTTACTACGGATAGCGTGATTTGGTTGCGTACTAACACTATCACTATACACTTGCACTATGAAAGTAGCCTACGTGTTGTGTGTGATGTTCTCCTTGACCATTTTTCTCATCTAATTCCATGCAATTGCTTATTATATGCATTTTGTAATAGTTTGTGGTTGAAATATTTTATTACCTTCCGTCGAAAGATCATTGATTCATTTTTTTGCATAGAACATTGTAGGATGGAGTTTTTCACAATTCCACCAACAATGATTAACTTATTATTTGATTTACAGTTAACAGTTCCTAACATATTATATCCCCAAGTTTTGATTGACCTATCAACCCATGCTCAAAAGGAAAAATCTCCCTCAGGTGACCTACTTTTACATGGATAATTCCATGTTTGTGTCTGGATATTTGAGTCTTGTGAGAAATCGAACCAAAAAAGATGTTGGGGGTTTTCTTCATTATTCCGCTTGATGATACGCCAATGTTAATATCAGAGAATGGAGTTAATTTATTGGGTGATACGTAATTATTTAATTTGAAAGTATCAATGATGTAATCATTGTATCAGTGATACAAAGATACAGTGATACAAATCAAAGTATCAGTGATACGTGATTATTTAATTTGAAAGTATCAATGAATTTATCTGATTTCTGATGTTTCCAATTTATGTTTCCAAGTATAGCCAAAATATATTGGATGCCTCATATGTCCATAATTGTACAAAAAAAAAACATAGAAGATTTATATTCTACAGATTAATTTGATTCATGAGCATGACCATCGATTAAACAAATGCAGACTTATTGACTGCAGACTTCTCAACTGCTTTACTTGAGATGAATTAATCTATATTCTTCTTCAGTGTTCTTGAAGTTATCTGATGTTATAATTATTTTTCTTTATTTTGTCAACAGGTAAGCAGCCACAGGAAACTATAAATTGAACAAGAACCTTCCAACTAGGTATGTAATTTGAAGCTACATCTATCACTACTAACTCCTCAATTTGATTGTTCTCTTATTTATAATGAGGTACATGAGTTAAATGTTAAATGTAGAGTACTAACAACACACCTTCAAGAATTGACATTGAAATCTTGTTACCGAAGAATCAACATTCTACACATCAATTTGGCTTCACTTGGGAATAGACATGCACTATGATAACGATTTGTTTATTCGTAGAATTCTCCAGATCAGATTCAAGGTTATTCATGTCTAAAAATTAGAATAATTAAGCTTCACAGAGTATTCTCCTCTCCTTGCAGTCACGCTTAGTTAATCGTGCTTCATCGAGCTAGTACTTCTCCAATCATAGATTCAACTTTTTATCAACTATAATTAATAGTTAGTTTTGAAAGGAAAATCACTAGAAATCATTTTCCCATGAAAAAAAGCTGGAAAACATCAACCTCCCTTGCTAAAAAGCATCTGACGTGTTGGTGTTATGCGTCAGGCGAAGGCTTGTTATGTGATAACACTAATTCATTCCTTAAAATACGCACTATATATATGAATATCAATCAAGTTTTCAACATTCTTGATAATGGCTTGATTGTGATGGTTGATTTAGGCCCATATGCACCATCTACATTTAACGCTAATCTAAGATTACATGCTGGCATGGTAGCATTTAAACATGTTTCACTTCTGGTCCAGCAACTGATAACGTTCGTTTAACCGAGATGATGCAGAATATTTGAAAAACGAAATGATCATGAATAGGCTCAAATATAATATTGTATCAAATCATATTTATATCACATAGATTGATATGATATTTTCGATTAGTTTCATCTACACTGATGGTGCTAGTAACACAAGACCAACTGTCCAGCTGTCATATTAATGCTGTGCAAAGGCTAAAAATAAACTTTTTACTCGTGATATTTTTTGGTTTGTATATCATCAAGCTATCAAAATGAAAAGGTTTTCTCGAGAAAACATTTTTTTTCTGATCATTACTTTTTGAGATATGAGCGCCTAAAGTTTAAATTTTTGGGACAGAACATTTCAAATTCGGTAAGAGATAAATCCATGAGATTTAGAGGATAGATTCTTCAAGGTATTGTTGATCTAGTAAAATAAAATTTTCTGAAAATATCAATTTTTAAGATAGTTTTTCAATTTACTAAAAATATCTTTCAGTTGAGTTATTTTTGGTAAATTGAATAACTCAGAAAACTTCAAATACAAATCAAAACTCAAAATACAAATCAGAAAACTTGGAAAAATATCACGAGTAGAATGTTTATTTTTAGCCTTTGCACAGCCTTAAGTATTTTCCAAAGCGAAGTTCGTGACACATCATGAAACTCATCTATCAGTGACTCCAGTCTCCACACCAGGTACGATGACAATGTTAGAATTTTGTACGTTGTCTTTGTGTATTGCGCAATCAGGCAACGCGCACACTCACAAATACAACCTGCGTAAACCTATTTTTACTGGAAGGTGCGTTGTTCAGGTGTGGGGGGTCGGAGGGAAGGATGATGTTTAGCATAGAATATTGTACTGGTTATCTTCTGTTTAATCGACGTTTAAACAATGACAACTAGACCATTACGTGATTTTACTTACATCAACATTACATGGCTGTAGACAAATCAAGATTGCAATTAATGATAGCTATTCGATGTGAGATTATGTTCAAGTTTAAGCTTTTATTCAAGACGATATATTTGCTCGGATTTGGTGCAAAGTTCGCCGGACAAACTCTTCTTTTTGAGACACAGTAAAATAGCTTCAACTTGAAGCTATGTGAAGATGGCGATCCACGGTTGTAGCAAATGTTATAGATAGTTTTTCATATTTCTGGTGTAATCGAAATGCATTGTGTTAGCCACTCTCACCAACTGGAATAATTTTCTCACTCCTACACACACACTCTCTCTCTCTCTCTTTTGGTAGAGAGTAAGTAGGGAGGATATTTTTAATATTCTTTCCGAAGAATGGACATTGATTTCTCCAAAGCTCCGCCAATTTATGTAGATGCATAACAATATAATTATCTATAGTTATTATATTACAAATTGCTTTTTCATATCATATACAGTTCAATAATTATTTTCTTAGTCTATATTATGTAAATTCATCTATAATTTTGCTGTATTGTAAGCTATTGTATATATAGTGTATAAGCTAGTATATTGTAATTCACATAAATAAAGTACTCAATCAATCAATCTTTCAATTATCTCTTATTCAATTCAATTCAATTCCCATTTCCGGAATATACACAATAATTCACATCTTAATAATTAAGTCACGTCTGTTACATCCAAATTTGAGGAAATTGACTGAGCCTATATTGCACTTCGATATTTTGCTGAGATTGATTTCATTTTCCTTCAAAGGAAAAAAATCCACTCTGGATTCCCTAGTGATAATATCTTGAGCACATCAATGAGTATGAGCTCTCTAAAGTACTACCTGGTGCCTTAGCTCCAACCTAAAACTGTAGATCAATTCATAACCATCTGTTACTAACCAACCTCGTGAAAAACTCACACTACTCAACAATAAATTACTCAAACGTTGATAACGAAAAATTGAATACTGTACTTTCATAATTTATGCTAGTATACTATCAAAACATCTATTAAAGAGTCTGTAACTTACAGTCCCAAGTTCTAAGCATCTCTTCATCAAATTCTTCTCAATACCCATTAGGTACCCGCATGTACAAGTCTCAGACCTATTTCAGCATTAACATTGTTGTCCGCGAAAAAATGCCGTATATTGTTGGAGGAGGTATTGAGAAATTTGAGTTACCATTTTCATGAACATAAGAACGGTATTCAATAATGCTATTCATTACAAACCACAATAGAGCATGGTGTACTTATAAGGTTGATAGTAATTCTTGGTTTCAATAATGTAATGAACCAATGAATACCGTGGAATCATTACAGTTCCTGAGTAGAATTATCATGACAATCGGTCTTATCTCCGTATATTTCATCGTAATAAGACGTTGCATAATCTAATAGAAACTGCACCTAAAAACTACAATCATTCTTTTATTGTTTATGAGTTCGTTGCTTCTTAGAGGATAGACTCAACATTAACACAAGGTCGAATAAGTCTTGGCAGACTGGGAAATTTGTTTCAACTTGATCTTCTGATTGCTCATAAGAAGATGGAATCCCAGGTTGTTAAATTCATCATGTAGCTTACGACATTTTCAGGAATGATTCATCTCTTCGCACACGTAACCCAACCAGTTAAACATTTTGTACTGTATAAAAGATATTGCATTGATTGAAGAAAAAGTAATGTTTTCCTTACAATTCTACACTTTTCAATCTGTTTTGGCCTATTTCATCAATAATTAATGATAAATTATGTCGTGAATTTATTGTGCTTATGATGCTCACATAAGTGTCTGACTTGTGCGTCGATAAGGAGGTGAGAGGGAAGATTCAGTTTATAAAATAAATTCAGTCTCGATATAGTTCACCCTGTTATAGAACATTCTCCATCATAGTACATGTTTGTTTTCTGCAGTCCCTTGAAACGTTCACATAGCTTTCAAGCGATTTTTTAAGGGGTCCCTTCAGACGTACTATATCGAGGTTCCACTGTACTTGAATGAGAATCGAGATCATGTGCCGGTCAGCGATAGCATACAAGTTGCAAATAACACACAAGTTGCGATAGCATACCAGTACACTAACCTATGCCTGACCTTCTTTCACTTTGTCAAATTTGTGATTAATGTTGGCCTATCATTGATCATCAATACTGGTTATTATTCAGTTGAGCAATTAATTGGGCTCAACTCACACTTTACGCGACTCAGGTCGAGAAGAGACTCGTCTCTAGTCGACAGCATGTGTTTTCAAATGGTAACGTCGCGGATACCAGAATCGACTGGTCTGAGTGTCACCATTTAGAAACACACATGCTCTCGACTAGAGTCGAGTCTCTTCTCGACCTGAGACGCGTAAAGTGTGAGTTGAGCCCAATTAATTGTTCAACTCAATATAAATCAGTACCGTATTGATGATCAATGATAGGCCAACATTAATCACAAATTTGACAAAGTGAAGCCTTAGAATACGATCGCAATTTTTGAAAAAATTTGTCAAATCTTCATTTATGGACATTTCCAATACATTCTTCAACCATTTTCAAAGGAAGCTCTGTAATAAAAAAATCATGAAATTTTGGTGCATTCATTCTATTTTCATTTTATTGACAGAAATACTTCCCTTACCTACTATGGTAAGAAAAGTATAATACTGTTCCATTACAATGTAGATCACTTGATTTGCTATTTTTAAATTATCAAGAGAATGGAGTATTTCTTATATCTACTGATTGAATAGAAAAGTATAAATTAATAGCTAGTATTAACCAGTTTGTGTTTAATTTCTTAGTTCACAGACCACTGTAGAAATAAACCTAGGTGTGGAATTGACAGGATAGGAGGTCGAAAGGGAAAACATCTAGATAAATATTAGAAATTCTTTTCAAGCATTCTCATGGTATGAATTGAAAACTGAAATGGAGTCAGCAAAGGTTCAATGACCTTCAAGCAGCAATGATTTCCTACTTTCAACCATTGTTGTCATCTATAAATAAAACAAAAATAGGTCTCGGAAGCAGTTTTACTGGCTTTTTGAAAGAAATGCATTGGTGAAAAAATTCGACCCAAGCCCAAGTCACGTAGGCACTTGTCTAAACCTACATTTCTTCCCAAACTTAGAAGATTCATCTGTCAGGTGGGAGAGAAAAACAGAAAACGAAAGAGAGAGGGTGAGAGTCATGGTGGAATAGAAAGAGAGAAATTGAAATAGCAAACCAGTTTTGTTTGGTCTTGGATTGGACAAATTTATTATTAGAATGATAATGAAATAGGATAGGATGGAGAATTCTTGCTGACCAATCATACTTGTCTATTAGAAAAGTGATCTAGGGAACACACCTTATTATAGAAGTCAGCTCCACTCCACACTTGGCTAGGCCAAGTCTCTTCCTATTCAAGTTCTAGTTCTGGATATTTGACCTTAAGATATTTCCAAAGATGAATTCAAGTCGAAATATGCATTCAAGAAAGTAACATAATATCAAATTCACCAGTTTTTTTCCAAAATTTTCTCTTTTCGAAAAAAATATTCAACAGGACTAGATTGTGATCAGAAGAAGAATTCAAGAGTAAGAAAGTACTATATAATGGAAATATGATGTATGAATGCACCAATGTTGTACCTTAAGTTGTATTTTGGTGTAGATATAGTATATTATTTGTCTACGGTGAGCGAAGCAAGTTTATGGACTAGTTCTGCATATAAAGCATTGCCTCACAACATATTATATATCCTTGATAAAGCTTATGGATGATGTGTGTCAAATACCATACTAATCAAACAGACTAATGTCTGCTAATTTTAGAGTACCTTTTGCGAACATGTATTACAATGATCATCCAGGGTAAGAATTTTAGCATATAGTATTTTATATTGAGAAGGTATCAATCTATTACTAATGGTAGATCAGACTCAATCAATGTCTTATTCATAAACCAGTACACCTTGATACAGTTCTATTTCGCTAAGTGCTAATCATCTATTCAGAGCATTACCTATTACATTTGCATGTACAGCGATTGGCGATTGGGAAAGCTTTTTATTGTCATTGTGATACCTTCGAATTCCATGTTGTCAGTATTAAAAAGAAATTTTCTTCCAATCCAGAAAAATTGATCTCAAACTACAAACAGATGTTCAGATCTACAATATTAGAAGTACTATACTTGATTAATTTTGTGAAAATGTAGCTACTTCCTGTTTTGGAACACGAAGATAGTTATCAGTAGCTATAAGATCAGTTGATTCTAGTCGTATAGTCGTAGAGCATTGGTTTAATATGACTACTGTTTCTAGCACATAAGGAGTTTAGAAGGTTCATTGGCGTTTGAGATATACAGCCGTGAGCACCGGAATGAGCTATTTGAAAATGCTACTTTCACTGAGTCCTATAAGCTTTGTTTAGGTTTGGAGAATTGAGGCCTGTATTACACCCTATCGCACGTGAAGAATGTGAAGATACACCTTGTAGGCCAACCGTGGTTAATAACTCCTGAATGTATTTGATTGGTGTCCCAAAAAAAATCCATCAAACATCAATCGTTGTCGTTAACATAAAGAGATTCCATTCAAAGTAGATCTTACATTAGTTCAATGAAAATATCTGACTAGATTAGATACTGGATCTTCAATGTAGTTTTGAAATTTTTCTATTTTGCACCATAGAGTAGTGATGAGTAGCCCATCAGAAAGCACATCAGGTGCTTTCTTTGTCTATATTCCCTCAAAATAGTTCTCTGCTTTTTTATACAAATTAAGAGACGGGTTAAGGCCCTTCAAAGCATGATTCTTTAAATCTTAAATTTAATCTGTTTCTATGATAAGGTTATTTATGTTTGTTCAACATTGGCCTCACAATGATAAACCATGAAGACTATTTTGCTATAATTCCTTCCGCAGGATCGTGATTGGTACTTTGATAACTCGAAATACATTATGATGTCCATTGTTTGTATTGAAATGCAAAATTGTTCCAAATAAGAGAACTCTTTGCATAGTATCTCAGCTTTTTATTATCTTTTTAACTTGTTTAAAGGATAAAGTTTGTCGAGATAAGACAAGGCAAGATATACTGACATCACAATAAAAATTTCAATGTAAACGCTCCAATGTCATCTCACTCATGCCCAAACAATCATTTTCTCTTCTCTTTCTCTCTCACTCTCTCTCTCTCCCTCTTTATTTCTCTCTCTCTCTCTCTCTTCTTATCATGTACATGTTGTTGCTTTCAGATGCAAATGACTTTTTAGCCAGCTTTGCCAAATACTTGAGTGTAGCCTAATCATGCTTCAAATCATGAAGTAGGATGCAAGCGATCAAACAAAGTAGTCACGAATCTTTTGTGGTAAATTAAAAAAAAAGGATAAACCAGAATAGAATGGAAGATGATTAATAGATTCTGCCAACATCGTATCATAATCCTGTACTATGAGTATAAACGAATTAATAAGGTAGTAGTTAGTAGTTTTAACGCACTAAGATTACCCTTTATATTGGTAGCTGGCCATGTCAACCTCTGACAGAACACAAAGTCTATAATATGAATTATATATGATTTTGATTATTCTTTGAAAGGAATATTAAAAAAGAAATATAATAATTTATAACAACATCAACATAAAACTTGTTTAAATAACCCATCCGAATACATTAAAATCCAGAAGGTCGTGAACTTTAAGTTCCAGATGCATTTTAGGGAGGGTTAATTGAAGAGCCGCAAGAAAACAATCCAATCGAAAGTATTCTAGTAATTTTGTATGTTTTTCATGTTTTTAGGAAATAAGAAATATCTTCAGGGCCAGATTTAGACATTTGGCGCTACTAGGTCCAATAATTTTTCCGTCCCGACTCTTGTTAATTGCTTAACACAATATCATAATGCAACTTTATACTTATTGTTTTTTCTTAAGGACAATTTCCTTATTTGTCTACTTCGAAAATTTTAGACAAAAATAATTCTAGCGGCTAAAAGCTGAACTAACTTAAAACACCAAGATCTATGGCTATACTGATGTAAGCCACGCCCCAAACTCATGGACCAGTCTCATTGAACAATGACTTATGACATGTGACATTCTCAAGCTGCCTGCTTCCTATTGGTTGTGAGCTGTGAAGGTGAAATGGTGCCTTGGTTTTAAAGGCGTGGACTACTAAAATTAGTTCATCCATTCCTATACAGTAGTCTATCAATTCCATGCTATTGCCCTGGAAAGTGTTCATAATAGTGTGTAATGTTCTAAGTACATATTCTGATGCTCGATGTTTCAGCTTTCATTATTGAGCTTTTATTACTGTAAAATAGAGATTGATAATATGGTGTGACAGCCAAAAATAATATCTAAAAACTGTTTTGATAAAAATTGATTTGACAATATCAAATAGATTTCATTCAATAAGGATATCACTCTCACCAACAACAAAGGAAGTTATCAATAAACAAATACCCTAGTAAGCTTATGTTATTTCTGAAGAACAAGATATAACTCAATTTTTTTGTTTCTTCTTCTACTTCTATCAAAGCTATAAATCTATTGAAAATATAACGTCAAACTTATGATATTAGAATAAACACTATAAAGACTGTCAAATCTGAACTTTATTCCAGGCAAGGATAGGCCTATTCAAATTAGGCCAAAAGGATTAGTCACGAAGCCTTGTTGCGTTGAAAAGCTCATGAAATGGAGTTTTTTAATAACTGGATTCCTCTATCTCAATCTGCTTATTGTAGATAGGCTCTCTAACTTATTAAAATATATGTCTGAATGCATCAGCCTATTCTGTTGAGAATAATTTAAAATTCCATCGTATCAAGCTAATAGAACATTTTGTAGAGGCTGGAATCTAGACTTTTAAGCAACTTGATGACTTTTTCGACATATCTTAAAATCTTCCTCAATATATCTCTGAACAAATTCATCTTTCAATCATTCAAGAAATAATTAAATTAAGAAACTTACTTACTTACTCCTTTGCGCTACAGCTCATTCAGAGCCTTGACCTCCTTCAAAAAGCCTCTCCATTTATCTCTATCGGCAGCCTTACGTCTCCATCCTCTGACACCCAGCTTCCTAATGTCGTCCTCCACATCCTCCAGCCAACGCTTTCTCGGACGTCCTCTCAGCCTTCTCCCTCCTGGGTTGTTTCTGAAGACCTCTCAATTGAGAAAGAGCATGTTAATTTTATTCTGTATAGATTGAATACAGATCACTTCAATTTTGAACTTTTGCATTCCATAATCACCCAAATTTTCTTTAAATTATTCTCAACGTTAGTTTATATTCATTTTTTCCCAGTCACTCCTACAACTATTATTTTGGGTTTCCAAGAAATTATATTTCTGTGGACATCGAATTTTCTGTCAATATAGAAAGAAATCTATAAACTATTATGATATTTGTCGTGTATTGTTCCAGAAGACTTCATATTAATAAAATATGGAATGGGTAACATTTGAATGGAACACGTCACGTGAGAAAGAAATTGATTAGCGGTCAGCGTGATTCTATATCTAATAACGTTGATTATTTGTCTAATCGACAAATTGGCAACTGCGCTTCTACCAATAACCATAATCACATAACCAAACAATATGTCAAATTCTTACTTTAACTTGAATTTAAAGCTCGATGTGCTATATTCTAATGTTTGTTTAATGCCTAGATAAACGTTTCCCTTAAACTCGATGTGCTATATTCTTATCTTTGTTTATTGTCTATAAAAAAGCGTTTTCTATACAGGAAATGAATAAGCTATCCACCATTCCTTCACTCGAATTGTAATTCTGAATCCTGAACTCTGTATTTAATTATCATAAGACTGTTTATAAATAAACATAATTTTAAAAATATGGCAATATTTTCATGTTTGAAAGATGTTCAGTTATCTTTAATAACTACATTCAAACTTTGCTATCACATTATTGTGATTTTTATCATTTCATTCTTCTGTTTCTCAGTAGGCAACGTTCAGCCAAAATCAGAAAAAAATGATATCTGAAATCTGTATATTTTTATTTTTTTTAAATAGCTTGTTTCAATGATCAAAGTGGACTAATTAGGGAAATATATACCATAGATGTGAAAGGACAAACTGTTCTGTGCGATTTAAGAACGAATTCGCATTCTCTTCTCATGTATTTTAGAGCAATTTGAATGGAGAATTGAGTATTTTCAATATTTCTTGATCATTTATGTGATGAGTATGCGTAAATAATAAATGAAGCCCTTAAATTTCATTCATCCACTATCCACAGAATCGGATCAAATTGGAAACAAGTGAAGCTCATTGATTCATAGACCGCATTTTAGTAAAAAAAGTTAATTGGACGTTAAATTATTTTAACATCAATGTTATGATCATTCGAATATAGGCTACCGGTATATACATGGTGCCCCAAGAAGAGGTTTACACGTTTGATTTCATATTACGTGCCAAATCATGCACCGAACTTTTTCAAATTTTACACTGTTTACAAAGTAGTTTCTATAAATATTCCGGGAGAATTTGAACTCCCTAACCTTCGTAGAAACAAAATGGCGGCATATTTAAAAACGATACTTTAAGAACATTAAAAAGGGTTTTTTGGTTTTATAAAATATTTTTATTGATGCACTTTAGGGCAATATGACTTTCAAATAAAAAAACTAGAACATAGCCTAATGAAAAACCTTGAAGTCCAAAATTATTCAAATTGAAATCCATCCATAAAAAAGTCACAAACAGTTAAATTTGGTGCTCGGGGTGGACAATCTAAAAAATCACTTCCACGACCAATCCAACGGCCATGAATTTTGTCATTTAGTAATTGCTTGACATGATTTGCGAAATGAGGTGGAGCACCATCTTGTTGGAAGATTGCTTGATCCATTTCTGGTACCATCAAATGAGCCAAGACTACTGCAAGGAAGTAACCAATCAGATAATAACTCATCAAAGTACTTCATATAGGAAGCGAAAAGGTAAAATTTTTAATATGCCGCCATTTTGTTTCTACGAAGGTTAGGGAGTTCAAATTCTCCCGGAATATTTATAGAAACTACTTTGTAAACAGTGTAGAATTTGAAAAAGTTCGGTGCATGATTTGGCACGTAATATAAAATTAAACGTGAAACCTCTTCGTGATACACAGTGCATATTGAAGCTTGTGGATCATTCCAGATAAGGATCATAGTTATTGATAAAATAACTAAGAATGTTTCTTAAAAAAGGAACAGGGAAGAGAACAGCGTCAGTTTTAGATTTCAGAAGACTTCTGGGAGGATATAAACCAAATTCAAAAGAAGTTTCATTTGTTGGGCTACTTGTTGAATTGTATTATATTGAGCTATTTCATTACAAGTTCCAATGTGTATCATTCCCACTTACCAAAATTCTTACCAATCATTAGGATTTTGAACTTTTTTTTCAATTTAAAATTAGAATTCATTCAATCTTGTTTGATAGTTCACTTCAAATCAATAATTTATTTATTTAACAATAACTACAAAAAAACAATATACTCACAATGATAACACCAGACCCTGCCTGGCCAGGAACCTTTGTCTTGCATTTCCATTTCCTTCACTATGCATTTATTACGGTATTCAACAGTTGAATAAATCTCCTGTATCCTATATGGGCTACACATCCTCTGATTCACTATTTGATCAAGGCTAAGTCAGGAGACATCACCATTCATCATAATATGTGTTAGATGCCTGTAGCTTAAAGGCACAATTAAGAAGCACGTGGAGATTGGGCATATTCAATTAGTCACGTACATACAAATTATCATCACTTTATAGGCCTAATGCATCCCCGAACTGGCAAGAAGATATAAAACTTGAACGCAGTTAACTTCTGATACTTTACTAGTCAACTATAATTACAACTACTCACAGAATAAAATAATAGAAACCTTCCAAAAATACTTGGACATGTTCAATACATCATTAGTGTTTTATCTTTGGTTACATAATCATCGCTTGGAACGAAGTTGGGATCCTTTTTGAAGCGGACATGAGAATCTTTTGATTATTTTCTGAACACTATGGTTGGTGCCAAGAAAGAGAAACACGTATGTTTTGCAAATAATCTTAAACGAATCATAGCCTTGGTTTCTTGGTTATAAGTATGATTTGTACATCAATCACTACAGATTTTTTCACTATCAATATGATTATTTTATTATGTGCTGCTAGAATATTGTTACTGGTATTTCAAGGAAAATAATATAAACTTTAATTCGGTATCGCAGTATAGACTGCATTACTGAATTTATCGTGGAATGATTCTATATTGACAACTCTAATACAAAAGGTTGACCTTCTTAACCTTCTGCTCTCTCCAGAGTGTCCCGGAACCTTGGAATATTCAGTTTATTTTCCGCAGTTTTCCGCGTTTTTTGCTGAATATCCAGCCTCGGACAGGAAAAATCAACTCTTCTGGGTAATAAAAATCGAATAAAATGAACAGAACTTACAGTTCTGCAGTTCGACCTTTTAGACTGCACTTTGCTAATTAAAAAAAAACGATATTATACTATATACGCATATAATGTAAATTACAATACAGAAATGGAGAGTCGTGGATTGCACTCTCACAAAGGAGATTTCGAAACTTACCCATGATTTGCTTCAATAATAACAGTGTTCATGTTTCGTAGCAATGCTTGAAGATTTACTTTGTATTCTAGTATCCTCCTTAAACATCATTACAATATAATAAATTGCATGGAATATTTACAGTGATTATACTCATAACTTCAGTTTAATGATGTTTTAGTTCATAATAACAATTGAACAATATAACTTTCGCATTTAAAGGTGGCCTTCAATGAGAATAGCTGAATAATTCTAATCTTAAGTATAATGATATGTTATGTATTTTTTATGAAACTATCAGTTTGAGAATAGAAGCATCTTCAGATAATAAAGCATGAGATGAACACTTTCACAGTATCCAAAGACACGGAGAATATATGTCTACTAGGTTTAAAAGTAACCAGACGCCAATCAATTGGTATTCTTATTCGAGATTAATGTTAACAATACATATTAATGAGCTAGCAGGTAACCCGTGCTCTGCAAGGGTCCAATTAGAAACTTGACAAATAGAAAACTTCACCTACTGAAATCTTGAATAATCCAAAATAGGCCTATAACCATCATCGGTAAATTAAGAATATAATATGCAAAATTTCAAGTTAATCAGTCCAGAAGTTCAGACTTGATGATGCGTCGTGATCATTCATGAATTTCCTATCCCGTACGTGTAGAAGCCAGTTCTTTCCTTTATTATATTGATAGATTATAGATATGAGATATGAGTCATTTGGTATTCAACCAATATCTGTTAACAAATCGTTAGGGATCTTGGTACGTAACGGAAGATTAACATATAAACGAAGTTTTCCACCAGATACTGTGCATCAATTTGAGTTTCACATGTGTAGGACTATATAAGACATCCTCCAGATTGATGCAACATACATTTTGTAGGCTATTAAGAGCATGGATTACTCAATAATATGACTATAATTTGAAATATGTTTTTGTATTCATGCCTTGCTCATCTATAAATTAAAATAAGCATCACTTGGGTTCGCTCGAAATCAAATCATTTAATGCAATTACGTAGTTTGATTGAACTCTCAAGTTGTTATAAATAATAAAGATTCAAAATGTAATGATTTTGCTGGAATTATCATCATCAGCATTCAAATATATTCTTAACATGAGATTGCTCATTGTATCACCCATTGCTTTGTAGGATGAGCAGATAATCGACCAAAATCTAAAATTTGAGGATTGATGAATTGATCCATGCATTATGTTCAAATGTTTTCGGAATAACAACTGAATTTTTACAAATAGTGAGTCTCATAAACAGCAAGTAGGATAATATAATGATATGCTTCTCTCCTGAAAATGTAATATTTTACATTGAATATTTGAGTTTGATAGTGAACGATTCTCTTTACAATTCTATTACAGAGATTACATCAATCATATGCGATTATAAGTAACTTGTTAATTCGTGTGAAGTTTCTCTAAACGAGCGCTCTGGTTCTTGAAATTGTTGAAGCTGTCTTCAGGCTCGTTGCTGAGAAATTCAAGTCTCGTTCACTCATAGTGATAATAAAGTGAGTTTTACACTTGAGAAGGTCAACCGACATACAGCCTGAAAGAGCAGAGCGGAGGTCAGCTTGATACCAAGTCACTAGAACTGGAAATGCAAAAAAGTGCGAGTAACGACCGTAATACTAAACCGGATCCAACAATTCGCCAGTGAACCGAATTCACTTTCGTTGGTCGGTCTTGCATCGTCAAAGAAAGTGAAGTGCTCATGTCAGGAAGGAAGAAGGAAAGGAAGAAGCTACCATAGAAGATTATAAAGAAGAGTAATGAAGAGAGAGAAGGAAGGACAGGAAGAAGAGAGGACGAATAAGGAAAAATAGAAAAAGAAAAGAAGAGGAAAAATATGATTATGTGAAGGATAATAGGAGGGATAAAGTCGAGGAGTAAGAAGAGTTATAAGGATGAGGAGAAGATGGAGCAAAAGAATAGAATGACTTTAGAAAAAATGACTTTTTTATTTGTTGACCTGGCGAAGTTTGGACAGTGATGTCCACTCTACCACTTAGCCACGAAGGAGGAAAAGGAAGAAAAAATAAGAAAAACTGTGTTTTTTCCACAAGAATACAGTGAAGATTGACTAATTGAGCGAAGATTAATAAATGGATGTTCAAAAAACAAAAGTCAACCTTCCAGTGTAGTGATTTCCTTGTGTTCTAATCAGTACTCGTATTATGTGAACAAAAATTGAAAGTTATTCAATTCAATTATCAGAAATAATTGGCGGTAACTCTATTAATCATGGTAACTAATGGCTAACATGATCATGCATTTGCATAATATCTGAGAGTACTATCAGTTAGCATGAACAATCTATTCAACCTCCAAACGGAAGATGCTGGAAAACCTTGACTTAGTTCACCTAGATGTTTGTTTGGATGGGATGGGCATGGGAAGGTCTGTTTCCTTGTCTACAACAGAATACCTCTATTTTCCTCCATATTCATATTATTGTGGTGTTAAAGGGTAAATCTACAGCAAATGAATAAGATTTGATATTGTCAAATCAGCAATAAATTTTGAAAAGTGAAATAAGCAAATATCAAGAGCATAAAGAGTTATGACTCTAAAATTGGTCAATGAGGTACGTTGAACTATATTGACGATTTATATCTGGATGACGGAAAGATAATTTTCAAATTATGCCCTGGAAAATACGTCAAAAATTTTCTTCATAACTAAATTTCAAACGACTTTAGATAACTTTCTTATCATTTCATATTGAAAATGAAAAATGTCCTTTCTCATTTCTTATTAATTCATAGTGCCGGTTGCACAGCAGCTGGTTAAGTTTTAATCGTGATTAATTCCACGAGAACCAATCAGAGAGATTTCGTCTTTTCAGAAGACGAAAGAAGATGACAAAGACGTCTTCTTTTCAGAAGGCGACAAAGACGACGGCTTTTCAGTAAAGCCCTCCCTGATTGGTTGTCGTGAAATTAACCACGGTTAAAATTTAACCGGCTCTTGTGCAACCGGGACATAGACTCAGAAATCCATCGGTTCCCAATCTTCCATGTTTGGAGACCCACATTTAGATTGTTATTTATTCTCGTGACCCATTAAATAACAAGAAAATCACGGAAGAGTTTCAGATTGGAATCATGCCTTCAGCTCCTACTACTGCTCTCTCCTGATTGGTCATTATTTTGTAGCTCATCAACTCATCAACTAACCGAGACATAGTTCCAACTCCTGCCACTAGACGGTGTCAGTTACTGGGTGTAGTTACAGCTTCTCAGATCACAAGACATTAAGCCTCGCCCACTTTCTCCTGATTGGTCTAAACATATTCGAGACCTGGTTCTGAAGTCTGCCGGTAGATGGCAGTTGTTACTGGGTCATGTACAACTCCTCAAACAAATTTCTCAGCTCTGATCACTTTCTCCTGATTGCACACCAAATAATCAAAACTAAGTACTGAATTCGGCAGGTATTAGTAGGCATAGTAACTGGTTGATGGAAAATTTATCAAATTCCATGAGTTAGCCTTCCCTTCCTGATTAATATACAATTGAATCAAAACATGGTTATAAATCCTGTCCTTAGATGTATTAACTAGATAATATACAACTTTTCAAATATTTAAAAAAATACTGGAATTGATAGAATTTAGTCATGCTTCAGGATATTTTCAAAAAGTTAATTTTAAATATTTTACAAGAGCCAAGATGCGACCCACTAATAGTCTGTTGGCGACCTACTGGTTGGAAATTGCTGCATTACTTCATTGCGAAAATAAAAATTTTTACTGATGGGTAGCTCACAGAAATTGATTATGGTGATATAATAATATACTGTAAAAATATTAGCACATACTTCCGTCAAAGAAATTTGGTAAAAGTTCTTAAAGGCTCTACGTTTCACCATAATAATCAAGTTCTATCTATATTATTATTGATTGATGATTATTATTCGTTACGTTAATCATGTTCGTTGCTGTTTAAATTCACTTAAACTTAGTCAGATTTGGAACTACGTTCTGTAACGCTTGTAAATGAATAAATTAATGATACATGAGAAAGCATGTCAATTTCTCTTCAGAAGGGTTTATTGAACTTGAAAAGGGGACATGTTGTCTTCTCCTTATTATTCACTGTCCAGGTGATCATGAGTCTATTAAATGCCCATTTGACACTCTCTAAAGACTGGTGAATTACTAACTCGATGTCCCACTAATATTGGCTTGATATGTGGGTCAATCGGTGGGCCCCTAATGTAATAGCAAGAATTGCTCCTAATGTGTTTCATCAATCATGATGAGTCCGCAACGTGAAATACTAGGACACAGTAATAAGTGCAGTAGCTAGCCAGAAAACTTCACTCTCATGCTACAGCATCACGAAGTCCCGAATTCTACTTCGTGTTTTAAAACAGATGTTCTGACATCAAAAATAGTAATCTGTATTTTGAACGGTGATAGAACAAAAATGACAATGGCCTTTAAATGAATGGCGGCCTCACTTACCGTTGGCCCCCTTTTCAAAATGACTGCAGCATTATGATAAATTTGCCACCCCAGTGAAAGGGACAATAGAATACTACAGGAACAATGGATTACTGGAAACAGAGAATCTTGCTGAATGTTGCAATTCATGCAGATTTGTAATACAATAACCTCGCATTTACAACTTTGTGCGTACAATAAAATATACTGTACAACTCCACATGACTCCACTTTAATATCAGCAAATCTACATGCGAAAGCAATGAAGAACAGGATATGCACACAAATTGTCTACTTCCAAATCCGAAACAATGGAAAATGTAACGCATTACACAAATTTAATGTAACAAAGCATGTGAATGATATATAGGTACATTGTCAATTTGGTAAAGAAATAGGATGATCTCGTTAAATGAAGAAAAGTGAAAGAAACTTCTACATTTGTCCTTATACGTATGTGATAAAATAATCCTCTCCATGTGAATGTGAGCCATGAAATTTGAATAATTTGTGGAAACAATTCTACTGTTTGTGAGACCTAGAATTGAAATAATTTGTCGAAACAGTTCCATACTATGTAGGTTTATTGATTTTAGACGTATGAATACAGTAATTGAAAAGCATTTTGTTTCTTTGTGGATTCAATCATAAATTATCATATACTCATATTATGATTTGCTGAGAAATAGAATGTTGGTTATTATTTGTGAATACAGTGGCATGTGCCTTGAAAAAAATCAATGTATTCAACACTATAGTGAGGTCCACGTTATAATGGCAGTGGAGAAAGATAGGAGATAAACGTTGCCGATCCTCTTTCTTGTCAATGCCTTCTATAGACAGGCTGATACAGCTTTATTGATGTAATATTAACGGTTCATTCTCATTTAAAATAGTCAGTTATATTTTATTAAGCACCAAATTATATTTTTGAATAATTTCATGATGAATTTTTATAATTAAGATGAAATATTTTGTTAATTAATTGTTGATTCTACATTGTTTAAAGACGATCTGGCAACAGAGCAGAGCGAGAAAGAGATAACGCCATCCACTTTGTTGAAAGATAGACAAGGATAGCAATACCATCATACCATCGTCAATCAATCTCTGCCATTATAACGTGGACCTCACTATAGTTTATTCGTTTACACGATCTTGACTTTTCATCAAGACTAATAACGTGATCCCAAGAAAAATCATTATTTTTGAAACTTGGATTTGGATATTCCCCCACCCACAATACATTTCATTTTCCCGCCCCTACAAAGAAAGCTCTAACAATCTGATGCAATAAACTCTCATACTTGGAATTTTCTCATGCTCAGTATGATAGTTTATTGTATCAGATTGATCGAATTTTTTGTAAGGTCGGAAAAAATAAATGTTTGCAGGGTGGTAGTAGAAATCATTTGGAGGGTGGAAGTAAATACCCAAAGGGTAGTAAAGTCTTTACAGTGTGAAAATCACTTCTTGGTAATTATAGGGACACTCACTTATAATCCCTACAGTTACTATAAGACTTTCAACCTCTCAACATTACCAACATTACCTAAGTACACACCAAGTGCTCATAAGGGTATCATTCTGTGCATGTTCTTCAAAATAGAAAATAATTTATTGGAACCGTACTTTTTGGAGCTGTCATGTTTAATAGCTGTACAATAACGTGTAATTTGGACATTGGTCAATGAATAAACATTGATGAATTATTAATGTTTCTCGTAAAAATTACATTCAAATGATAATATCATTTTCATTTATAACTTTCATTCATACAATTTATTCAACCTATTCCTGAATGTTATTTTTACGAGAAACATAATATTATGTAATGATATGAATGAAATGTATATTAATATGTAGTATTTGCAAATCTTTCTAGTATTTGCAAAAATCTCGAGTATTGGCATAGTATTGACACTAATGCTGGGTTACACCAATCGAAATCAATAATTGATTACGGATTATATAAGATTATATGAGTTTTAAAAGGTCGTGCTCAACTGAGCTCTGATATTGAATATGGTTCGCCTCCATCCGTGTTAAATTTGTAAAATATTCATACTCATCGTCTCAAAATTCAAAAGTAGCCGTTGCTTCCTCATTAGTGTGGACCAATTATCAAGTGACTGTTTTGGGGGATATTCTTGTTCCCGGCGTTGACGCGATGTGTCCTTGAAGATATTCGTCGAGTTGAGAGACCGGGTCAGCGGGTAATCTGGTCAAGGTCGTCCACAACTCACACCGTTCATCCATCTCTGTCAGAATCAGATGAAATCACAAATCTTCTCTCTTCGCTCACTTAGCAACTATATGTCAACAACTGAGGATCTCGTGAAATGAAGGCTGCTAGAGAACTCGATCAAAACAAAATAGCATATACCATCAGAAACCTAATCCTAATAGATAACTAAATGCCATCTTCTGCCATTTAAAATTCATTTGATAAACAACTATTTGTTGCTAAATGTACATGCTCATAGGATGGATTCGTCCAATACAGTTTCCAGGAGGTACCAAATTCCACAAAAGAATGTTAAAAATAAAAGCACTTTCTACTGTAACTGTTTTTGTATTCTATTTAAATTAATAAATGGAAGGGAATAATTTCAGTTTGTATATTAATACTTTTAATATGATCATGTAAAAGGAGTATGTTCTATTGTGTTATTGTGTGGAATGAGGATGATTTGATATCAGTTGGAAAGGTTAAAAATGTTGACAAAACCTATTTCGGACGAATTCCCAAGTAATTTTATCAGTTCCTGGTGGCAATGAATTGCTCTTTTAATGATTCTTCAAGTTGTAAGCAAGATGTGCCTTCACCAATTATGTAAGATGGGAAAGAACTATGATAACAAAAGAGAACAGAATAACTAGAACTTTAATAACATATTTACATTTAACAAAACAAGATTAATTTTATCATAAAAACATTATTGATATGAATTTAATGGGGAAAACACTCGCTTGCTGCTAATGATAGTTCAATCTTTGTGGTTATGAAAATTAAGACCAATGATCTTATCCAGTAGTCACCTACCTTTTGAATATGGCTTCCCCCTTTGGCATCCACTGGTTTAATCGCGACTTTACAGTTAGTATTTTAAAAGAACAAAAATTGACTGAACCAATGAACAGGCTCAGAACCCGTCTCCCTTAACAATACAATTATTTTTAAACTGCCCGATCTGTGACAGAATAACTGTATTATAAAACGAAACGAAATCTGGCCTTTTTCACTGGATCAGCCGGACTTTACTCACAGTCCTAACGAACGAGCTCTGCCCAAAAGCTAAATTTTGGGTATTAATATAAACTCAGTCAATGCCAAACATGAAAGCCATTTCAAGTGCATATTTTTATCTGTCGCACAAGCGGCACGTTTGTTATTAGAAACAAAAGAGAAGCTACGTTAATATTGACAACAAATGAAATAAACAATCTTTCTGTCGATGACAAAGATTGTTCAAAGACAAAAACACTGTTCTTTGAACTTTTTTAATTTTAAAACTCTAAAATCCTGATCAATATGAGATAAATATATGATTCATATATATGTCCCATATGACCAGGTGACAAAGTTGTAGGGATTATCTATGAAGCTTGATGAAGATTTCACATGTCGGGTGCAGAATTAGATGGGTGGGAAATCTTGTGAATAAATCTTAAAAAATATATACCGGTGAGCTTGCGTTTCTTCCTCTGTAACTTCCAATTAGGCATAACAATTGTACTCTTTAGCGACGAAAATTTGCTAATTACAATGTATTATACCACTTGCTTGATCTACGGCGCTAAAAAAGGTTTTTAATCGCCCCCATTAGAATCTGAATGATACAAGTGTGAGGTATAATATTGATTGATAACAAACAGTCATCGGTATTAATTGATTTTTATTGTTTGTGTGAATTAAATGAATGATTATTTCTACACGTAATTGAATTGGTGCGGAATCTACAAATTGAATAAGAACCGCCAATCTTGAAAATCTTTGTTCATTATTTTATTTCAATGCACAGGCTTTGTGGTTGTTGAAATTCATTGAAGAAAAAAATGGAACTAGGATTGAGGACTGCATGAATCACACAGCGTGTAATATTATCGTTTGTTTACCAAATGTATAGAAATTATATCGGTCCATACTGCAAAAACATGGAACTTTCAAGTTTCATATCCAAAAAAAGAAACAATAGATAGATTAGAACAATAGGAGCAATATAACTTGCAGCGATCGTAGTACCAGGCCAGTACTCGGCTGGTAATTAAGTGTACCTATTTGGGGTGGTGGTTCTAGGTGACTATTAGGTTCAACTCACACTTACGCGACTCAGGTCGAGAAGAGACTCGACTCTAGTCTCCGTGACGTCACTATTTGGAAACACAGTCATGCTCTCGACTAGAGTCGAGTCTCTTCTCGACCTGAGTCGCGTAAGTGTGAGTTGAGCCTTACTGTTTACTGGCCATTACTCGAGCAATGAACAATATATTTAATCAAAATTTAGTTCTTCTCGATATTTTGTTCTATATCAGTACAACATCATGCTCAAAAATGAATCAATAAATAGATCGTGGCTTGCATGTTACCAGCCCAGTAGTTGGGTATACTTTGTTGAATATCATTCTAATAAAATATAATGTTGTTCAGTATCAGCTCATTATCATGTGTATTATCATAGAGAAGCAACAGCGTAAGTAGATTCCCATGGTATAGGGCGTTTATGTCGCAACTTTTACTGTTATCTCAAGCCGATTACTGTCGATTATTGTCGAATTTTACTGTTTTGACCGGGTAAGAGTGTATGAACGGCACAATATGAGAGACTACCAGCGTCATAAAGCTCCACGGAAAAGAACTACGTGGGCTATCGGCTTGAGATAACAGTCAAAGTTGCGACATAAACGCCCTATGCCATAGGATATCTACTTATGCTATTGTTTCTCTATGGTATTATCCTCTTAAAGTTTCAATGTCAGTTCCTTCAATTCAGACGTTTGTATCTTTTAATATCATGAGAATCCAATAATGCCATGCAGACATTAAGATAAAAAAATATTGAGAATCAACATATATACTGTACTGTATTATCAACCCTAGGAAGTGAAAGTATGGCAGTTTCAAACCAATTTCATTGAACCGCTGGATGTGACTCATGACCGTTTTCTTTCGACGTAGAATGTATATTTAATTCCACCTTCTTACCTTACTATTATGTACTCGGGCAGTTGACTAATTGCGAAAATAGTTAGGCTGTAATGTTTACTTGAATCGGTGAGATGGATCGGTTGTAGTTGCGGTTGGAAGCTGAGCCGCTGAAGAGTGGCGGTTGAGCCGCTGCAGCGATGCCCTTCAGAGGTCGCATAGCCACTAGCCGCTGAAGTGTCGCAATCGGCCAATCGCCACTGACCGTTACTGACGGACAACCACCTTTGCGACTTCGACCTTCCAGGTCAAGGGCTCATCACAAAGTCTTTGTTCCTCTCACTCCTTCGAATAACTTTGGAAAACCACGGGAAAATTCACCCTGCAATTAAATATTTCCTAAGCTATTGGAGATGTTTACAGACGAAGAAAAATAATTATTAACAAAACTATTGCAGAAGATAACACAACTATTATATTTTTCAATATGATAATGGAATACCAAAACAAAAATACTATCCAATTCCACATGTTTACATAAATGAGATTATTAACTTGACCAACTCGTATTTTCCAAAATGATTAAGATAAAATGAAACAAGACTATTAAGTTTATCAAATCACAGATGTTCACATGTAAAACATTAGTCAACCAAATAATATTCATAAATGAAAAAAGCAATCCCTATATATAGCCTAATAATACCTTGATATTTTTTAAATTTTCACTTCAATTCTGAACTGGAGGAGGAGGAGAGGACTTATCAAGCAGTCCTAAGCTCCTATTCAAACCCTGTAGGCGTCTAAAAAATTAACACTATTCTACTCTTCCAACATTAACAACCCTATTAATTTTCGTTTTTGGAAATAGAATTCCTGATAGATGGTATTAATCTTCTTGGAAAATTTGAAAACGTATCATTCTTGGATTTGAATAAAATCTTTTTTTCTATCAGATGATCAATTTTATCTTCTACACTATAATATTTTGATTTTTTCCTCTAAAATCAATCAACGTCTAAAATCTGTCTAAGAAAGTCCTCTATTTGCCTCCACCCCGGATGAGCCCCATGGAATAAGCTCTCTCTTTTCTCATAAATTCACACAATTTCTCAATTATTTTAATATAGTAAGGCAAATTCACTTACTGATAGAGCACCATACCTCCATATCTTTTACCAATGATTCTGATCAAGTGATAATTCTTAATGCTCAGAAGAGTATAGACTGTTATTATTACACAGGGTCACAGATCAAAGATTTTACATTCTATAATCTCTGTAAACGCTCCGGTCGTGTGTTGATGGGAAGGATATTATTTTATATCCTTCTTAAAGAATCGCCAATTATTTGTTGAAACACCGCCGATTTATGAAGTTACATTACAATTTTATATTATCGTTATTCTAATTGCATTCAATCTTTATTCTCATTGATTAATTATCTATACTTTGTAAAATTCGTTGAATAATTAGCATTACCGTCATTTAATGTAAATTACTGTATAAACCAGTAAATATTGTAAGTAACATACATAAATAAAGAAATCTAATCTAAACGCTATGATGAACCGAAATCTCTTACTAAGTTGTTGATGCTCATTCCTTCCTGCTCTGTTACTTCTCGACCCTCACACATCAAAAAATGTACTGTATTATCACAAATTATCCTACTTCAAATATTTTCTGAATAACACTTGAAATCTTCAATGTTTTCCGTTCGGTATTGCAATTGATGTTTTGTTTCCTTCTTAAGCCTACACCCATCCCTCTTGTTTTGGAGGCTTGAATTATCGTTTATCATTAGATTTATAGGCCTATTCATAACTATAATTGAGACTATATTTGTATATTAATAATTATATTATTGTAATTCTTGAAGTAATGTTTCCTAATCTCACAACCCACAAACTCCACTTTGTTCTATGAACCATGCTGAACTTATGATTACTTTTTAACCAAGTGGATAATAAATTATTATTCACACTCGGAGCACAGCTATGGATATCTCATTCCATAGTAATTTTCTTTAACAAAATTCTCTCTCCAAACAACCCTTTTCCCCATTCTTAGGCTTCATTACACATTTGGGATATAACCTCACATTTCATTCAAATTCGAACCTACAGTCATTGAAATTGACTTTGAGTATCTGAGAGATACTAAAATTTTACATTTAGAAGAGAAAAGAGGATGTTCTTTGTAAGTTTCAAGTGTGTGAGCATGTTTTTGATGGACTCATGAGGGCTATATCAGTTTACAATAATTTATAAATTTATTGTGACCAATGACTCAGTGGTCATTTGTATGTTATTATTTACAGGGAAGAGTTAATGTGATAATGAAATTAATACTTAATTTGAATGCATACTGGTCGTGATACAGTTCACTGTCATTTCAAGGTCATTGTTCTTGATTGCCCCATTTCAAACCTGCCTTGACTAACCGGTTTCATTCCTATTCAAAACAGTAGCCTACACATTCAGCAATCCAATGATTGAATGGTAACTTCTACACATGATCCAGTTATAACTGTGCAGTTTTTTCAGTTCTTTTTCCACCCAACCGCTTTATTACGTCAACAGTTACTTGCCAACTGAGCATTCGGCTCTTCTTAAGACGGGACATTTTCGAAATTACCTCAAAACTTGTAATACGACTTTCACTAGATAATTACTATTATCAGCGGTATACTAGAAAAGTGATTTTTCATGACAGAATAATCGTTTTCATTTCATGGATTAACGATAATTATTCATGATTATTGTAGCTCATCCAAACACACAATCATTAACAACACACAACCAAGTCTTCATCATGATTCTATTTCAACTTGAAGTTCTTCTGTGGGGAGGTTAATATCAAAGATGATCGAACTATATAGGCTAACAATAGAAACTGAGACTACCATGCGACTCCTAGGTCTTATTTAGAAGATCATCTTCCTTGTTATATTAATTGGGGAATTTAATCAAACACCCACAGAAGCATAAAAGAGTACAGTAACGATTTTCTTACTTATTTTTACTTAAAACTACCTCGAAGAAGTTGGATAATAAAGACAGTATCAAACTACGTTGGAGATAATATGAAAATTAAATTTGCTTACCATTACAAAATATAATTTGCTCATGAAACTCTAAAAAGCATTTGAAAGACTGTAACAAGCTAATCCTCAACCATCCGAAAAGTTGAGACAAAAACTACAAAACAGGGGATTGATTACCTTATTTTATGAAGAAAAAATAGTAAATTATTTGTAATATGAAACCATTCTTATTACTTTTCTCACAGATCAAAGTGAAAATGGTAAATCAATGGATCACATATATACTTTTGATTGATTGTGATTAATATTTTAATGTATATAATTGCGCCATTCGCCTAATATTTTTTTTTTCAATCTACTCCATTAATGGCACTAGAAACCAGCAGTCACCCAACACTCATAAAGGGCACTAGAGTAATTTTCAAATAAAATCAGTTGAATTCATTAGGGTTTAGAAAAAATGTTCTCATACTCTCCATTTCTAATCAAATTAAAATGTATTGTTTATCATTTAAAGGCTCAACTATTATTAAACAAAAATCATTTTTTCAATTTTTAGTTAGTTCATAGAAATTCCATACTGTTAACCCTGTTGTCAATATTTCCAGTAAGAGAAGCCTTTGGGGTGGTTGATAGCATTTATTTTGGATTTTTGTTCAACAATAATACAGTGTATTATACATTCATTAGCATTTGAAAAACTGAAATCTCTCATTTATTTCTATCTAGGTTAAACAATACTCTAGTTAATATTTTCTCAATTTATAAAAATAATTTATATCCTTAAAAGCGCTGTTGCCCAGAGCCCAATTTTTTGTAATAATGCCCAAATTGTAATTCTGAATATACCGTCAATACAAAAATTAAATATTATTTCTAAGATCTACTCACTGCTTGGTTTGCAAAGAGTACATATTTAGGTATTATTTTTTTCGTGAAAGTTTATTTTGAGTTTCTTACTCCATGTTAATTGATTTATGCTGATATTCTAGAATTTTAACTCATTCAAGATTCAGTGCAATTTGTGTCCACCTACACTAGGCTAAAGTTACAGGGCTACATTTGAACGCATGTAGTGATCTGCAAAATTAAGCGCACATTTAAAAGCTACAAAAATAAGGCGATTAGGTGACATTGCAAGAGCTGACGCTCGAAATTGAGGCGTTAGACCCTGACCTATTCTTTGCTTTGAAATGCTGCTGCTCATGAGTAGGCTCATTTTCTCCATTTCAATGCTTTCATATTACTCATCATCATAGTTAATTTTGTTGATTGAGTAACTGGAATAATCAGTGCTCCTATGAATTCACAAAGTTCTGTGATTATCGATGTCGAAATGAAAACTGAAAGTTGAAACCTTTTATTGTAGGTACCTAGTTGAAG
Organism: Nilaparvata lugens; assembly: GCF_014356525.2. Lineage (NCBI taxonomy): Eukaryota > Metazoa > Arthropoda > Insecta > Hemiptera > Delphacidae > Nilaparvata > Nilaparvata lugens. The sequence continues at coordinate 90,481,898 of NC_052518.1, read as the reverse complement.
GAGGGCTGTAATCCAGCTGAAGGCGCATTATATTCTATGCATTATAGCCAATTATAGTAGAGATTTGTAATGTACAGAAATGTTGAGTATTTTATAAACTTTCAAAATATTAGTTTTTTTTTAAATAATTCTTTTAAATATTTTTTTAAATAATAATTTTAAAAAATTGGGGCTTCAGTTTTCTAAGAAATGTCAATTTTCAAACCTCTGGAAATTGAAAGACTACTGAAGATTAAATTAAGAATTGAAGAATAAATTTATGCATTCTGCATAGGCCTATTATTATTAAAATCATAAAAAATGTTTTGCAAGCGAAACATCGATTGTTTCGAATCGACACTTTGATGCTCGAGAATCAATGTTTCACTCTCGAGTCTTGAAATTACAGGTTCAGTCGAAATAGTTAACGTCGATCGCATTTTTCGATGTATCGTTGATTTTGAACAGCTGCTCAGCTTATCAGCTGATGAGTGTGTATGCTGTCGCTGTCTGCCTTTTGGTGTGATCAATACTATACTCACGCAAACGCACCGCACCGGCAGGTGTTAGTATTCTTGATAATAATCGATTCAAATATTATTTCCCGATTATGAGTGTAGAAAACATTCTAGTTGGTTTGCAAAATGGTAGTCGATAAACACCCATTCCATATTATTCATATCGGGTTTGTTTACAACTCAAGTCTTTTTTTCTGTAATACAGTGGTCATGTAAGCGTGCACTAACCTAAAACGTTGTTCCGTTTCATTGGAGAATATTATTTGTAATTTTCATTTTTACGACACTTTACAATTTTGAACATGAAAGTCAATAACGCTTGCTAACATTCCCACCTGTATTGATTGTCAGTTATGAGCTCATCAATTTGTAGGGTGAAAATAAAAATAGGTAGATGCAAGGAAATCATCGCGTTCGATTCAGGTTATGCGTGATGCTAATGGTACGTATTTTGATGATTAGGCCTACTGTTTTTAGTAATTCTCCTACTAATAATAGTATTTTTTGATATTGAATGAGTTTGAAATATATACAAGTTTTAAGAAATCTGCTTCCTACATGTGCTGATTGCAAGGGGTCGATGTCAAACGAGGCCGCAGACAGAAGAGGACTCTTCTAAAAGCACAGAAGCAACAGTGGAGGACTCCTGGTAAAGAGTCCTCAAATATCGCCTGAAAAACAGTTCTCAAATGATTTCGCGTCCCCGAACTCCCCCCCCCCCATGCACTCAAGCCCAATGACGCTACCCCCAAATTCAACATCTGTCACTCATAGATCAAGCACCCCTCCCAAAAAAAAGTTTTTAGTGACTCCCACCCTGATAATATACGGTATTTCGTCGTTTTAAACACTGTTTCTAGGACTATAACCTTTTTTGGACCCCCTTCCCACTGCCATAAACAAATTTCAATGATTCAGTCCCCTTGATTGCAGACCCCTTTTTATTGATATGCTGTTTATTATCCTGCTTATCAAGCCGTGGACACACTTGTCATGTAGCGTTCCTTTCTCACTCAGATCAGATTATAGATGAATGGTGCATCCAACGGCGTAGAATGCTGCATGCCACACATGTCCGTCATGGAATGTGATCCATCCCACCTCCACCCCACAGAAATAAATCGGACATGAGTAGGATCGGAACACTGCATGACAGATGTGGTCCCGGCTTCACTGTGAATACAGGGGAAAAAATAGCAGTGTTTTTAAGAGTAGCCAATCCGAAAAAAATCGCTTCTATGAACAGAATTTTTCTAATTCTGAATTTTATTTCAGAATATTTGTTAAGCTCCATGCATACTCATCTACCAGAACACCACCGATTCTGACTAAATACTTCATTTACATTCTACCCAAGCATATTCCTAATTTGATATTCACGGAATTAACCTACTCTACTCTTATATATTTTAAAGAATTAATTCATATCGAGGATTTGTGAATGCATTATCTTTATTTCTCTTTTTTTCTCTATCAATATCATTATTATAAATTGAAACAATAATTTTCTTTTTTCCAGGACTCTTTCTCACTTGTTCACTTGGTGCAGTAATTGTCATCATAGCTTCAATATCTTTCATTTGGACCCCATTTGAAATATTGATGAATGAAGTAAGTATTGAATTGGACAATTATTTATATGAGTTCTATTGATCAATTCGTGGAAATTCAATTTTTAATGTTGCATTGCGGATTGTCATTTGTATGTTATTTCCAATTCAATGAGTAAAAACATTCAATGTTTTCCTTTTAGACTGATCTTGCATTTACAAAGTCTCACTTGGGGTAGTCACAGAAGGAGTTGAAAAAATAAATTTCTGATGTAGATGTGTATTACTTATAACTTATATCAGTATCGTACTTTTCCACTACTTTCATAATTTTTTGAAAAGGACTATTTATCATTTTTGTAATCCTTTCCCCTCATGGAATTGGAAGTATTAATTTGCTATTAATTCCATATTATCATTATTAAATTTATCTTAACAGAATTTCATTTCAATAATTATTTTGTCTATTGTACACATCTTCATTATTAGTGTTCTATTAACTATATAATATGTAGTGTTTTCACTTATTCATACAGTGTTATTTGCTATAGTATTTATATTGAATAATTTCAAAATAGCAACGATGATGATACGAACTAACATATATGCTTCAGAGCCACTATATATTGTGAATACTATTAGAATCTTGTCCAACTCTTATTTTGTTTGTTTCTTTGTTATTTTGCTCAAAACTATCAAAACAAAGGCATTAGCTATAATTGAGAGTGTAAATGAATACTAACCTTCCCACCTTCAAGTATCTTAAACCTGTTAACAAACTCAATGTTCGAAATATTGATTTCCAATTTACACTGAAATAAGTAAGCATCCTCATTTTTTATTGCATATTTCTCTCTTTGGAAAATTATTCTTTATCGGATGTTTTGCAACTTTGCCATTTTTAAACTACCCATTGGTTTTTTTGTGTGATTGTTGAAAAACATGTGATCCATGTTATGTGACTAAAATTTATCAAGATCTCCCCTAAATTCTGTCTTCCAATTTATATTATTTGTTAATTCTGACTTTGTAAGTAATTTTCCCGTCATCGTTTGAATGATGGATATTTTTCTACTTACAAGATCTGTATTTTTTTAATTCTTTAATTTTAGGAAGTATATTATTGTTGTATTTCCAAAGTACTGAAAGTTTGGCTTGAAGAAATTTCATGTAGTATTAGTCTTCTTGAAGTGAAAATTATTGTTTTCTTAAATTCTACGCTTCTTTCTGTTCATAAATTTTATGATCATCAATACAACATAAATAAGACCTAACTTGTTTATTAATAATTTAATACAGTGTTATGAATTTCCTTCATAACTATAACATTTTATTCTTCGATTATCAATAAATGCATTCATCTTGCCATGTATAAAAAACTGCAAATCAAGGTACTATTGGGGAAGAACGAAATTGAAAAGCCAGTGCATATAAAAATGCAATTTATTGATACAAGAATGTTCATTGGATTAAAGGGAAGAATAAGAAGTTGATATTGTCAATACCACTATATTTATTCAAAAATTAATTCAGAACCAGAACCTATATTTATTCAGATAACAGAACCAGGTTTTATGGTAACACCTACCACATCTTCAGCTGAACTAATGTGTTCATTATGGTTGAAGGAACAGGAAATTCAATTTTAAGTTATGTGTTGGGATTGTAAAAGTGTTATGTGGTAGGTGTTTCCATGAAACTTGGTTCTATAATATGAATTAATTTTTGAATATAGTGGTATATCAGCGTCCTACTCTTTCAATTATGGAGAACTATCACAATATCTCATACCGTACAATCGAATTATTAGGATTAAAGGAACAGAATAATTGTTTTTTTGTTTTCAGAAAAGGATAGTTCATAAAATTCAATTTATTTCATCATTTGTCACAGGCTATACAACAGTAAAGGCCTTGTCACACTGATTCCGCTACCGACGCGGGAGCGAAGTTTTAAAAATCTCTCCCTGTGTTATCAAGTATACCATGTCAAACAGAGCTTGCTTAGCAGGCGGGAGAACAACCTAGTACCGCGCACTACCGCTTGCTGAGATAGTTTTTTAGCGCGTGGAGCGGATGCAAAGCGAGCTGTGTGACTTGTCATATTTGAATATAGAGAAAGAGATTTCATAAAAAGCAGCCGGCTTCACGCGAGAGTACCGCCACCGGCGCGAGCTCAGTAATAATAATAATAATATTCGTATGGCTTTTTTTGGTGGGGAGTCCCTGGCGAGCTCAGTGTGACATGGCTTACTAAAAAACGTCTGCTAGCTCGCTATCACCAGGGGTACTGGCGGTAGTCGGTATGACAAGGCCTTAAGCATTGTAGCCTACATTAAAACACGAAAATTATAATATACATGTAAAAACTTAGACTTGATAACTTTTCAACATAGTCGAAATATTTTAAATATGTCAGTTACAGATTAATCCTATATGAAAACACTAATCGATAAATATGAACATTATCCTCAAAAGTCAACAAAAGAGAGTCTTTATACATTTTTTTGTCACATGTCATTTTTCCTTACAATCAGGTTTTATCCCCCAATAGCCCGTAGATATTTTTCATTTAATCAGTTAATTAGGAGAGAAAACTGCACAACCTGGAGACAAATTGACAATCCGCACTGCGACTGCGGTGATATCCATGTATCACTTTCCCATCACTACTTAAAGAATGATCTATTACTCAATGGTGCAGAGCAATCCTTCTACGGAATCACCATCCATTATTTAGCACCCAAATATATAAAACATCCACTGCATAGGGCCGTAGAGAGATTAATAAAAACACTTTTTAATGGTGTTGAACGTCACTTGTTCGGCATTATGATGGTGGAAGCTTTAGCCAGGTTCACAGATTTGTCACGAAACTACTAAAGAACGAATATAGAGAAATGAACGAAATAGAATTTACATTGAGACATAGAAATTATAGAACCCAGAGATATAACAATGCCCATGGTAAAAGAGCTCCAGAATTCAGAATCCCATTTTTGTTAAATTCATTGCCATTAGAGTTGACAATGTTACAGAGTAAAAATGAGATTCAAACAAAACTTAAAGTGCACTTCATAAGGATAAATCATTTTGATTAGTTTCAGGAAATGAGTTGTTTTTTATTTATTGTGTTTATTCGAGTTTATTATGTATTTTTTATCAACTATTTATTATATTTTTTGAGTTTAAAATAATTTTAATTTTACAATGAAGATATATTATGATTTAATAAATATTTGTGTTCAGAGTGAATAACATTAGGTAATATCCCAGTGTGATTATCTTGTTAATTGTCGCTTACCGAGCAAAGTCTTTTTCTATTTTATAAGTTAAGTTAAGTTATGATGCAATGGACTAAACAGAACAATCAGTTACAAAAAAATGAAGAAATATAATGAGGTAAATTAAGAAATATAACTATTGTTATTGATTGTTTTTATTACGGTATGTAAAGGATTATTTTTATATATCTCTCAAATAGCTTACAGCTAGAGGGATACTATCGCACTATTGTAATACTCAAATAAAATAAATAAATAAATGACCACCTGTTAAAATGTCGTCTTGCTCCACAATGCACAAGACATGATCTTTTTATATTAAAAAGATAAATCACCTGACACGCACGAAACGAAACGAAGTTAATTAGGGATTGCCAACTATAGGGACACTGCGCTATCAACCAGCTTTTGAGTCTTGTCCTGGAAATGTTCAGTGATTGAGCCCCTTCAAGTGGGTTGACTATGAATTTAATACTTTTTTATCCTTATGCTGTGAGCTTTATTTGTAAAAGGTCGTTGTTTGGTGGTTCAATTCTCAATGAACCTCTTGTGTTACAAATTATGGATATTTGAGTATGTTGTTCAATTTGCCTTTTATTGAAAGGCAAATATAGATAAATAGTAAGATACGCCACCTACTTGTCTTTTTTCTTTAGGGCTACTTTTGAATATAAATCTGTTAACCTTCCTACAGTCGCGCTGTTGTAGAAAGTACAACAGTATCATTTTTTTGCTGCACAAAACTATTGAATGGGGTGGTGTCAGTGAATGAGTCACCTATGCATTCCAAAACTTTCCCCTCATCACTTCACTGAGTTGCAGTATCAACCGAGCAATGGTTAAGTCATTAGGTGCCATTTAGTCGCGACAGTGCATAAGTCGCACTGTGCATAAGATAGAGAAAGACTGTATACGGGGACTTTAAACGAACCAATAACACAGAATTGATGGCTTTGCTTGATGTACCTTATTGGGCTATGAAATGCTAATCATCCAAATGTTCATAGGCGTAAAATAAGCCAAGAAGATGGAAAAAGTAATTATACAATTAATTAATATGTTTTGACAGTAAACAAAGTACATAACACTTGGAAAATTGGATGTTGTACTAAATACAACACGCAACTGCTCGTGTGATTGAGTAGGGCGCGACTACCGGAAGGTTAATAATAAATAGTTCATAAAATCATATGAATATACTAACATATGATCAAAAATCAGAACCTTATTGCATTTATTTATTTATTCATTTTCCAATCACTTGAAAATGGCATTAGCAGCTTAAACATGTCGTGACGAAATAATTTAAAAAGGGTACTCAGATTTATATTTTTATTTATAGATAATTAGTAGTTATAAAGTGCAAGGACAGTCATTATTGCTGCTGATTGGGAGAGGGAACGACAATATTCATGAACAATTTACATCAATTAATTTAGAAAGTTTGAAAATTATTCACAACCATATCGAATCGATTTTTATTTGATCGATTGATTTTATTTTAAATTCTATTATGTAACTCTGTCAATCTCCTATGAATTCTAATTACTCAAGTAGGAAATCTCTCCCAATGTAGACTATTCATATTCATTCCTCTATGTGATGATAGGCATTGCAATGATACAAAATTGAATGTTGTTATTGAAGGATAACTAAAAAATGAAGGAAATGATGTTTGAATAAATTACGTATTGAAATTGGCTACGGCCCAAGGCAAGTGTGTCGTCTTTACACTTTGAGAATATCGAATAGAGTAATTTTCCGTCGTCTTTATGTTATGTGTGCTTTGAATAGATGTAGCAAGTTTTCTTGTCGTTTGGACGTTGTTGCCAATAAAACAAAATTCATACGTTAAATGTTATTCTTATTTCTTTATGAAACAAAAGATGTTGGGAAAATATTCCTTGGAATGAATTCCTCAAACGATTCAAACACCTAAATAATTAAAAAAGTTCCACTCTTAGGCCCGGTTGCACAAAAGCCTGTTAAATTTCAACCGTGATAAATTTCACTAGAACAAATCACAAAAGGTCTTTTTGATGAGAAGGCTTCTCTGATTGCTTCTCGTGGAATTAATCACGATTAAAATTTAACCGGCTTTTATGCAACCGTCACTTATTCTTTTAGGTGATGCTGAAGAAAATATAAGTGTCAAAATGAATATAAATTTCATCCCTGTTAGATGATGTGATTTATCATAGACAAATTAAAAATTTCATTTACAAATATTTTAAATAAAAAGAGTTGAAAAAATTCTTGAAATTTATTTCTTGAAAAATGTAGATTTGTTGATTCAATGAACGATACATTCCAAATAAATTGAAATTATTATCTCTCTCTCACTCTATCCAGACAATCGTTATGTTCTTAATAATTCATTTTCATAAAAAACGTTTATCTATATAGCGATAAAATTATTCAATTTTCTACCTCCTCCTATCAGAAACCTGGATATTACAAAATTTAAAAATAAATTAAAGGTAATTTTGTCAAAGAGTTGTATTTATACAATCAATGAATTTTTCCAAATAAATCTTGAAGTGTAATAGCCTTATTAGATGATTATTTCATTGAGATAGAGAACAATTTCTGGGTGTAGAATGAATTATAATGATTTATCTATGTACAATTGTGACTTATAGAACCTAATAGTTGTATTTATCTGTTGTGTTTACTTTTGTTGTTACCATTTGACGTTGTAATGCATTTTATTACTCACTTGCTACTACAATAAAACATTTATTTATTTGACTAGGCCTATAGAATTATAATTATCAGACGTGTACAATTAATATTTTATGTAATTGGAGTAGGACGTGAAGGTCAAGGATACAAATTTTGAGGAGAAAAATCATGACTTATATCAAGTAATCCGAGTTATCTCTCTATTCTATTGAATTATTGGTGTGCATTCTTCTCTGCAATTTTATTACGAGCAATAGCCTACTAGTCTCCCGCTACAGTATATACAAATCATTGAATATCACCAATAGTTCTGATTCAGTATTATAAACTAATCATATTCGATTTTCAGTTTCCTCATAGTCAATTTTCAAATTACTGAATATCATGAATAGTTCTGAATAGTCCAATCTAATATTTATGTTTCATATATATCTTCATCACTGTTTAACATTACAGTCACAATTTACTTAATTATTTTTGTTTGTTATGTCATTTAGAGATTGAGAATGGTCCGAGGATTACCTGCATATGAATGGTGGCTGAATCCTCCAGATGAAGTATTGCTCAGGGTTTATCTATTCAATATAACCAACTCTGAAAAATTTCTAAATGGAACAGAGAAAAAGTTGAAATTGGAGGAAATCGGACCTTACATTTTCAGGTATGGTTACACAACATCCTTACCCCCAGATAATAAACCAGGCCTACCAATGTTTTCAGATATTACAGCTAAAACCGACAAATCAGTGTTTTCTGAATCTTTGATATCTCTCAAGACCGTCCTGTAACATCTCATGTCTTGTAATATTAAAAAAACGTATCCAAATTTGCCCATGCTCTATTTTTTACATAGTCAAATATTTATTTTATTTATCGTATTGTTTCTGTTGGTGTAAGTACCTGAAGCTTGTTCCACCCCATCTATAAACTACAATCTCCAATGCTTGCTACATTATTTAGCAAGGGTTGTACTGATGGGAATATGTTGTAGCTGATAGGCTAAACGTGACTTATTTGACATTTTCACTTGGAAAGTATATGAACAAGGCACTAACTCTCTAAAAAATTAATTTTGATTGTAAACTTGGAGATGAAAATTTCACATTATATCTTATTATAATTTTGTAATGGCAACTAAGCCTTTATAATTGATATAATTCCTCAACAACGTAGTCCAATGTGTGTTTTTTCAATGCTCATTTAGTTTGTGGGTATTTTCAAATCGTTCTTTACTGTGTCACAGTACTGACAAAATTCCAAAGAACTGATGAAATATCGTCTGTAGGACAGTGTACCAGGTGTTTCAAAAAGAATGACCCAATTTTAAACAGTAATACTTTTTTTTAAATGTACACAAACCAATTAAACATCAAATTACTCACTGGAGTATCAAGTTTATGATGATGTATTATAAGTGCTGAGGGAGGAAAATAAACACGATCTTTAACGTTGTTCCTCCCTCAGAACTAGATATTGAGTAGCTAAAACCCAGGATAACTGATGCAGTAGCTACAGTCCGAGAAGACATCTTGTGAACAGTCTGGGATGAATTTGGCTACTGTCTAGATGTCGTCCGAGCCTCAAAAGGAGGTCACATAGAAAACTTATAATACATCATCATGAACTTGATACTTCAGTGAGTAATTTGATGTATAATTACTTTGTGTGCATAATTTTTTTAAATAAATATAACTGTTTAAAATTGGGTCATTCTTTTTGAACCCGGTATTATTGGCTACCTCAACAATCTATTCTGATGTGTGTTTTTCATTCAATGCTCACCCAGTTTGCGGGCATTTTAAAATCGTTCTTTACTGTGTCACAGTACTGATAAAATTCCACAGACTTGATAAAATAACAGTCTGTAGAACAGTATACTGCTATTGGATTCCTAATAATCATTTGAAAGTATTCAGGTCTGTACTATATTTCATAACTCACATCAAAATTTAAACCACTTTTCAAACCTGTTGTCGATTGTTGAACTAATTTTTATTTTGTCTTCATTTTTCTCACAGAGAAAAGCTGACGCATTCGAATGTACAGTTTTTTGAGAATGGAACCATGACTTACCGTTCTCATAGGACGGCGATTTTCCTACCTGAAATGAATCATTTGTCTTTGAACGCAACAATAATTGTACCAAATTTAGCTGTATTAGTAAGTATGATTTCAATTTTTCATGTATATTTAGTAACACAAGTGGTTGCAATTTTTTGAGGGACTTGCTTATCTGGAAGGTGAAAAAATTCTGGTGTATAAATTCTACATTTTTTAAATTTAAAATTAATATTTAGTAATGTTGATTTTAAAAACGTCCATCTCCCAGATAGAAGCTATGGAGCTATGGTAGTAAGTAGAATTTTTGTTGTCGGAACAGGTATCTTTGTGCCTAAACCATGGAAGAAGATGATGACGTGGACAAATACAGTATAAATTCAAGACAAGATTTATTACACTTGGACTACAGCGTTTTTAGACGACACAAAACTGATTGAAACTAGAAGCACAATTATCTCATTAAGAAATTTAAATTATTCAACCTATCTGACAGTACCTGTACAAAAATGCCCAATAATTACTCAATCTTGCATTACAATATAACTCTCTCAGTTGATTACTATGGAATTTTACAATTATTGCAAAATCACTGACTTCACTTTTATAAACTACAACAAATCTGGTGTGGCACACCTACACTACTTTTCTTGTCATGAAAAGTTACTCATAAGATATATAGTTTTTTTCAAGTAAAAAAGGTTTGCACCCATCATTAGTGCAGGCAATATTCATAATTTCTACCTTGACCAGCTGTTTTATGAGTTCTTATAAACTACAAAAAACACTAAATTTTCTCATTCTCAAATTGATAGCAACAAACTTTTCATAGGTATTTCAAACCCCTGTTCCAGCATGAATGAAAAATAAAATCAATTCACAATTATAATATTTCCTCAGCTTCACTGTAAGCATTTATGCGAGTAGATCTCTGGTTGTACAATTATGTAACTGGCAATGGTAGGAAGGTGAAGAATATCTGCAGTTCCATTATGCCAACAATAGCGTTATGTTGATGAGCAAATCAGTAGCGATAAAAACGGGCTCTCTTAACCAGAGTGTACCTGGAGTTTCGACGATATCAAATGTGTCTGTTAATTTCTCTCTTGACGTCTTTGAAAAACTGAAAATAGCAAGAATAACTGTTCAAGAACTTTTGATAAAAAACATATTCACTTATTTTTCAATGTTGATAACGTTTTAACATTTTTCCAGGGTATGTCTTCCTATCTGTGGGACTCTTCATTTGTGACAAAAATTGCATTCAATCTATTGTTGAATAGACTGGATTCTCAACCGATTGTGGCATCAACAGTAAACAACTATTTTTGGAATTTCACAGATCCATTAGTAAAAGTTGCCAAAACATTAGCTCCTCACCTAGTACCAGTAGAAAATATGGGCATCCTACAGCAGGTGAATACAATATTATTTCATTCTTTATGTTTCTATTCCCAAGGATTTTATGAATTACTTCAAAGCTTATTTATATTAATATCATGAACTGCATCCTATATTTTTGAAGTAAATGTGGTAATGTATGTATTGATTGCAGATTAATAATTACTTATCAATGTTCTGGATTCTGTACTAGGTGGAGCTATTACTTGTAAGTCAGAAAGCTCAGTGCATGGTGCAAAATGTCTGATAGCGAAAAAACCCCTATTTGTCTCGACTAAATTTTGTGTATTTGTGTGTGTGTGTGTGTGTGTGTGTGTGTGTGTGTGTGTGTGTGTGTGTGTGTGTCCATGTGTGGATGTGTGTGCGTGTGAATGTGTGCGAGAATGATTATAATTGACATATTGATTATTTCAATATAATATCATATTCAATTATTATGTTCTTCATGTTATATAATATTTAAATTTGTATATTAATATTTTATTATATACTAGTATATTCAAGTATTCAAGTGTCCCCACACAGGGAAGCCTATAGGGAACACATTAGAAATTAGAGAACAATATTGTATTTGCTTTTTGGAATGTATTTGATTGTTTTTTTCTAATAAAGAATTTGAAAAAAATTAGTTTAACGCTCACTGATTGCAACTAAACGTTCTACAACTTTAAGGCTGTGCAAAGGCTAAAAATAAACTTTCTACTCTTGATATTTTTCAAAAATTTTCGATTTGTATATCATCAAGCTATCAAAATGAAAAAGTTTTCTCAGGAAAACATTTTTTCTGATCATTACTTTTTGAGATATGAGCGCCTAAAGTTTAAATTTTTGGGACAGAACATTTCAAATTCGTTAAGAGATAAATCCATGAGATTTAGAGGATAGATTCTTCATGGTATTGTTGATCTAGTAAAATAAAAAATTTTCTGAAAATATCATTTTTTGAGAAAGTTATTCAATTTACCAAAAACAGCCAAAAATAACGCAACTAAAAGTTTGAAGTAGTTTAGTAGTTTGAAGATTCGCGAAATCATCCATATGAATTTTTTAATTGCAGTGAACCAACAAATACTAATTTCGAATAAATTTAGTAGTAAATTCCAAATTACATGTTACGAATAGTTTATTCAGTAGTATAGTTATTATTTATTTAGTAGACCTTGTAAATCTCATACGTAACACAATATAGTGAAAAATTAAAAATTTTAGGAAATCTATTACACCAGAAGAAAAAATATAAAACTCTTGGGAAAGTAAAAAAAAATGAATGAAAAATATGTTTATTCTGTTACCTATATTCAACTTGAAAAATGCTTCCCAAGCCTTTTAATTGTTTAGGTTCATCATCTTCTACTTTTAATCCTCTTATGATGAAGCATTTAAATGTAATGCTCATATTCAGTAGAAACATTCAAAACAAAGTTCTAATGTTTTTTTGTTGAATAACATTTTCCGAATTTGATAATTATCCCAATAGTAAGGTTGAAGCAAAATTTACTTTGCTATGTAAAACTAATTACGATTTTCCATTCATGATGATATTCAGCTATATTTTGTCGATGGATTACAAATTTTTCATACTACTGATATAAAAGCCTGTTCATCAACAGAGAATTCCTTTTAATCAACCGAATCAGTACTTTTTTCATCATACAAATTTGAAAAATTGCGAATCATAAAATTGTATGCAAGGTTTTGAATCACTACTTATAATGCACATTTTTCTGTACAGCAATTTTCTGTTAATTGTAGAATTATCATACAAGTAGATACTAAAGTGATGATGGTCCATTTAGTTCTCCAGTGTTCGTTCGGCCTAAAATAATGTGAACAAACAAATCCGAGTACCATTTTCGTCCACCTACTATCTAAAGTCTTATTCTATTCTCTGGTACTGAATAGTAAACCACTACTTTTTTGCCCTAAAGAGTAAAGTGGTAACTCTACGCCGTACATACTTTAACTAACTTCATTTTAATAACATGTGAAGCAACTCTATTGGTCTTTGTCTCTGAGCGTCTATGTTGGAGTCAAGTACGTACTTAACTACGTACTGTACAGTAATGGACTGATGAGGAGATCCCTACAGTGAGGTCCACGTTATAATGACAGTGGATAAAGATAGGAGAACAGCGTTGCCGATTCTCTGTCATGATTAATTATATTTCTACATTGTCAAAAACAGATTTGGCATCGTTGCCGAGCTAGAAAAGGATAGTACTACCTGCTTTGTGGAATGATGGACAAATGTAGCAACATCAAAGTCAATCAACTACTGTCATTATAACGTGGACCTCACTATAGTTGTTCGGTGCGGGGGCGGAAGGAAGCCAACTGCGCATGCCTGACTTCTGTATTCCTGATATTATAAAATTAATGCATGCTGGCAGGGTCACTCCAATATCTAGATGATCAAATGCTATTGCTAAGCATAGTAGCGTCTTGATGCAGTGCAAGGACTGAATTGGTCCAGGGATCAAGTTAAGAGTCCGTGATTATATGAAGGTAGTAAGTAGCTCAAATAATAGACTACCTAGAGTTGTTGTTCAACGAAAGCATACTATTATTTGTGGTTTTAAGTTATGATTGAAGTTTGAACAAGCTTCTTAATATGAAGGGTAATTGAATAATATATTTTTATAAACTAAGGTGAAGTAAGAATGTTGTGTACATGACTGTAAGAAGAGTGCTTCTTGTCCATCAGTGAAATCAGCTCTTGGCTTTTCCGCTCAGGAAGAAATTCCTTTATTTCCTCTTTAAATGTACAAATAATTATTTTAGTACGGTTCTTGTGAGAATATAGGCCCACATTTATTTGAGGGAACTACAGCTTTCTTGTAAAAACTTTTCTTATCCTAATTTTGATCAGTCAGTCCGAACTGCAACTCAGATACGGTATTCATTCTGTCAAGGATTTCAGGTCGAATAAACCTTGCAAGTATGTTTAACCAGCTTAAGAAATGTGCTGAATGACACTTGCGCTACTACAGGTACTCCTCGTATCATACCCATCATGACCTTATGTGAGACAGTGTCATTTTACTATTATAAAAATTATTATGTATATTCTGTGATGTATTTTCTTCAGGACTAGGCAATAGCTTTTTTATGAGTCCACTACTACCCTCTTGTTGTTCTTATTTTGCACCTGGGGAAATTTGGTGATGCAAAATAATGAAAAGTTATCGGTTCAGTAGCTCATACGTGATGATGCGTCATTCGTGAATTTCCCGTTCCGTACATGTGTAAAACGATTCTTTTCTTTATTATATTATAGATATAGATGACACGACATGTCTCAGCATATTCAACCATTTTCAAGTGTCAATTTTAAATTATACTTGAAATATTCAAATAGTATCATACGAATGTATTAAAAATAGAAACAAAAATGTACTAAGGAATAAATTTAGAAGATATGTATATTTCATGTACGTTTGATCATTTTTCTGTCATCCACTGCTCTCATTATAAGAATTGAGTCAGTAAAAATTTATTCTGTACTGATTTAAATAAAGTAATATTGTTTTCAGATTTATCATAAGTTTTCTGATGATGTAACCGTATATTTCGGACCTGGAAATGGAAGACGATTCTTTACTATAGACAAATTCAACGGCCAATCAAGGCTCGGCTACTGGCCGAACGAGACTTGTGACACAATTCAAGGATCAACTGAAGGTGTCACTTATCATCAGGGAATCAAGAGAGACGATGTTCTGAAATACTTGCGCAAAACGATTTGCAGAGTAACTCCTCTTCATTATACCAGTAGGAAAAATCATTTCTATAATAGTATTATTAAATCATATGACTTCCATTGGTGGAGAGAACGTATTAGGTGTAACATATATCCTGTATCAACGAGCAAAATAAATTTATCCATTTTGAGCTCACACTCATGGGTAAAATAACTTCTTATATTGGAATTTTAATTTTATTAAGTATCAGCTTTTCAATGCAGTTTCCATTGGTGTGACTCGACTCTTTGTAATTTTTCTTGAAATGAAATTTACTCATGCAGTAAAATTTCGTGTGAGTATTAGATACAAAAAAGTTTTTGTCCATAGTCTGTGAAGTACTTCAGAATTAGGTATATTATATAATAGGTATATTTTTTTAAATACTTCACCCGTATTTCATTTACTCTCATATTTAAAAGTATGTATCCTTATTTTATTACAAATCAAATACAAAATAAAACAGTGCATTCAATAATTTCAAATTAAAAATGTTTTTATTTAAGAAAAATTAAATAAACACAGTTGTACATAATGAGAGAATACCCATTAACGATTTGAGTCTGAGCGATTTCATCTTATCGATTTTTTGCAGGAGATGTTCAAAAGCTGGGAATGAAAGCATACCAGTTCGATCTGCCAGCGGATGTTTATATGCAGCCGACTGATGGAATAACTGAGCAGTGCTTCAATCATCCTGGAAGTCCAGATCTCCCTTCCGGAGTTATCGATGCGTCACCGTGTAATTATGGTAATTATCTTTAGAAATAATTGAACTAATAATATTTCTCTACGTGTGCTTCCAAGAGGATTCTGAAAAGATGAATATCAAGGATTTGTTTCATCGTAGTTTCATTATTTTAGTAATTGTAAACTTGATATAACGTTTTTAGGAAACTAATTCCTCTACGAGTTCTCCCAAGGGGATTATAAATAAATATAAAGGATTTGTTTTGTCGGGGCTCTACTATTTTAGTAACTGTATCCTTGTAATAGCGTTCTTAGAAAACTCATAATATCTCTGAAATTGTTTCTTCGAATAATCACAATATCATCTCACTAATGATGATTTCATTTTCAAAACAATTGAGACTCTATTGTTTTGAAAATCTATAAAAGTCGAAATTGACACTTACTTCTCTCTCTGCTTTTCTCTTTTTTCCTTCTGTGTTTTCTATAGTAGTCTCCCTAATCTGGCACCAATGTTAATAAAGGACAAATAAATGGGTACTAATTGACTTGGTTAAAAATAATAATGCAATTAATATAATTATCAGTTATTTGGCCTCAAATCTATTTTCATTCATATATGAACATTTCATCTTTTTAACAGGTCATCTCATTTTTTCATTAATAAATTGTTCACTTTTGCTGCACTAATTATTTTTTCAAATATGGGATATATATTATTTTTACAATAGAATTGTAAAAAAAACTTGGTAGCATTCATTATTCAATAATATTGGAAATGGAATATTCTCAAATCCGTGAAAAAGTGATTGTTGTTGATAAATGAATAGATAAATAGAAATCCATATTAATGTGAAATTATTATGGCTTCCAAAAATGATTTATTAGGTTCTAAATAATATTTCAACGATTGATTCGGGTTCCTATTGATACTGCCAACTAAATACGATAGCCTACCGCTCATCAATAAGAATAATAGTAACTCGATTGATCAGTAAATCATGAATTGTGTGCACGAATTGAAAGTTCGTGTCATCATACAACATTTTAAATGCATCAGTTGTAGAAATTACGATCACACCATGATCTCAGACCCAATAAGTAACAATGACTCGAGATCAATTTGTGTTTGATATTAACGCAGACGCTTTCTATATACTCTAATAACAAAATTTGTTTTATTTCACGCATTGTTTTATAATTATTGTGCACTGCTTTGTAATAAAACTCTTCAATTGCAGCTGTTTAAAATATTTCTATAATTATTTTTTTCATTGATGTGCAATGATTAGGATTCGCATACATGTTTCATCCATCTTAGCTTGGATACAAGCAAATTTGATGAGAATAACAGACTTTTGCTGTCCAAAACTGCTCTCAAGCTCAAAATATTATATCAAATATTTTTTTCATTTATTCTCAACTTAATCTAAATGATTCCAGATTTTCCGGTTGGCGTATCATTTCCACACTTTATGAATGCTGATAAGGTTGTGCATCAAAAGCTGGAGGGTTTAAATGCCAGTCCAGAAAAGCATAGTTCCTTTGTAATTGTAGAACCGGTGAGTTGTATCTTACATTTTATTACTGTATTCATTTTTCATCAGTAAAGCATATTATGAAAAAACTGAAAAGTTTTAGAAATCTGTGTATTCTCATGAACTGAAGTTGAAATGTTTGTTCTTGTGAATTTAAAGTGTTGCTCAACTGAGAATTTTCTTTCTAGTAACCTTTCCCTAATACCCTGATGTGTATAATACAGTAATATCAATAAAGTAAGGCTTTTTAAGGTTGTGGTGATGGTAGTATAAGTGAGTGCGTTAATGGCCTTTGAAGAGTTATTGATAATAATTCAACCTTTTATTAATCCATTTAGATTGGTCACTATACAAATTAGTTCCAGTATCAATGGACTTCGAGGCACTACTCACATTAGCACGATCTAAATCGTACGACTTCAGTCGCGGTAATTAAGGATGGTATGAAGTGGAAAATTTTACTGATTTTCCAAAAAAAATTTAACCTGTTTCGTTTATATTCACACTATTTTACTTCAAATCCCAACCTCACTGTATTGAGCATATAGGATACTCAAGTCTCACATCTCTTGCGACCAGCGTGTTGAGTTACCTTGAAACTTTGTCTCGAGTATAGTATCCAATCAGTGGATCTGGAGTGCCCAAACGGCTTAAACTACACACAGAGGTCGTCTAATCATTTGAGGTTAGAACTATGATTACGGTAGTGTAAATAGGAGAAGTAAGTTAAAGGTTAAAGTTAGCTTGATTGAAGGTTTAGGGTAAGGTTCTACTTTGAAATGGCAATATGCTTGTATTATTCAGAATTTTTCAATCATTTTAAAATTTCGAATTACAAATTTTCACATCGTAGTTGACAAAACACTCACTCACTTTGAGCGATGATCTATAAGTCGCTTCGCGATTTTAGTCGCATTAGTGTTAGTATTGCCAAACATTTTCAAGAAACACAGGTCTCACGAATAAAAATATGAAACCAACTGGTCTGTCTATGAAATTACCAAGTTTTGCTCTTTCTAACACGAAATCTGATTACTGTTTACTGAATTTGAAAAAATATATTTTCCATCTCTGTGACCATCTCACTGACATACTTTTGAATAGATGAATTATTGGAATAGGCCTATGCTTTATCGAATCTAACCACTTTTACCATAAAACCAAAATCACAGATTACAATTTTAAGCGAATTTTCTCTCTTGCCATAATAGATTTCATATTCATCCCGGTAAGATTGAAAGATGGCTCATTACCGGCCTAAGTTCATATATCTTCTCAAATTATTTTCAATATTTGAAAAAACTTGCACAATCGGACAGATTTCTGCTAGAACACTCTGTGAAATTATGAAATTTGTGCCAACAATTTTCAAATAATTAATTTATTCAGTTTAATATCACTTATTTCCGTAATTGAAATTGTTACAGACTACTGGAATTCCAATGGAATCACGAGCTCGTAGTCAATCAAATGTAATAATGAGGTCAGTTTCTGGAATTCCTCGTGTGAAAAGATTCAGCGATATGTTTATTCCAATGTTTTGGGCAGAATATGTAAGTATAATCACCTCATTTACCTTTTTTGCATGTATTTGATTTGATAAGTGTCTATAGGCTATAATAATGTGAGGTATAATAAAGGTGTTTGTTCATGTATCTGAGGAAACTTTTGACTTGAAATACGAGAAAATGAGAATTATTTGAAACATCATATTAAGCAGATAGCTTCCTTATTACTCAAATACTGGAATGACGCTCCTCGAAGTCATAATTTCAATTTTCCGACTAGATCAGAATAATGATCAAAACTCACATTTCTTGATTTGAAATACTTCTAATTTGCATTGTTGCCATGCGATCGAGTAGTGGACATTAGAATAGGATGAAGTTTAAAATTAAAAATGTTCATAAAACTTGAAGTTTGAGAATTAAAAATTGAAATAATACTTATTCATTTATACAGGGCTAATTGATACAAATTGATTGCCCACGCACGGGCTTTATACCTATGTAGGCACATTTTCACAAAATTGTAAATTATTTTCTAGTTTTTACACTGTAAATCATTGGGTATGATATAATATTATAGAATATCTCATTAATTGTAATTTTCTTTTTGTATATCTCTTATATTCTAATTATCAAGCACTGTAACATTTAAAATCTTGGAAATTAACACATTTTTGACTGACTGAAAGTTTTCCAATAGAATCACTAAAAAACGAAAAAAGGGTACTAGTGATTTTGTAAAAAATTCTATTAACACAGAGTTTATAACCCATTTCATACAATAATTATGACGTGGAAATGATCTTTATTAATTGAAACAGCTATCTATTCCTAACGGAGGAATTCCATTGCAAAGTACGGTTGCATAACCAGTACAATTCTACGTTTTCTGCTTATAAATTATTCACTTCCCTTCTAATAAATGATTTCTCTTATGTCACTGTTTGGTGAGATGAATATGACACCATAGATGTTGAAACTGTCATGGTTGTGTTTTTCTCGAAAGAAAATGTGATAGTTGACTACATCTTTGTGTTTTCATTATGAATGGTTTATCTTCAAAAGAATAATTTTGCAGTAATGAGTTCGCAATTGGGAGAGATGCCTCTCAAAATAGTATCTTATTTATATGAAGAATTCGGTGATTAAAATTTTGTCGTTGCATGCTTTATTTATTCAGCAATCTATATATTCCTAAAATTTCTGTTCAATAAATTATATTAGAATAAAATGTCTCTTGTAACATGAGGCTTTATAGAACAAAGAAGTAAATGTTGATGATGAATCATTAGCGATAATCATAAGATTATGTTTCTGTTCGATAAAATTTCTGTTCAATAAATTATATTAGAATAAAATACCTCTTGTAACATGAGGCTTTATAGAACAAAGAAGTAAATGTTGATGATGAATCATTAGCGATAATCATACGATTATGTAAATAAAGTACTGTATTTCTATGGCAACCTTATGATAATATAAAGTAGTTGGTCAACAATTGAATGGGTCACTAACATGATTCAACAGTGTCATAGCCTGACCGTATGATAATAATCAGATCCCGTCGTGGACTGTCAAACTGTCATGTCATTAGGTTTCAATAGTTACTTATACTATGTGATTGTTCCGGGCTAGACCCTATTGATAATTTTTAATATAATTGATCTATTAATAATTATTGTTATGAGATCAATGATTACTGTTTGTGTTTCAGAATCAAGTGGGCCTGCCCTGGTACATTACGGCGCTCATGTATTCCACTGTGATAATCCTACCTGCTTCGCAGTTCTACATATCAATTAGTTTTCTTCTTTTAGGACTCTCAATTACTAGTCTAGCACTAGTTCGTATATTTAAGTTAAGTAAATCAAATAATAAAACGCTTTGCTCCTATAGCTCCTTAGATCTTCTCCCACCAACACCTTCGACGGCTTCAGAATGCTGATATTTGATTCAAGATTCACTCTGTGAAAACTATTTCAGAGAGAACTCGTATTTTGATGTGCTCATTCACAGGATATCTCAATCTCTAATAACCAATATTCTTAGTAACCAAGAATGTTCGTATAATGAACTGAGACGAGTACTTACTCAGAAAATATGGGCTATCAGAGTCACCCATCCGTTGTATTACGTGGAGATGGTCTGAAAAGTAAATTTGCAATAATTCAACGTAAAAAGTGTCTTTTAGTCTCTACTTTTTTATAGATTTGCATATCTGCAATAGACTGTTAGTTGAATGAAGGACACCTAAAACGCCCTACTTTAATTTTTCTTTCCAAGAGAGGGTAAATTAATGTAGTTGTATCCTCTGTCAAATCGATAAGCTTGCTAGGTTATGATTTATCTTTGATTCAGGATTGAATCGCAATCTCAAAGTACCAAGAACAAGCTCAGTCTATAATTTTGATATCAAATCACATAATTTCATCAATAAACTACACATCGACTTCCAATTGTTATTGGAATAATTTTAAGGAATTGTGTATCCTACCTACTGGACTCATTCAAATTTTTACTTAAGCTAAGGAAATGTATCTATAGTATTATAACTATCATCATCCAAATAATAAATAACGAAAGCTCGACATTAAATATAATTTTATAAGTCATCAATTTTTTCATTAGTTTATGCATTTGTATTTATTCAATGCTTGTATTATTAGGGATTATATTCATTCCTCTCCGATCATAATAATGTAATAATTGTAAATTTGTTATATTCCCTACTTGAAATATTGTTGCATTTGTGCAATAATTTCGTGTGAATGTTTGTTTATTGTTAAGCGTGTGAGAATCTTGAATGATTGAGAATTATTTATGATTATGGAAAATTTGTTATGTTGCTGTACGTCCAAAATATTCATAGCTCATTTATCATGACCATTGTATAAGTTTCCTAATGAAAAATTACTAATTTTAATAAAAACAATATTTAAACATTACCTTGTTACAACCAGGTAAACATTTACCTGAAATTTCCTCATTGCAGATTTTGCAAACTTTTCAGACTAAACATTTTGATAGTGGAAAATTCTCTGATCATAATTTGATACTATTTATTATTGTTTATAACCATTTTCCATTTAGAACTTTTATTACTTTTGGGGTTTTCCAAATTACATCAATTTCCAAAAAACATCTATAGAAAAATATATTTTCAAAGTTACAATAAACCCGTATTAACCTGAAATCAGTTAATGATCATTGTGCTTTATAAAGCCACACTTTTTATAAAAATAATAAGACTGTATTTGTAAAATTATGAACCTTACCATTCTATAACGTTACGTATAAGTTATCACTTATTAAAATTTACACTATGAACAGAAATGTTATGGAATTTCTCCATATTATTAAGGTGAACATATGACAATATCGCTTTCTTCACCTTATCACCCATTATGTTATAAGTTCTACAACTAGGTAAAGTTGTTTACGCGCTACTATCAATTCATTGTTTTCGTTTATTTTCTAAATTCGTGAACTTTATCAAACTCTTGAGTATATCTATCATTCGGAAACTTATAATTTTCATTGCTTCACATTCAGTCCCTAAAGATAATAAGTTATCTGAAACTAAGATTTGAAGATATTTCTTCAATAAAGAACCAAAGAATCATATATCACAATAATTTATCATAACCTTGTTATTTAATATAGCAACTAAGGTTAATAATATTTTGGGTTCTGTTCAGTTGTTAAATAATTCTTGTATATTTCTATGATATCGATTTGTTGATTTGAAAATCACGGGGATGTGTCAATTTTCCACTTTATTCAGTGACTATAAATTCTGATATCAATATCAAATCACATTGAATGATTGTAATATTCTATTACTTATAATTATCTTGAGTATAACCCAAAAAAAGGTTTTGACTCTTTGCCCAACCTTTCTTGCAAATTATTGTGAATATCTTTCAAAACCTTGAGGAATTTGGCATTGTTTTTATCTACATTAAACAGTTCTGTAAAATTCGAACAGAATTTCCTTTATGACATTGTTTGCAATACCGTATTATTATCCTAATTCATTATAATCCGCGTCCATTGCTGTTATACTGTGGAAAATTCCAAAAACTGGTTGGAATCATCAATAAAATTATTATTGGAACACACAAATAATTATTATTACATCGAATTTTCTCGCTTGGAAAATTAGAATGTCCTTGAAGTTTTTGTATTTTTTCTACTTTATTCAGTTTTATTCTGTGATGAAATCATCATTACCTATCAGGTTGATCAAAATATGCCTTATAGTTTTTATAAACATCATCGAATTCAACAGTTTCTACTAGATACTGTATTTGTATGTCAGTGTAATCTTAGAATAACTTCTTATAATAAATGAATGAATTAAATATGTTATTAAATACCTTACCGTATCTTGATGATTTCCAGTGTCCAATCTCCTATCTAGGTTTTTACACTCATGTGTGAAAGATTAAATTGCAACCACTTGAAAATTGATCTAGAATTTCAACCTTTAATGGTTTGATGAATATTTTAAGTAATAATGGCACTCTTCTTATTTGAATTTTGAACAGGATGAGAAATAACAAGAGCAGTAGTGAATAATATTGAATTCACAGCATCCTATTCGCTTTCATAAATCATATGCTGGATCAACAAAATTATGAAAAATATTATTCATTGCTTAGATAGATAAATATTGCTTGTAAGCAAAAATTAATATAGAAAAATTGAAATAAGAATAATTGGATAGAAAATTACTGTGAATTCGATTGATTTTATTTATTAATGATGATCCATGATATTCTCGCTCAATTATTCATGTTCTTCCTACTAGCATCATGATGTGCTGAGTGCTGACATGGAACATCAATCATAATGTGTGTCCCGCTTTGAAGTCATTCAAACGTGGTCACCTTATATTAGCATCATCATCCTAATCTTCTCTTTCATGCTTATTATATCATCTCTCCATCATAATTTCATGTTTAATCTCAACTTAAAAAAACATTGGGAACTTTTCCTAACGTTGGGGAAGCTAGTCAGCAATTGTTTATCGTGCAGATAGTGTGCTTCAAATCAGGAGTTGAAAAATAAAAAGTTCAGGTACAATGTTTCAGAAAATTAATTAATACTTTCTAATGATGCTTACATTAGCCTAATGTTTGTTCGTGAAAAAAATATAATAGTCATGTTTTTTCCTCTTTTTGATAAAATTGGTGAGAGACCTAAACGTATCTAACGTTTTGATCAAAGAATCGTTAGGCCAACTCTGTTCTTGAAATTTTTAAACTGTGTTGAAGCTAATTAAGTATAGTACGTACAAAATTACTCTTGACTTTGAGGGATATGCACAGAAGAGAAAGGTAGGTATACAGCGGCGGCGATGTTGCCGTTCTAAAGCGGCCAGCGTTCTCTAATATCTAGTGATCAAGTGCTCATGATACACTTACGAAGTTTCCTGTCTGAAAGCACTGAGTCGACTGAGTCTAATCGACAAATTGGCAACTACGCTTCTACCTATGACTATTCATTACTGTAATTGGCTGATCTTCCTCCATTTCTCTGCGCCACATATTCCTCCAAGTCAAAAGTAATTTTGTATGGACTATAGTTGATATTGATATCAAGTTCTGTATTGACACTTGTGAAATTCATGACACAGTTATCTGTTAAGAGTTAAAAGAAAGGAGGGGAAAATAAGAATACTTCTTAAATAAAAAAACAGATAAATCTTGTTATTTTTCAAAATAATACAATATTCAAATACAAATTTCATTTATTACAACAGAGTTGAACACAAAAATACATAATATACACTGAGTAAATGAATAAAATAATTACAATTCAAATATTAAATAGGCTACAGTAATTGAATAGAGAAATGATTAACTTAAAGTAATAATTATTACAATTATAAAAAATAGCTGCTCATAAATAATATCCTTGTATTATTATAATAGCATGAATCACATCATTGCTGAGTGTTCATTGACAAATTCAGGGAGGGCTACTATACAAAAGTGGCATGTTGCAGATGACGAGGCCAGACTCTGGCTTAAAAATTTGAGAATGCATGTATGAATTATTCATTTGTTTGTACTTGTCTCTTTTTGTTCGTTTCTGCCACTGCCTATCCATAGGACACACACACACACACACACATATATATATATATATATATATATATATATATATATATATATATATTAATTAAAATTAATAAAAATATTGATCATAATTACATCCTATACTTTCAGATCCTATAACTGCAGATTATATTTCAAAAAAGCCTTGACAATTGAGTAGAATAGCAGTATCACTCTTTTAAAAGATATACAGAGATGAATAGAATACTTTTGTCAGTGTTTTATAAGATTAAAATTGAACATGATGGAATTAAAAACAATAGGTTGTCTATTCTTATTAATTAAAAAATCTATTCTGCCTGGAACAGTACAACCATAGTCATACATAAATAAAACAATCCGAGTAGAATAGACAGTATAATTTGTTTATACTATTTAAAATGAAAAAATGTTACAACTTCTCTGACTACACTGTTTAATGTAGGTATTGAATTTTACAAATAAAAATGGATCTTTGTAAAAAAAATACTGCAGTGTCGATCTTTTTATATAATAATCGAGTCATAAATTTCAAAACTAAATCTAGTGTAAAATCAGTGAAAATTTTTATTTAGATATATTTGAAAAAAATAAACAAACCAGGACTCTTCAATTATTTAGACAATTTAAATTATTTGCTAGTTGACAATGAATAATACTAAATATTTCTAATATACAGTGTTTCTGAACTTCCTACCTATTCCAACTCTTGGAATTGTTCCTGGGTACAAAGCATATCTAAATATCATTTTAAAACTGTTCAAAAGTCCTTAGTTACTAGCACAGCCACCATTTTATATTTTTCAATTATATATTTTTTCTAAATAATGAATGAACATAGGGAAGTGAAACCTTGTACAAACATTTATGACAACTAGACAGAGCTACAACAAAAATATGCATACTTTAAAATTGAAAAAAAAAACAAAATTGGATGTTAATACTATTATTATTAATATGATACTCTCAACTCGTCTTGAACCTTAGGATAATTGAAAAAAAAATATTTAATTTGTACTGCTTACAAATTTACATTCCCAGTCAACTGGAACGCAAGATAGTTTATCTTGTTCACCTTAACGCATCGTTTATCTTATAATCAGGGATTACAAAGATAATAATAATCCTTATCTTAATAGCGGGAATATTTTTCATCAAACCGTCCATCTTTTGCCTATCCACCAAAACCTAAATCGCGTAAAAATGGAGATGGAGAAATTGTGATTTCAGATTTGGATTCAGCGCCCTCAAATTAATAAAATGCCTCGCGAGTAGTTGAAAATAAAAAAGTTTTTTATCGATTGTATATAACGCCATTTAATTTTTTTCTTTCTTGATTCTCATAATACTCTCAGAATTTGATGTTGATATTATGATTTACTATCATGATGTATTAAGATGTACTATATACTGTTGATAAGAATACTATCTACAAAATTTCAATCCATTTACAATCACTGTGTCTCGAGATATGACATGTAAGCAAAGCCATTTAGCGATTAACAGTTATATTTCTGTCATTATGTTGTTAAATATAGCATTATCCAGTTGAATCAGCGAAAAAATACGATATAATTTATTATTACTCATCTACCGGATATATGTCAACCGTATACAATTCAGACTCAGAAAATAGGAAAACGGACGACATAAGACGGATGCGTGTGGACGCAATTTTACATCCGTCTTTTGCTTGAGCAAAACACTGATGGTAAACTTGAGCGTCTGGACCCGGCTTTAGACAATCATACCAAAATTTGAACATTATATAATATTTACTTCAGCTGAGAGTCTCTTTGTTTTGGATTTGATTTTATGAAAAAAAGATCAAGGTGAGGAATGTTGTGTGAGTTTGTCACACTAGATGTTTGTTATTTGTATCAGTCAATAATTATTACTGACTGTTACAAATAACTATTATTCGCAAAGTCAATAATTTTGATCAAGCATATTTTCATTCTCAAAATAGGACAAATCATCTGATAAAGACTGCATTCTATATATTGTATGGATTGAGTTAGTGGTGGCTGGAGGGACTTCACCGCGTGAGGAATGGTTTGCCTGCAAAACTTTACCTACACACACAGAGCTTCAGTTGGGTATTTAGGACAACTAAAGTATTGATGAATCCCACTTACTTTTATGTTGTCAATGGTTCTTGTTCAACTGAAATCCCCCTGGGGCGTAGCCCACCCAAAATTTTGACCAATTATTGATGCAAACAGAGAGTAACATTTAATTAGTAGCACAGTAGCAATTCAGAAGTCGTAGAGAGAACATCGTTTTAATTGTTCGTCGTAGTTTAGTGTAGTCAGCAAATTTTTGTGTGAGTGTACAAAAATTTCGTCAGTAGTGATAATTAGGTCAGAGCATTGAACTGTGTACAACGTTAAATACTGTAAATTCGATATGAAATGGGATCGCCAGAAAAACTTTCTCAGTTTCTAGCATCGGAGTTTGAGGAAAGTGAAAATACTAGATGTGAAAGTGATAATCCTCAAAAATCAATGGAGCCCAATAAAGATAATAATTTGGTTAACCAACTTTGGACTCTAAAGGCATCTTTTGAAGATTGGGGCACAAAGCTGTATGATAAGAAAAAAATATGTCAAGCAGACTATAAAGAATTTCTTGTGCTTTGTGAGAATCTTGCAGTAATCGCAGGGAAAACCGAAGTGAGCAGTGAGGGAAACGCGCAAAATACAAAGGTAGATGAAAGACTTAACATGATTGAAAAACAAATTGAGAAGCTTTCATCAAGTCTGATAGTTTCAACTCCAATCAAGAAGCCTAGCTACGCCGAGATGGTCCAACTACCCAAGAAGAAAGAAGAAAAGAAGCCAGGAGAAACAAAGGAGAAATCCAGTGAGCAGAGGAGCCGGCCGGTTCCTAAGGATAAGACTATCCTAATAAAGCCGAAGGAGATCCAGGGAACGGAAAAACAGACCAGCGAGAACCTGAAAAAAGTTATTAAAAAAACTATGTCTATCGAGAACTCTTTGAAAGTTAAAAAAGCAATCAATGTGAATGGCGGAGGAGTACTTCTTGTGATGGACTCTAGTGTAGATAAAAATAAAATTTTTAGCGATTCTACGCTACAAGATGCTAAATTCGAGGTAAGTGAGCCACCTAAAATTAAACCTAAATTGGTAATATACAATGTCCCTGCCGAGTGGAGTCAAGAAGAAATAGTTAGCGATATTTTCAATAGGAACTTTCAAGATTATATTTCACTTGAGAAATTCAGAAATTCTTTTAAACCAATTTTCAAGATAGGCCCAAAAGATAGGAAGCAGGTTAACTGGGTTGTAGAATGCGCAGCAGATATTAGAAATAAATTAAAAAATATGAGAAGAGTATTTATAGACTGGTCATCAAGCAATGTAAAAGACTTTGTATCAGTAAGTAGGTGTTTCAAATGCAATGGACTTGGCCACATCGGACGTTTCTGTTCCCAGGAACACAACACATGCAGCCACTGTGCAGAGACCAATCATGATATCAAGTCGTGTCCAAATCTAAATAAACAACCAGTATGTACAAACTGTAAAAAACGTAACAATCCAGCTAACCACAAAGTAAGTGACAAAAACTGTCCGGAGTATGAAAAGGCGCTGAGGAAGGTTGTTGAAAAGACCGACTATGGGTATTAAAAAGATTTTTCTCGGTGCCTTGCAACACTTCAGTAAACAGAAAGTTTCTATTGTTACACAAAATAATATTACCAATAAGAATATATGTGAAACACTAGATACATTTAAAATGTTCAACATGACTGTTAAAACCCCAAAAAGTAGAATCAATCTTGTTTATAATTATGGTGAATATGTAGATTTAGTTATCTCGTTTGCATGTAAAGAAGGAGACAACATGATGTTATCTAAGGGGCTTTCAAAATTCTTACAATGCTCCAAAATTGATTTTAACGAATGGTTACAACTTCCTAACACTGAGGTAAAATATGTTAAGGCCTTTTCTGTAGAATCTCACTGTCCTGTATTCATTGTAGAAACAAGCAAACAAGCTCAACTAAGATTTAATAATATGCTTGCTCTACTTAACAGGTGGAGTTTGGATAATTACCCTTTAGTGATAGGAATTGATATTTTTAACTATTCAATTCAAGATAATATACCGTCAATAAGTATGCTGAGTTCTGTCCTTGAAAATGAAGCCCTTCGCTTTGTATTTTATAATCAAGGGATTAGAAATATTGATTACTTGGAAATACTCAGTCAATTTAATAACAGCGATACTGAGTATCCTGCTGGTTTTTTTGAGGGTATATCAAAGTACGAAAGATATATTAATACAATGATAGACCTGCGTAATCTCCTTGAAAAGGCGGATGCTGAAAATGCTAAAATATATAAAGAAGTTCTCAATAGTATATACAAAGACGTAACAAACAAAACAATTGATGCTGTGAAGAAAAAAATATGAACATATTTGATAATGATATGAAGAAATTTTTATTCAAAACAAACACTTTTTACAGAATGGGGTATAGTCTAGAAGAAGGAGGCAAATATGTTGAATTCCTAGAAGCCGAAAATAAGTTCAAAACCACTGAAAAATATATATTAGTCACTAAAGATACAGAACTTATGCTGGATGGCGAGCTAATAACTAAAATAAATAAAATACACATCAACAAGCCTCTATTCCCACAAGTCAGTTGGATAGAAGGAGTACCTGGCTGTGGAAAATCTACATATATCATAAGAGAACACACGCCAGGAAAAGATCTAGTATTAACTCAAACTAGAGCAAGCATTAAAGATATAAGAGAATCAGTCTCAAGACGTTACACAAAAGAGAACTTATCTATCCAGCTTAAATTAGATTATAGGACAGTAGCATCCTACATAATTAATAATTCGGGCAAAAAATATGAAAAAGTTTACATTGATGAGGGACTAATGATGCATGCGGGATACATCGGATTTATTGCAGAATTGAGTGGAGCAACGGAAATTATAGTAGTAGGTGACTCCAACCAGATACCTTACATAGAAAGATCTCCAGTAGTTACCAAGTGGAACAAAATTTCAGATTTCTGTGAGCCTGAGGAATATATAACAATGACTAAGCGGTGTCCTGTAGATGTCTGTTTTGCCCTTCAATCATTCTACCACGAAATCAGCACAAAAAACCCCCAAATAAAATCTATACTTCCAACTTTCAAAAACGGCGAAACTCATCAGCTAAAGGAAGATACTCTGATACTGACATTTACGCAAAAAGAGAAACAAATTCTAAGTGATTCAATGAAAAAATATAAGTCTCAAAGAATTAACACAATTCACGAAGCACAGGGGCTCACATCAAAGGATGTAGTATTAGTGAGAATTGACACAAGAGACAATACAATTTATAACAGTGTGCCGCATGCTATTGTTGCAATATCCAGGCATACAGAAAGTTTCAGGTATCTAACAACAGGCTACAATGATGCAGTTCAGGACATAATTGATAGAGTGAAGGACAGGACAGGAGAAGAGCTTTTGTCATGGAATCGAGAAAGGTTGTTGAAAGGAGAAGCTAATACTAACAAAATTGATCATGGCTGATATCGATGAAATCCTTACATCACTGGAAACTGATAACTTCACTCCAGAAATCGATGACTACATTAATTTTGTTCCTTCCATAAATGGAAAAAATGTTGAATTTTTAAATATTTTTTCAACTAATATCCGTAGCCTCCATGCAAATTTCAACCAGCTCATTTGTTGTATAAACAGCTTAAAAACTGATATACATGTAATTGTTCTAACCGAAACTTGGCATACCGAGAACATGCCATTCACTTACAAGATCTCTGGTTTCACCGAAGTAAATAAATGCTCAAAGATGAACAAATGCGACGGTCTGTGCATTTATGTTAGAGATAATATTGATGTCTGTGAGATTGCCTGTAACATAGTTGATGCCAACTCTTTGTGCTTGGAATTGAAAATGTCGGATGAAAAGATTTTTAGAATTATAGGAATTTATAGATCACCTAGAAATCAAAACACTGAGAATTTTATCAGCAGTCTAAATAACTTCCTCGATAATATACCTAATTCAATAACTGTTTGCATGGTTGGTGATATAAATATTAATATTCAATCAACTAGCAAACAGGTTCAGGAATACCTGCATATTTTACTGAGCAGAGGTTATAAGTCTTATATAAATGGGAGTACTAGAGTCTCGACCACAACTGAATCGTGCATAGATCACATATTTTTCAAAAATAACAGCAAATTCAACTATATTTTTGGAAATATTTTCAAAACAACAATAACTGATCATTATTCTGTACTATTACACTTGGGTAATGAGAAAAATCCTGAAACCACTTCACATAGAAACAGGCCTACAAATAACGTTAAAATTGCATACAACTACAAACTAATTGCTGAAAAATCGGAAAAAGAAAATTGGAATACTATTTTTGGAAATGATGATACTATAGATACCCTAGTTGACAATTTTGTGGATCGTATAAATGGTTTTATGGATTCAAGTAAAACTGAGAAGTATATTCCTCGCCGAAAGCGTCCCTTAAAACCTTGGATTACGAACGGAATAATAAGATCAATTATTATACGGGATAAAATGCATGATAAAATAAGAAAAGGCCCTGCAGATGCTGATTCGATAAATACATACAGAGTTTATCGTAATACTTTGAATAGGCTCATAAGTGAGGCGAAGGATAACTATTATAGGGATAAAATCGAACAATGTAACACCAATAGTTCAAAGCTTTGGAGGTGTATTAATGAGGCTATCGGGGAGGGGAAGAAAGAGTGTTGTAAAATTGGAGTTGATGCCAAGAGGTTGAATGACTTTTTCACCAATGTTGGGGAGAGACAGGCTAGAACTATAAACAATGATCCCACAAGCTCTCAAAATTTCAACTTCAACAACGATGTAATTGAAACTCCTCTACCGAATTCCTTCTTTATGAGACCGACAAACTTCAATGAAGTTCAAGCGACAATAAAAGAGCTGAAAAATAACTGCACCCCAGGCTTGGATAATCTCAATAACACAGTACTCAAACATATAAGCCACACTATTTCACAGCCGCTTTCCGTGATTTTCAACAAATGCTTTGAACAAGGCTACTTCCCTAAACATTTCAAAACCGCCAAGATAAAACCTTTATTCAAACAAGGAGATCCCTTGGACCCAAGTAACTACAGACCAATCAGCCTTATTAGTAATCTAGCAAAAATCATGGAGAAAATTATAAAGAAGAGATTAGTTGTGTATTTGAACAAGCATAAAATAATAGATAAGAATCAATTTGGATTCCAGACTGCGAAAAGTACCGAAGATGCGTTAATTGAATTTTCTAATACTGTTCAAAACTTGAATTCCATTTACAAATCTATAGCAGTTTTCCTGGATATTAAAAAAGCCTTTGATACTATACCACATAGTTTTCTTTACAATAAACTCGAAAGATATGGCTTTAGGGGAATATTTCTAGAACTCATAAAGAGCTACTTGAGAGATAGAACCCAGTCTTTAACAATCGACGGACTTACTGATGTCTCCAAAATGACCTCCTACGGTTTGCCTCAGGGAACGGTACTATCACCAATCCTCTTTATATTATATGTCAATGACTTATTAAAGCTGAAATTAAAAAACGCCACAACTATATCTTTCGCAGATGACACTGCAGCTATTTTCCATGGGGAATCTTGGACTGGGGTACATGAAATTGCAGAACAGAACTGTTTGCTCATAAAAAATTGGTTGGACAGAAACACCCTGAGCCTGAACATTGAAAAAACCAATTACATCACCTTCGCATTCAATACAACTGGTAAACCTGATGAGAATTTAAATCTGAAACTCCACTCAAACTGCAACAATAACTGCACCTGCCCTACTATAAAAAGAGTCAAAAGTACCAAATATCTAGGTGTCCAAATAGATGAAAATTTGAAGTGGGACATACACATAAAATTTATTTGCAGAAGAATGAGATATCTATCCTATAAATTCTACGAAGCAAAAAAAATTCTGAACTCAAAACATCTAAAAATGGTTTACTTTGCACTGGTCCAGTCCATAATTCAGTATGGTATATCCGTATGGGGGGGCTGTTATAATTCTCACTTAGAAGAGCTTTTCATAATTCAAAAATCAATAATCAAAACAATTTTAAATAAACCCAGACTTTACCCAACCGACTTGACTTTCAAAGAGTTTAATGTGTTAACAGTTAGGCAGTTGTACGTAATAAATGTAGCGAAATATATAATCAAACATAAAGCTAATTTTCCTTGCACAAATAACACAATCAATAACCTGTACAATCTGAGACCCTCCTCAAATAAGTATCTTATGTACAATACAAACATTGAAACCATCAGAAGACAACTTATATATTTAAGCACTAAATTGATAAATAAAATTCCTGAAGAATATATCTGCTGCGCAAAATTGACTAAAAAAATAAAACATGATATTAGTATTTGGATTAAAACGAACTATTTTTTCTACCTGTAAATTAAACAAAGTAAAAGAGGAACTTAGTGTTTTTGTGTGCTCACTTACCAATCTAGTGTGGACCTTTTTATTTATTTTTCTTTATTAAATTAACTATCCTATCATCCCACCTCACCTTTTTTCCTAATCCTTTATTTTCCCTCTCAAGGATTGAAAGCCTTCCTAGTACATGGGTAACCATAGTTGGAAGAGCTTCAATCCCACCCCTTTTTTTTTTTACACCAAATTCTGAATTAGCATCTTGTACGGACATTTTTGTTTTTTTGTACTAATTTTGCTAGTTGTTTATTCTTGTTGTAATTTAATATTACTTGTATTTTATGTATGTGTGTAAAGGAAATAAATAAAATAATAATAAATAAAAATAATTCATTGTGGAATATTATTGTCATCCTACATTTAAAAGCGAAATGGCACTTAATTTTCACTCACTCACTCATCCATTCATGATCAACAAAATTAAAAATCCACTGAACCAAATACGTTAAAATTTGGCATGTATGGTCAGTTGGTCATCTAGAGGAGCACTAAGAACAGATTGAAAAAAGCATTCCAAAGATACGCCCAAAATCTGCGGTTTTCCAGCGTTTTTCTTCGTTTCCTCAGCTTTTTTCAATAACGAGTTGGCAAAAAAATGTTCAAATTTGGTACACGACAGGCCCAGCTGAGGTATAAAAATGTTGTTTGGTGGGGTTTTGAAATAGCGCCCAAGTTCCGCCCAAGATCATTAGTTTTTGAGCGTTTTCTAGACCTTCTCAAGAACTAATTGACAGATAATCACTTCAGAACAACGTAATTTAGTTGTTCTAAAGTGATTATTAACAAGCAGTTTGTAATGGAAACAAACATTGATGACAGATAATGTTCGAAGTCGATACAGAAGTTCAGCAAGGGTCTGGTAATTTTGTCTTACGAGGACTTCAAAATCACGCCAAAGACACGGTCAGGATATGTCGTTTTATTTACCACCAGCCAAGGCCTACACAAGCTGAATGCATTAGCGGCGGTGAGTCAAGTGGAGGAACATCATTTTAATAATTATTGAGAATATTGGAAAGTTTTAAAAATGAACTAAGTTATACTACTCAAGCTCAAGATGTGCATGTTATTTATTTCCAACAGCAAATTAGTTTTGATAATATTATTATCCACCGATAATCGATTTATTATTATTTATAGTTTGATTGATCATTTACCGATGATTGAGGTAGTTAATTTCGCAATCTCGCTCCCATTATACTGTACCTACTGTAAATGTGTGAGTACAATTAAAGTGTATTTGTGTTAGTGTACGGAAAGCGCAGAGCGGCGCAACCTCCTCTCTCACTTTTTCTCTCTCACTACCTCTTCCGTCGCAGTCACTGTCAGTTGGTGCTAGGTTACATCTATTGTTTTGATGGAGGAGCGCATCCTGACACTGACCGGCGACTCTGTTGCAATACATTTTGATCGGCTAATTGAAATTACGATCTGAATAAATCGATCAGACGTAGTGCAGTGCCAGCCATGGCTAGTTCTATCTGGAGCCGTCTAACTCTTATAGCTTACTTTGGTGAGTAAATTGCTCAACTCAAGAAAAATTCACTCATACTACCCCTATTCAAAATTCACAGATCTATTCATATTATCTCTTTCAAAGTCTATTTTCATGGTTTGTTCGAAATTTATGAGAGAGAGAAAGAGAGGAGAGAGAAATGGCAATTTTACATTTGATTTCTATAGAGGTTTAATAAATGTTTGAACAAAGGATTGTGAGCATCGTCTTCTTTAGTTGATTATTCTTGAAATGATTATTAATGAAATGATTTGATTATTATTAGGATTATGATTATTAATAGAAATGATTATTACTTGATTTATGTTTGATTACGGCTTTGCTTAGAGTTTAATGTTAATGATTGATGCTCTGATTAAGTAGATGACTGCTTAAGGAATTTGATTAGCAGTTGATTAAAGTTTGGAATAAATTTGATTAATTATTGAAATAATTTTTGGTTATTGATAAGATTAAATTTTGGTATAATTTTGATTTATTATTGGAATAATTTTGAGTTATTAAGGAGATTGAATTTTGACAACTGTTTGGTATAATAAATTTGATAAATTATTGAAATAATTTTTAGTTATCGATAGGATTAAATTTTGATTCATGTTTGGAATAATTTTGATTGATGCTCGATTTAATGATGATTAATGTTTATTTTGGGGAATAATAATTGTATTGAATGACGACTTGGCTTTTGATGAGTTGGACATTACTCCTCTGCAAGAAAAGGAAAACGCTGTGCATCTCTTGCCACCATTGCAATGGAACCACTGTATCGGGAGGAGCTTCTCTTTGTCTCAGAAACAGAGTAACGGCCAGCAACAGTCACAGTTATAACATAGTTATTCAAAAGTATTCTTTGAGTATCTATAGTGAGGTCCACGTTATAATGGTAGTGTACGATTTGCAATGGTGTTGCTATCCTTGTCTTGTTCAACAAATGTGAAAGAGTTAGGGGTTAGTTTTTATTTAGGTTATATTTAATAATGTTTTATTAGGATAGGTTAGGTTTCTGCTTTAAAATTACAATATGCTAGAAGGGGCTAGGGTCTAGGTGGAGTTATGTTTTTTGATGTTTCAAAGGTAAAAGGATAGGTTAGGGGGATAGGATTTTGCTTTTAACCACATGTTTGTGAACATGTTCATGAAATGAACCGCATGTTTGTGAACATGCTCATGAAATGAACCACATGTTTGTGAACATGTTCATGAAATGAACCACATGTTTGTGAACATTTTCATGAAATGAACCACATGTTTATGTTTTGTTCTAAAGATGACAAATAAATCTAAAGTATTAAATGTGAAAGGGTTAGAGGTTAGGTTTTATTTAGGTTATATTTAATAATGTGTTATTAGGATAGGTTAGGTTTTTGCTTTGAAATTGCAATATGCTAGAAGGGGCTAGGGTGCAGTTAGAGTTATGTTTTTTGATGTTTCAAATGTGAAAGGATAGGTTAGGGGGTTAGGATTTTGCTTTGAAATCTAAATTATAAAATGTGAAGGGGTTAGGGGTTAGTGGTTAGGTTTTTTTTGGATTATATTTAATAATGTTCCATAAGGTTAGGTTAGGTTTTCACTTTTAAATTGCAATATGCTAGAAAGGGCTAGGGTCCAGGTAGAATAATGCTTTTCGATATTTCAAAGGTGGAAAGATAGGTAAGGATTTTACTTTGAAATTGCAATATGCTGGAAGGGATTAGAGGTTTTTAAAATAGTTATGTTTTAAATGTAAAAGGGGAGGTTGAGGGTTTGGTTTTTGTTTTGAAATGACAATATGCTGACTTAGTTATAGTGTTTTTTAACATCAGTTAAATAACAACTGTTATATTTTATGAATTATATTTTTCAAAAGTACTTTTTCTTTTATCAAATAAAATGATAATATATTGATTATTATATTGAATTTAATGATAAATCATCATTGGATAATAATATCTTCATCAAATAGAATGACGATTGGCTCCAGTTACAGTGCTCGGTAACCATCATCACAAAGAACGTTACATTCAAAGATCTGACTGAATGGAACGGGAAAAACCCGTTGCTCACGCATGCGTGATACGGTGCTGTCTGAGACAAAGAGTGGTTTGTCTGTATCGGGCACCTCGACCAGTAACTGCAGCTAAGAAGAAGGATATGATGGACCTTCTACCTTTTATTCCACCAGTTCACCACAGCTTTTACACCCCTATTGTGGACAGAGTTAGTGAGTCTGAGAATGATCCTGAACATCAAACCGACTAAAACAGTTCCATAAAACATTCCACTAATGTACTTTGTTCAAGATTATTGTGACAATGTTGTTTCTATGACAAAATAAAATTGCATTGTTTCGAAACAGGTAGTAGTTTTGCAATATATTTGCCTTAATGCTTCAAGGAAAAGTGGTGTAAGTTAATTTTTCAGAAAAAAATTGTAACAATTAAAATATAATTTTCATTTATTTATGAATAACTTCCTAAAATAGAATGATTTGTTAAGAAGCATTTATCCCCCTTCTTAAGGATGTACCATATGATTTGGATTTACAGTATCCAATGTAATAAACCTTTTCATTTCTCAAATTTTAACAACATTGACTTACACCACTTTTCCTCTCACGGGCTCAATTATAAAAGAACGATTAAATTGGCCATTAAATTGCAACTAGCAACCAGGTATAAATATTCAACAACTCTGATTAGAATCAAGCAATGTATAAAATATTGTGACATCACATTTTGTCAGCTGGCTGACGGAGCTCGAAATTATAGGAAACAATCAACTTGAATGATAAGATAGGGGTTTACTCACCTATTATATTACTGATTATTTGATTTTATTTTGTTATAATTGCGCAAGTTTACAAACATTTTTCTATCACTATATTATAAATTATTGTTCATCTCTCGGAAATGCAATTTCTAAATTTTCACAAATTTCATTCATATGGGTTGCTAACCTTGGATGCATACAAATCTCGATAACACTAAAAGATTTCTGAACTCCCCAAGTCAATCACGTAAATCTGTGATCCGGGGCCTCTTTGTGGCAGTGAAAGATCAACGATTCCACGGTGATAAATCTCAAGGGCGCCTCTTGGAGGAAGCACTGGTCTGGAGGTGAAAGCCAGCCAGCGCGTAGCGTGTGCAGGGAGTCTTGAATGTCAGCTAGGTCTAGCGGCCGGCCTTACGCATTTAGCCATCCTGGGCTTAGGATTGTTTGTGTTTCTCTGCCCATAGTGAGCTCTGGCCCCCACCGTTCGATTGGGGAAACCAACCTGTGCAAGTCACCTCACGACAAGGTTCTCACTACAAGGTGTAACATGTTTGTGAAACCGGGCTGAGCAATAAGATCCATGGTCGGCCAACACCGGGAGCTGTCTCCTCTAGTCAGATACTAACAGGGAGGGCTCATTGTGTTCCACATGAGTCTGCCCGGTTCAGAGGGGCAGTCTTTGATTGAGGACTCGAAGATGGCTGATACTCTCAAGCCTTTGAATGACAAGAGCCCACTGACGGACTCCACTGAGTGCATGGACTCGACTGATCTCCTGTCAGAAAATCAACAGGATGAGCCTCCTCAATCAGAGGTGCGCAAAACTATCTGCAGGAGCTGGAGTGAGACCCTTCTCACTTCTATGAAGACAGTGGCTGAAGTCGAGCAAAGCCATGTCGCCGGCTGCTGGTGGAAATGGGAGGATAGTGTCTGCTCTCCCGGCCCAAGAGACACATAAGCGAGCCACTTAGGCCTCTTTCACATGGCAGAATCCTCCCTCCTGAAGATCATATTACTGAAGATCATATTTCATATTTTTCAGCTCTCCTGTGCTTTCACATGGGGATCTTACGAATAAGCCGACAGATCTAACAACTACGCCGACGTTTGCTCAATGTATGACTCATCACTTTTTCTCAAAGTCTAACTTCCTTAAAAATATAGATAGAAGATTTCTGATTTCGGATTTGAATTCAGCGACCCCAAATTCTTTAAAGTGTAAGTCCCATTTTCAAAAATACCCGAAAACAAGGGAGTTATAGCTGTTTTTAATATAGCTTTCCATTATCATATGATTATATAGTAAACGTACTAAGATAATAATACTCCTGCCTCACAAAGGGACAGGCAAAGGTTTCAAGAAGTTTTTGAACACCTGAGAAGTTTAAACATAAACATTTTTAATTTTTAAAAGTTCTAGTTTTCCAAAAAAATATTGAACTATGAAAAGATGAATCCAAATATGAAATCATAAATCATCTCTACTCATCACCCAATAAAATAGGAGGAAAAGGAATGTTGTACAGTGAACTTCACTGAATTTCAATTGTCATTCAACAATCCAATTTATCAGGTTCAAATAGTTGAATATCACTTTAAATTCCCAGCAATTATTGACTATTTCTTTTTAACAATCAGAAAAATCTATTATGAACATACAGTATAAACATTGTGCTGATCTGAATCGATCTATGGTAATAATAGGAATTGAAAGAATAGAAAATGTCATGTCATTCCAAGTGAAACTGATGTCTGTGTATTGGAACTGCTGAGTGGATAATGCATACTGAAAAAGTCATGAATAGTTCAGACCAGCCTGGCAACTTTGATGCTTTTGAAACCGGAATCTTGTTTTATTTTTATTAAAGAATGATAGGGAATGAAAACCACGTATCATAGTACAAAGCAGTTCGATACTTTGTATCATGAGTAAGATTAACATAATCACAATTTAATGTTCTATCACAATTCAATCACAGAAATGTTTAAGTGAAAACGTTGGGCGCAAACCTTCTGCCATGAGGAGACAAATAAATTTATGAAAAGCTTGATAGCTTGAATAGTGATCTGATATTTGTTACACGTTTTTAGTCTAAGACATAATATGTCTTAGACTAATTTTTAATGTTTCTTCAATCGGCAGAAAAACTTTGGTTTTTCAAAGTTATCCTACTCCCTTATTTTGGGGTATTTTCAGAAATCAAGATAAATATCCTACCAAATTTCCTACACGAATACAGTATAAGTTGTATTATAATAGCTACAGTACATACGTACTGTATAGTACAGTACCTGTTCGTTTTTACCGTATAATTATATGATAATAGAAAGCTTTATTAAAAACAGCCATAACTTCCTTGTTTTCGGATATTTTCCAAAACGGGACTTGGGCTTTAAAGAATTTGGGGTCGCTCAATCCAAATCCGAAATCAGAATCTTTCTATCTTGATTTTCAAGAAAGATAGTTTTTGAGAAAAAGTGGTGACCGGAGAGACGTAGAATCACCATGTGAAAGCGGCGATTTGTCCGCTAGTATCTCGATCCAAGCCGGTTCCTGGCTCGGGGTCACTATGTGAAAGACACGATTTGACTCAATGTACTTGGACAAAAAAACGTGAACACTGTTCAGTGTTCAAGTTGCACGTCTCCTATCGTGTGAAAGTAGCCTCACGCAAGCATGGTTTCAAAGGCCGAGGACCGACTTCCTACGAGTTCTGTGTTGGTGACCTTGTTATCTTTTTAATGTTGTGTAGTATTAATTTTTGTGTTGGTGACCTTGTTGTTTTTTAAATTTTGTGAAGTATTAATGTTTCGTGTTGGTGACCTTGTTATTTTATTCAATAATAATATATGTTTCATATTACAAGTTTGTAAATTTAGTTGATTGCAACTTTAATTCATTGAGATTAACTTTTTTCTCTCTTCACACCAGCAATTGAGGGTGCTCACACCCCCCCCCCCACTTCTATCAACTCTGGGCAAGGGTTATCTTTGCAACGTCACTCTCTCCCAAGGATAGTATATAGCCAATACTATAGGATAGTATAAAGTCTATACTATTCATGACTCTCTCCCGGTAGACTCTTGGCTTGCTAGACAGACGCTCTTGTATTATCGGTTAGAGTGTGCAGAGGTGACTCGAGTCTGTAGTAAATTATGAACTCGAACTGTGATAGTATATTATAAGTGCGTAAATGAGCTCAGATTGTGATATGAGTGTCATATGTGCGTCCTGACTGACAAAACTAATAGGCCTATTGCTCTACCGGCTGAGGAAAATATATATGGACATATAAGAGGTGTGTCCGTTCCATCACCTAAACTAAGTCAGCAATAAGGACCCTTGGGTGAACAAATATTTCCACAATATGTCGGTTATTCAATTAATTACAGTTCTGATGTAAGTAATGACATATTTAACGATGCTGGGAGTAGCGACATTTTAATTGTACAGCAAAACATTCGTAGTTTTAGATCGAATTTTAGAGGTATTTCTAAGAAGACCAGACTTAATAATTTTAACAGATATATGGGTGGACGAAAGCAAAATGAACCAGAATTCCCTAAAACCAACAAATATCTTGCATGAGAGGAACTCCGATCATAATCCTCAGTTCAAACCTCGGCCTCATGAGCCAACAGCTAATTTTGTCCAATGAGAATAATGATTGAAGTGTTACTTTCAAGATGGTTTACAAATATTCAAATTTGCCGCTTAACAGGTTGGCCAATATATCTCTTGTAAAATCAATCAATAAAAATGACTTGTAATTTTTATATCTAAATTTATGTAATATTTAAATAAAATTAAAATTTATCATGTATCTTGATGTTTGTGATTTACTATTCAAGTAATTTATAATTACTTAGAATTTATAATTTTGTTAATTATTGTTATAAACAATTTAAGATTATAACCTTATATAACAATGGTCATCTTTAAGGTTAAAAACCTTATTTAAGCATGAAGCTTGATATGTTTTGAATCCAAAGAAGTCCATTTGAAATTATTTGATAATAAAAAAACAACAAAAAAACACAATATATTATGGTATTTATAATTTTTTTAATTATTGTTCCATACAAATAAAGGTTATAAGTTAAGATTATACAAGTATGGTCATCATACCGCATATAATTTGTATTTATAATTTTGTAAATTATTGCTTTATTTATAATTTAAGTTTAATAATCTTATTTGAGCATCAAGCTTGAGGCTTGAACACCAGTTAGTCAAGACAACACAATACGTGATCAGACACGTTTAGTCACAATGCTTCATAATTTTTCGGTTGGAGAAAAGAGCAATGGCTCTACCAGTTTGTGGCCTAATGATTTTTTGCACCCTCTTTGCACATAATCAGAAAATGGTAATGATTCAAACCATAATGACTTTTTCCCAACAACAGTGAAACAGAGTCGCTTGAAAGTAATCTGAAGCATTGGTCCTTGGATCACAATATTAGTTTTTTGTCTCTTACAGCATTGTTAGCTATCCTTATAACACAAACATGTTTCACTAATCTTCCAGCTTATGCAAGATGGCTGGCTAATCAGTAACCCACGAGAAGTAACCTTATCTCTCTGTACCATCCGGCCACTACTCGAATCTTGGTTTGGGATTGGATTCGAAAAAATTTTGTAATTTTGTTACAGAGACAGTTAATTAGCTCAATAGAATATTATTGAGCGCTCTATTGCGCGCTAACGGCGCAGAAGAAGAGTGCGAACCGCTTGGAAGAGGCGCGCGAATGCAGCTTGAAAAAGGCGAGCAAACAGTGATAGAAGAGGCGCGCAACTGCTTGGAAGTGGCACGCGATGAAGGCGCTCGAACTGCTCGGAATAGGAGCGCTAACGGCGCAGAAGAGGAGCGCGAACCGCTTGGAAGAGGCGCGCGAACGAACAAGGCGAGCAAACAGCGCTAGAAAGACGCTATTGAGCTAATTAAACATAGATGGAACACCTCTATTCAAGAGTTCAACGAAAGAGTTTTTGGCCAATATTAGGAATTGAGAGCAATTACCTTCAGTATGATCTCTAGACTTCCCAATAGGAATCTATTGCGGTGGAGGAAAGCCTTCCTTATAGTGGAC
Source organism: Nilaparvata lugens (assembly GCF_014356525.2). Taxonomy (NCBI): domain Eukaryota; kingdom Metazoa; phylum Arthropoda; class Insecta; order Hemiptera; family Delphacidae; genus Nilaparvata; species Nilaparvata lugens. The sequence continues at coordinate 90,438,922 of NC_052518.1, read as the reverse complement.
AGATTATACATGAATCTGGACATGTATGACGACAAGTTTTGTTTAAGTTCAGACTCAGCAGTCGTAGAGACAAGACGTACTTTTTCTAACCTCAATTCATTTTTTTTATAATCTAACTTGAAATGATTTGCAATAAGTGCGATAACGTTATTCCGGATAGGGAAAGTATAGTGTGTCCCAAGTGTAATCGTGTTTATCATTATTTGTGTCAATCAATCAAGGAAGTAAGTTTTAAAAAAAATGTCAAACGATTCAAAATCGAAATGGAGCTGCGTGGACTGTAAGTCGGTTTGTGCTTCTAATACAAAAACCGGTTTATCTTCGATCGATAACACACTGCAGAATAAAGACGGTAAGACAAGCAGCGGTTCACCTTCATTATCTCTTTCACTATCGCAGGATGATTTGATGGCAATAGGCAAAATTGTAAAGCAAATGATTCAAGACGAACTAACCCCAGTTAAAAAAGACTTCAGTGAAATAAAAGACTCGATTGATTTCATTTCTAAAGAATTTGAAAACTTTAAAAGTGAACTGTCCGTAATGAGAGCTACCGTTAAGGACTTGAGAAGTGAAGTTGATTGTTTGAAAACAGAGAATGTTTAATTGAAGGCAGACATTGCCTCCTTTCAAGAATATTCTCGTAGGGATAATATAGTTCTGACTGGTCTTCCTGAAACACCAAATGAATCAGTATTCGAAATTTTCAACAACTTATCATCTGCAATCAAAAATCCGTTATCATCTAGAGATACTGTACAGCTCACAGAATTCCAACCAAAATAAAGTCTGACATCAAACCAATTGTAATAAAATTTCTCCGGAGACAGGACAAAGTGAAATGGTTAGCTGATTTTAATCATCCCTGAACAAAAAAAATCCCGGCATACCTACAAAATCCATAAGTAATAATCTTCCAGATGGAAAAGTTTTTGCAAATCACCACTTGTCACCAGAAATGTTGCAGAAACTTAAACAAATCAAAAGTGTCGCATTCACAAAGGGCTATAAATTCGTATGGGCAAGATCTTCGTCCGAAGATGCTTCACATCCAGTTATCACGATAAAGTGCAGGGAAGATTTAAACAGTCTGTAATGTTTCATGAATAGGTCTATAAGTTAATAGAACTTTATCATTTCAATGTCATTTGAAGACTTTGACTTTGTTTTTCCATGTGATCTTTATGATACTAAGGTAGTTGAGGATTTTTTTAATTACGAAACTGTGAGCTCCTATAATGTAAATATTATTCATATGAACATTAGAAGCATTAGAAAACACTTTGATGAGTTTGTTTATTACATAAATAATTGTGGAACTAAATTTAATATCATAGTTTTGACGGAAACATGGATCGATAATGAGTCTGAATTTGTTTTCAAATTGGAAGGATATGAAGCTATTAATAGAAACAATAGATTCACTAAGAGTGATGGATTATGTGTTTTTGTCAACAAAAATTTTGATTGCAAAGAGATAAATGTAACCATAGATAATGTGAACTAAATTGTTATTGATTTTAAATTTAAAAATGTAGCTTACGAATTTATTGCGCTCTACAGGTCTCCTTCCTTGGAAGTGAACCAATTTTTATTAAGTATTGATCATTACTTGCAGAATATTAAACGTGATATATCAGTAATTTTGTTAGGTGATATATATCGATATAATGGACCAGAACAACCTCAATAGCCTCACAAATGAGTACCTATCTGTTTTGCAGTTGAAAGGCTTCAAATCCTATATTAATAAAAGTACAAGGTCTTGAAACTCCGCTAATGGTCTAGTTAACAGTTGCATCGATCATATTTTTTTCAAGGGTGAATCTGTCAGGGAAGAGGACGTAATGGGTGCAATACTTCAATCTAATATCACTGATCATTTTAGTACTGTAATACATATCCACAAGTCACAACATGAGAGTCAATCCAAAAAAGAAAAACGTAATATCATATCAAAAATCAATTACAATGATCTAAAGTTTAGCCTGGGAGAACAAGATTGGGATCTCATTTGTAATAACGAAACAGATGATATTGACATATTGGTGGATAAGTTCACAAACATAATTAATGAGAATATTACCAATCACACGAAAATCATAAAATTGCCGCATAGCAAGCAACCCTTGACGAAGTGGATCACTCCTGGTTCAATTTCAGCAATTCGAAAAAGAGATAAAATGCATAACAAATTAAGCAAACAACCTTTTAATGTAAATCTCAAACAAGAGTACTTAGCTTATAGGAATAACTTGAACTCAATAATAAAGAAAACCAAGTATGACTATTACAACAATAAATTTTTGGAATACAAAAATAATTCTAAGAAAACATGGGAGTGCATCACTGAACTAATGGAAAAGGAGAAATTATTCATTGAACCTAAAATTGATGCAGAGGTTTTAAACAACTATTTTGTGAATGTTGGAGTTGAACATGCAAAAAAACTGTGTAATTATTCAAGCAATTTAAATATACCAAAATCATTAAATATACCTCCGTTAAATAGTATGTTCCTAAATCCAACAAGCAAATCAGAAATCTCCAAAGTTATAGGTGATTTGAAAAATAATACCTCTCCAGGAGTAGATAATATTAACACGCATTGTCTCAAAGTAATAAGTGATTGTATTGCCTATCCACTAAAACACATTATTAACAGATGCTTTGCTGAAGGATATTTTCCTAAAGCATTCAAGGTAGCAAAAATAATAGCTTTACATAAATCTGGTGATAGGTCTAAGCCAGAAAATTACCGTCCCATAAGCCTCTTGAACAGCTTTTCCAAGGTTATTGAGAAGATTATAAAAATAAGGATTCTAGAATATTTACAAAAAAATAATTTCTTGGAAAATAATCAATTCGGTTTCCAATCTGGTAAATCAACATCTGATGAAATTATTCACTTAACCAAGATAATATCAAGGAATTTTGATCTAAAACAAAAGACACTAACCGTATTCTTGGACCTGGCAAAGGCTTTTGATACAGTCCCTCATAGTATATTGTTAGATAAACTAGAAAAATGTGGAATCCGTGGTTCATGTAACGACCTTTTACGTAGTTATCAACAGGGCAGAAAACAAACAATGAGTTTAAGTGGTACGTCCGTTACTGCTCCATTAACCAACTTTGGCTTACCACAGGGAACAGTTCTATCCCCAATACTATTTTTAATTTACTTAAATGATGCTTTAAAACTGGATATACCGAATTGTATTCAAATCTCATTTGCTGATGATACAGCTCTAGTATTTTCTGGTAAAACCTGGGAAGAAGTGTATAAGAGTGTTAATAAAGGTTTATTAATAATGAAAACGTGGATGAATAATCACATTTTGACTGTTAATTCAAACAAGACAAAATACATTACGTTTTCCCCAACAGAGACCGGACAACCAAATAGCTATTTATATCTAAAATTACACAATATGTCAAACTGCTCAGTTAATGACTTGAACTGTTCATGTCAGAAAATTGAAAAAGTTAAAAATATGAAATATCTTGGTGTGATGTTGGATGACCATTTGAAGTGGGATGCACATTTAAATTATCTATCATCAGTCCCTGGCAATGGCATAGTTCCACCGTTTGCAGCCAGAGTCGCTTGAATCGTTTCCACAACCAACTGATGAATATATGCGCTCGATACATAGATATATGATTTACAGTGTTGCCGTATTGACTCATCACAGTCTTAAAAACAAACGGCGTTTGGTTCTTCTTGCTCCCTATTCATAATAATATATAATTTATTTTGCTTGGCAACTGTCCAAGTGTAGTTGGACAGCGTTCAACTGAAGGGGCTATTATGATACTATCGATAGTCAGACAGTCACTCTCGATCAGACACGATCTGACACTGACAGGATCAGAGATAGTCCAGGCGCTGGCTTACATTGAGCATACATGAGTGAGGCAGAGAATTTGACTTCGGATTATTGTTAGGGGGTCTTTAGTGTATATGAAACTCGATGTCGTCACGTCCCAGGGTGGTTGACAGCTTGGGGGGGAGAATCACAATGCAAAATCAATGACTACTTGAAATTTATGACTGATTATTGTAACATAGTTTAAATTATCTTAAATTGTATTCATGCTCATAAGGAAGGACTCTGGTATTGCACATAGAAACTGTACGAGAAAAGATCCCATACTTTTTTCATTCAATCACACAAACTATGTTATGGAGTCTGTGTTATATCTAGAAAATATAGAAAAAATATCCATAGAAGTAGATAATAATTTCCAATAAGGAAACATTAACTCTATACAGTCAATACATTGACTCTCTGTCAAATGAAACCTTGAAAATTTAATAAATGTGACAAACGATCATGCTTTGGAGCAAACCCTCATTCGATCATCCAAAACTGAGTGATTGGAATAGCTAGTTCTTCAAAGGCTTTCCTAAAATGGCTGCTACTATATAAATAAATCTTTCATCAAGATATTCTGTTCAAGTATGTTGACATCATTATGGATATCACTGGAGATTGTGAAGAAAGTCATCGAATGGAGTAAAACAAGAATAATGAGAGATGAGAATGATTTCTAGAAGCATAACCTTCTCAAGAGAACATAACATTTTTCTTCAAGACTCTGATGGACAACAGAATCTGCATAATGTTATCAATGGTCTGGAAGCAAGTGAAGAAGTGTGTGATTCTCTTTTGAACGTATAGAAAGAAATAGTTATTCGGTCTCCAACGATTTTTATCTGAACATGGTTGTGGCAAATTGTAAAAGTGTATTCTCACCTATAAAAAGAAACAGAGTTCTTTCATTCTCCACGATGCAATCAAACAAAAATCCTAGTCTTAGTTGATTCTAGAACAAAAAGATCTGATCTCTGTATTTTTACTATGTAGCTGTTTAAAGATAATTCAGCATTGAAGTTTTAGTGCAGCATGCATTTCTACAATAACCGCAATCTCTGTCAACATCTGATGGATATTTGAAAAAAACTCTTAATCTCACTTGGCCCATGAAATTGTAAGTGAAACTAGTAGTGGATTTGACTAAATCCCTAAATATCGTTGACAAATTCGCATAATGATGACATGGCTCTCCTGAACTCAACTCCTACTTCACTCTTCAAAACTTCAACACGCTACAAGATAATGGAAACTTTGTGATGAGAAGAGTTATGAAAATTCTCAATAAAGATGGAGTGATACAGGTGGACATAGCTTTTCATGTCTATGGTCTAAAATCAAACAAAGGTAGTGAACATATTAGACGCAGCAGAGTAGAAGAATCACTCCAATAATATGCTCTCCGAACCATCGAGACTTGATTTCTAAATCTGTGGCAGAGATTTATTAATGTGACATGCAAGAATCTATAAAGGAATAATCCATACGTTAGCTACGTGCAGAGATACCTACATTCATTCATTCATTTATGGATAAAATTACAAATCATATAAATATGTTTGGGAAAGAATAACAGGCATGGCAAACTATTCGAATCCCAAATTTTGATACTGAATAACTTGTTACCATTTCAAAACAGTCTGAACGGGAATACGATAATGGTTGAATCAATCAAAATTTAGTGAAATATCATTATAATAATACTATTAGATAATAATATGAACGAATATTTAAATTTTCATTTCATTTTGATTTGACACATATCTATTATCATATTGGATATAATTTCTCAAAAGTTCACGACAAACTGAAGATTCACGAAAGATTAACATTTTTATACTAAACATAATCATTATGATAATGAATGAATGATGAATTCCATTTCCACCATGAAGAACTAAGAAATTCCACAAATATTTCTTGGAAATTAACTGACCACTATATCGAGTAAGCGTGGCCAGTGTGCAATTAATAATAAAATTTAGCCTGCAGCGCATCACAATAAATTAATTTGAGATAAAAACAATAGAACATAAACACATATAAATATTATCATTATTCTATCCTAATATATTTCTTGAAACCCAAGTTTCGTTTATTTCAAACAGTCATTTCTTAGTTTCCTTGCAGAATGAGATGAAGTTTGTAATTTTGACCATAATTAGTATATTATGATGAGAGTTATCAATTATTGAGACTTGAGAGTTGAAAAATCGTGTTCAGCGACCGAAAATACATAAGATAGCGTTCCTGAAATACATAATTTGAATGCAAAGACTAGTAGGAGCGATGGGATAGACAGGCTATTACGCGCATTAATCATGGGGGAGGACCGCGCCGCAGCGTAACAGTGATACTTATCCCCCTCCCACCACCGCATCTATGATCGTAACCCCCAAACTATATATATCATTGGATTCAGGAAGAAACGGCCTACAACGTTTATTGGGCGCCTTTTCCTCTAAGTCGGCTAATGACTTCAATATTCGAGAAATAACAAAAAGTCCATAATAAAAAAATACATTTTTGGAGATATTTTATTTTTTTACGGAAAAACTATACAGTTTATCGCAAACATGTAGAGGACCACATTGAAAGCCAGTTATGTGTAAGATAAGATAAGATAAGATAAGATTCTTTATTTCGCAACCAATTTACAACAACAGTACAGCGCTCAAAACTAAAAAAAGATAGCAAATAAGAATAATAAAACAATACTTAAGAGAACTTTTTAACCGAATAAATATGAAACTTGCTGATAATACTAATTGTATTAATTATCATTATAGGATGATGGAATGTAATCTAGCACAGTTACACTGTTTTACAAAAATACACCATAACTAATGCATAAATAATGTACATAATATTGAGAAAAAATTAAAAGCTGTACTATGAATAGTAACTGCAGGACAGGCGATTTTATAAGCGCACGTTTTTTACAACTTACCCCCCTCCCCCCAAGCTGTCGACCACCCTGGGACGTGACGACATCGAGTTTCATATACACTAAAGACCCACTAAAATAATGTGGATTATTCATTGAATGCATTACACACTACACAGATGTCTGGTCATGTCTATTTCTATAAGGTAGGGTTTCAATATTTTTTATGATGCGTGCCCATCAGTATCAATATTCTCACATTTGAAAAACAAATTTAAAAGGTAATTGAAAATAAAATAAAAAAATGATTAAATGAACTAAATAATGCTGAAGAAATTATAATATTCTTGATTGAAAAAAATTAATTTAAAATAGTTGAGAAATATTATTAACAGATGGAAAGATTATCACGGAACTGGATAAATTATGGGAGACAAATTCAAAAGTGAACTGAGTTTATTAACATAAGTGAGTTTTTGATCTTGGAGAAAACAAATAACAGTTTTTAAGAGTAAATTATTATTCAACTGTGAATTGTGATTCAACTGAATCAACTAGAACAGGTGACATAAGATAGTTGTGGATGAGAAAACTGTGTGAGGTCTACTGTTCACAGAACTACTAGTTATAAAGTATTGATTTAGTATAGTTCAGAGATTAGTCTCACATGACTATTACATTTTATCAGTTTGAATGATTTTAAGAACATTTCCCATGAAAATTGAATCGTCCATGGATTGATAATAATGAGTAGAAAATGTAATTTCTTCATTGTAATTTCTACATTTGTATTTCTACATTTCAATTTCAGCATTGGAAAGTCAAGAGAAATACTGTAGTTCAATATTAAATTTTCTTCACCTCTAGAACTGCTTTCATCCATAGTAACCTGTTATCCATTTGTCATTTTATAATTATGTAGAAATTTATGCAACAATAAATATTTCAACTGAAAATAATTTTAAAACTTTCAAGTTGCTCCAAGCACCATATTATTTTTATGGTTTGTATAAATATTTTTGTAGAGACTTTTGTAGAAGTGAAAATCGAAAAGACCTACTGTAACTCTATTTCTGACTTTTTAAAATATGTAAACTGAATTTTGGTTGCAGAGACAAGGTTCATTATAATTTATGACTCAATTAAAATAATAAATTCAAAAATTTTGCAATTTTTTCATTTGTTTATCACCAACTATCTATTTGCTAACATTTACTTTACAAGTAAGTTTGCATATGAATTTTATCACAAACTCTACTTAATCTGGGAAGCAATTAATTCCAATAATAGAATTATGAGGTAAAACAGTTGCATCTATAATTTGAGAGCAGCTTTGCATTTTATTTCAAATAGATTACTTGTTTGATGATCACTGGTTTATTCATTCAAAAAGTTGGAGATCACATTTAAAACACTGTTAATTAATGTTGAGATTCAAAGTCTCGCTGCTTTCTCTAAATCTATAGTGTACAGTCATTATTAATTAATTAAACATTATAATATTATAATATTTATGTAGTTTATGATAATTATATTAAAGTCAAATCAATTCTAGTAAGACCGCATTGCCTAGATCAGATCATGATTGTTCAGAACTCTGAACAAATGGCAATTATAGTAATCATCATTAGTGAGCCAAGTTTTATCAACTTGGGCCTCTCTGTCGCACAATTAATTCCCACTCACTCACACCTTCTCACAACATGCTGTGTTCAGTCATTGACAGAGAATCTTGTCAAACGAGTCGCTCTCTGTTTCACACTTCATTCTTACTCGCTCACACCTACTCACGCCCAATCTGGCAACACTGTGAAAGTGCTCACTGTTGCAGTATATTTATAGGGTGATAGTTGAGCTGTGATATTTGCTCAGTGATACTAGCGCTCCAAAGTGAATGTCGCAGTAAGATGAGTTACACGCACGCCCATTGCATATCTGTATAGGACTTATTTTATCTGTGCTATCATCTAAACTCAAATTTCTAGTATACAATTTTTACAAGATTAACCAGTTAAAAGACCGTAATATAATAAGATCAATTTATTATGCTTATGCTCATTCACTATTTCAATATGCGATTGAGGTATGGGGTGGAACTTACGACACCCATTTCAATAAAATTTTTACTTTACAAAAACATTTGATTAGAGCAGCCTTAAGTAAACCAAGACTATACCCTAGTAGACAATTATTTGTTGACCTTGATGTACCGACACTTAGACAAACGTATGTTGTTAGAGCTATCTTGTACCTAAATAAAAATTTTCAACATCTTGAGTCCAGAAGAACGCCTTACCTTACCCGTCCAGCAACTACAAATGCATTTAATGCCAATCTAATAAAACTATCTGTATGTAGACACCAGTTCACATACTACTATAATCTACTTTCTAATAAAATTCCTTTCAAATTCATCAGTAATAAAACCACAAAAACTCTTTTAAACGAAATAAATCACTGGACTAAACAGCACATTTACTTCTCATTACCTAAAGTATAAATTCTAATGACCTAATATATATGTATAACAACCACAATTATGTAAAATCACAGAAAATTCATCAATTGTACTCTGTCTTAAAACCGAAATTCTTATTATATTTTTTATTCTTTATTTGTCTCCACGAATGTAATAGTTAATTTTCAGCTTTTGAACTCGCAGCAGGCGCTCAGGTTTTCCTTGCCGGCTGTGCTAACAAGTAATATTTATTTTGTTCTATTGTAAAAAACTTAAATTATTCGAATTGTATTGTATAATTTAAATTATAGTAAGTTTTATAATGTAATTTTGTTTTTGGCAAATAAATTATTATATTATTATGTTATTTAGTTCTAAGAAGTGCTGAAATAGTTATTGAGGGATTCATACTGACAGGCTAGTTACAGTGCACCCCCAAACTCCAATCCCCATTTGGGGATCATGACACATTCTTGGATGTACTCAGGTACTTTTGAACAAATATTCATATTATCATTCCAGATGCCAGATTCTTTTCGAGAATTTTTGAGGCTTGATGAGTTGGAAGAACTTCTAAACGATACAGAGTTTTGGATTCACTGGAATGTAATTCACACGTCTCCAGATGAAGTGGACCAATTATCAGACTCAGAAGAGGTAGATGAAAATGATATAGACACTGGTTGCATTATCCATGATGTCCCAGGGAGAATTGAGGTGCATAATATTGTAAAAGAGAATCAATTACAAGCCACTAAATCTGGAAGTCAAACTCATGATGAACCATCAACTCCACCTACCCAAAAAAGGAAGCGGCCAACAGCAATAAAAATTATGTCTGAGGAACAAACAACGAACACAAGGGAGAGTTCTACAAAAAATTTAAGAAGATTCATCTACAAAAGAAGAAAAAGTCTACTGATATTACAAAGTGAAAGAAAGCTGAGACAAATTTTATACTGACTCCACCTCCTAATAATTTTCAATTCGAACATAGAAAGAAAATTTCTGAAGAGTTCAATAATAAATCTCCAGTTGAGATTTTCGAGACAATTCTTGATGAGGAGCTGATGCAGCATATTATAACCAAAGTTGTATTTATGCTACTCAGAATAATGTAAATGACTTTCATGTAAATGAATTTGTATGCTTATAATGGACTTATTTTTGCAATGGTATCCTTTTTCCAGTAATACCTCCTCAAGTGCAATGATCCCCATTTGGAACTTTTTTTTAGGTAACATTGACTGACTCCAAATTGTTAATGAGGTCGAAAACCCCTTTTTTACATTTTAAGTAGACAAATTTCAACTTAGAAATCAAGAATTAAAGTGAAAATAAAATCTGAAATTTAATGGGTTAATGAGGGTTTTTGATTAGTTCCCGTTTGTAAACTTGAAGAAAAATATTCGGAAAGAATATAAACCCTTTGACTATTTGTTTAGTAGGACTTTAGACTATTAGTTTCTTTATTCCGGTGTACTCCTTATACAAAGTAGGCTGTTGCCTACTACCATCAGCCCTTCAACATCTTACCGTCAATTGAATGATTTATTACTTCATGTTGATGAAAATGACTACATTGTGTGTGTTGACTGCAATTTCACAGTTTGAACCAAGATTTAATATTAGACCAGGGATTATTCTCTCGTTCAACTATATTCATGTCAATTATTTACTTGGAATAAAAATATTAGAAATTGTGAGATTCACAGAGCAGAATGATTAACACAGAATTGTTGCAACACATTGGTGGATATAGGATATATATATATATAAATTGACTGAAAATTGTATTGCTGTGATCAATTTATATAGAACACCAGAAACTGATGTGCAAGCTATGTTTGGGCAGCTTGAAAATCAACTAAACTTTATTCACTCAAAAAAATATAAATTTATAACTTTAAATGAGATTTTAATGTAAATATTCTGGATACTGATAGTGCGACATTTCATGATTTTTAAACCATGATATTTCAACAATCCAATGATGTTGTCGCAAACAACAGTGAAACTGGTGCGCTTAAGGCTGTGCAAAGGCTGGAATTAATTTTCTACTTTGATATTTTTCAATTTTTTTCGATTTGTATATCATCAAGCTATCAAAATGAAAAAGTTTTCTCGGGAAAACATTTTTTCCGATCATTACTTTTTGAGACATGAGCGCCTAAAGTGTAAATTTTTGGGACAGAATGCATTTCAAAGAGATAAATCCATGAGATTTGGAGGATAGATTCTTCATGGTATGTTGATCTGGTAAAACGAAAATTTTCTGAAAATATCAATTTTTAAGATAGTTATTCAATCTACTGAAAATAACCAAAAATATCTTTTAGTTGAGTTATTTTTGGTAAATTGAATAACTTTTTCAAAAATTTATATTTTCAGAAACTTTTGGTTTTACCAGATCAACATTACCATGAAGAATCTATCCTCTGAATCTCATGGATTTATCTCTTACCAAATTTGAAATTTTCCGTCCCAAAGATTTAAACTTCCGGCGCTCATATCTCAAAGAGTAATGATCAGAAAAAAAATGTTTTCCTGAGGAAACTTTTCCATTTTGATAGCTTGATGACATACAAATCGAAAAACTGAAAAATATCACGAGTAGAAAGTTTATTTTAAGCCTTTGCACAGCCTTAAAAGTAATTTGAAGCATTGATCCATAAATCAAAATATTATTATTTTATCTCTAACAGCATTGCTAAATAGCTACTCTTTTTTATTTATTTATTTATTCCTGTTCCTGTATACTCTTTATACAATGTAGACTGTTGCCTACTACCATCAGCCCTTCAACATCTTACTTTAATTGAATGATTTATTACTTCATGTTGATGAAAATGACTACATTGTGTGTGTTGAATCTTTTTTCAAATTTCACAGTTTGAACAAAGATTTTCTATTAGACCAGGGATTATTCTTTCTTTCACCTATATTGATGTCGATTATTTACTTAAAAGAAAAATATTTGCGATTGTGAGATTCACAGAGCAGAATGACTAACACAGAATTGTTGCAACACATTGGTGGATATAGGGAGATTCGAAAGAACAATTTGGAAAGTGTACCTTCCCTAACACCTTGTCTAAATTCACAAAAAATAAACTTCTTCAGATAAAAGCCAGACCAGCAAAAGAAACTTCTTCAGGTATCGAAGGTTTCCATTGTATTAAAAATACGAAAATTTAAAGTTATTTTTAGAAGTTCTATTGTAGAAGTGGTTGTAGGATCTTGTCAAATGCTAGACTTGTAAAGGATTTATTGCATTAATTGGAAAATTGTTATTATGAAGATTAATCACTTTTTTTGTTGATAATCTTGTAAAGGAGGAAGGCTCTTACACATCAAATCGATGGTACATAGGGTCTATAATAGAGTTCACCGGTTTTTGTGGTAGGCCTGTATTATGGCAATGATAAACCCAGTGATAGCAATGAGTTCATGAGGAAATTGGTAGAAGAGTTGAACTGTTTATTTGAAAATGGGTTTTATTGAATGATTTATTTTTCAAAATGAATCATCTTGGGTTTGTGTGTGACATGCCAGCTAAAGCCTTTGTTTTACAAATCAAGGGACACACGGGTTATTACTCGTGTACTCGGTTCACAATGGAAGGAGAAAGTGTAAATAAGAGAGTGTGCTTTATAGATTCAAACTGCTCAAGTAAGACCCAAGAAAGGTTTTGTTCATTGAGCAAAGAAAAACATCACATTGGTGCAACAGTACTGACATTGTTGAACCATATTGATTTAATTCCAAGTTTCAGCTTACACTATAAGCACTCAGTTTGTTTAGGAGTTGTAAAAAAATTATCCTTTTGTGGCTCAAGGGTGAACTAAGATATAGATTTCCACATAGGCAAGTGCAAAACCTAAGTGACAGGCTTGTCTCATTGAAGAAATTCATACCTTCAGAGTTTGGAAGGAGAACTCGGTCTCTTTCTGAAGTTAGCTGTTTGAAAGCAATGGATTCCGTCAATTTCTGCTGTACACAAGTATCGTAGTTTTGCCCCCTTTTTTATCAACAGATATAATGACTAACTTCATAGCTTTACATATATCATTGAGAATATTATTGAAGGACAACAATGGACAGAAGCATATCATAGACTATGCTAAGGCCTTGCTGAAGTTCTTTGTTGAAGGATTCGCCCAAATATTTGGAAAACAGTTTGTGTCACCAAATTATACATTTGGTCTTATACATTTGGCAGACGATGTAACATTTGGCCCATTAGATGAGTGCAGTGCTTTCCCTTTTGAGAGCTACATGCAAATCATAAAAAAGTCACTATGGAAGTCTGCAGCAGTTTGTGAGAAGACTTAAAGAAAAAGAAAATCTAATATGTCAATCAAATTTGCTCCTCCTTTTAAAAAGACATATAGATGGATCTCTTCGTATTTTCAGGATCCTCAGTACAAAGAAATCGTTTTAAATAATTTCAAGTTATAAACTGCAGAACAAGATTCATGCTGTGGTCTGAAAGACAAAAAAATAGTGGAAGTGAAAAATTTCTGCTACAATAAAAAAGTGCTGTATGGTTGTTGTTGGTAGAATATTTTCAATAGTATAGTAAAATCGCGTTTATATACTGTATAATGTCTCATCTGATTCCAGGCGAGATATCTTTCGACCAGAGGTGGAAACACGATTCCGGGAATAGTCGGAAAAACGCATTTTGAAATCCACAATGACTGACCAATTTGCTGCAAACTACAGTTGGATTGGATTCAAAAAGAAGAAGGTCTTCTCCTCTCTTCATCTGAGGGGAGCCATTTCTAGTAAGTTGCACTTTCAATTAAAACTTTCCTTTAATAATCAATTCTTTCACCATTCATAAACAAACTGAACTCACTTGTAACCTGTACAAAAAAAACTACCCTCAAATACATCCAATTCCCTCAAAACTTGGAAAGAAACATATTATGAAAATAAATTAGTTCTAACTAAGCCTTGATAACTGGTCAATTATTGGGGTTGTTAACTAACAAGAATACAAAACTGGTAAGAAAAATACAATATTCCAAACCTTTTCAATTATTACAATAGTTGTGATAATATAATAATAATATTATTATTATTGAATAGAGAGAAAATGAAAAGAGCTTCACTGCCCTATAAAATTTTCGAGGGTATAAGATATATGGTTCAAATATATTCCAAATTTGATTCTTAATACAATAAATTATTCAGATACAGTAAACAGTACTATAATTTAGCAGGATACATTCGAAAAAAGAGTAAAAATACAATAATAGTCAATACAAGTTGATTAGCAATGCTTTCAACTGACATAATATTTTTGATCTGCAAAGTTTTTAATACCAATTGAACATAAGTTTCTAAATTATTTATGAATTTGCTTTTTATTGTCAGCTGTTCTTTGATAATAGTTTTTTTCCGGTCCTCCTTCAAAGCTTTCCCCAATATGTAAATATTTTATAATCTCGTGATAATAATGTGTAATATTTCTTCTATATTTGGTATTGAAACATCTAAATTTTATAATCTGCTTTGTAAAAATATTTTAGAACTGAAAACTTTGTGAAGTGAAGGACTAATAGACTTATTTCAGACTATGTGCAATTTTATTTAAATTTGGGAGAGGAATAACTCAAGGTTACCATATCTTTCCTGTCACATCAAGTTAATGATTCATTTATTGTAAGAGAACATGACTTATTATTTATTATTTATTATTTATTATATATTATTTTATTATTTATAATTATCATTGTTACAATGGAAGATATTTCCAATTACAATAAGTATGATTTGCTAATAGATTTCATATTAGGCCTCTGTATGATTTGTTTTCAAAGCTATATATTCTAATTACAAATACCTATAAACAAGTAAAAGTTCAACTCATCGATGGAGAGTTGACCTCAAACTTAGAGTCAGACCAGTCGGTGGGAGAATACAGACATTTGCTCAGTGATTTTACATAAATTGACCTTGAAAAATGTAAGGCACAACTAGAGCAGTACATATCAAAATTCAATTCAAAAACATTTTGAGTCAGGAAAGACCGTAATCATAAGGACAGAAAATGGACAAGGTTTCGAAGGTATTTTTCTTTTATTTTCAAACTCTGGTCTAGAAATGTGGAAGCCTAGACCATTTCATTGTGTTCTAGTTTGAAAATTATCTTGAAACATTGAAGGTAACATAGTTAGGACAGCATCAATTGAAGAGAAAAGAGTTAGAAAGAAGATGTTATGGGGGAAAAGTAGAGACAAGCATTGTATGGCAGAGCCAATAAGCCAATGTTGTCCATTCAAATGCTGCTCTTCCAAGAGGTGCATTTGACCCACAATCCAGGAAACTGAGTTACTTTTACCATGTCAGTGGAATCTAGTGAATGAAAGCTGTGTGCAGTTGACGGTTGGCAATATTTGTGTAATTGAAAATATTGCTACATCTCCTTAAGGCATTGTGCTTATTGAAAGAGAATTCAACTACAACAATTTGGTATTCATGCAAGACATCACAGCACACATAGGGAACACCGTAATCTCAAGAACAGAAAACGGACAAGCTTTTGAAGGTATTTTCCAACTCATTCGAAGTTGTAATTGAAATGGCTCACATTGTAGACGAATTTCAAGCTAGATCACTTGATCCTTGAACCTTTTTTGGGAGTAATTTTTTGAAATCCTTGATTCATTCCTCCATCAAATTGGTACACATCAAATCGATGTTACATAGACCCTCCTTATGATAGGTAGAACATTTACAGGAGGTTCTATGGCCCAACGAACCTGTGAGAAGGTGTGGGTTCACCCACGTCTGAAGATTCCATCATAGTTTAGTAAAGTGTTGATCAACCTATATTGCTTGTGAACAATGTTGAGCAGTTCCTTGTGCATAATTTTTTAGATGTCAAGAATCTCGAATTATGGTATTAATCACATTCAATAGAAGATTTCACTATTTATCAATCAGTAATTTTCTAAGGTTGCAATCTAATTTCCTAGATGTATTTTTATAAAATAGTTACAGTTTTCTTACTTTATCATAAATGAAAAAAAAATTGTAAATTTATATTATTTGTCCAGGATTATTATTGATAACTTGAATCGGACTGAATGACAGATAACTATTACAATAGTTGTAATAATATTATAATTGGGTAGAGGGTAAATTAAAAGAAAAATTGCCTTCAGTGTCCTATAAAATTTTCGTGGGAATATGGTAAGATTTATGGTTCAAATATATTCCAAATTCGATTCTTAATAGAAAAAATCTTTAGATACAGTATACAGTACTATAATTTAGCAGGATACATTCGAAAAAAAGTAAAAATACAATAATAGTCAATACAAGTTGATTAGCATTGCTATCAACTGACATAATATTTTTCATCTACAACAATTTTTTTAGTAAAAAAAGCAGTTGAAAATAATATTAGTGGAACAATTCTGTAAAATATACCAGGCTTGGTCAGAGATTTTCCAAATAATTTTGTTTTGATATGATGCTGGACTGTCACCTTTTATCTCTTCATTTTATTAATCATCTCATCTGTAGATTAAATAAAATCAATTGGGAGTATATCCATTTGATCAATCCCAGTAGTTTTCTAAAGAAATTGCTAATAATCATAAAATTCTGTATTATTAATTATAAACTGTAGGCACAAAGCTACAGTAATTTATCAAATTTATTATACTTTTTTTTGTATAAAATGTTTTTTTTAGGTTGCAGAAGGAGTCTACAACAATTCAATCACAGCACACATAACAACACTGTAATTGTAATAACACAAAATGGACAAGCTTTTGAAGGTATTTTCCATATATTTTCAAACTCTTTCGAAGTTGTCATTGAAATGGCTCACCTTGTGGATGAACCTCAACCTAGATCACTTGATCCTTGAACCATTTAGAGAGAATTTTGTAGGTAAAACTCAGTTGAAAATATTGGATTGACGATTTCTTTAAAAATTCTAATTTATAATTTCTTCAAGGGGAAAACTTTCCCCTCGGGTTAAGTTCATCATCCCCATCTGCTCATCAACAATGGCACTAGTGGCCCTTGTTGACCGCATGAGAGAGATGATAACGCTTTTTGATCCGATGGGGGTCTCTTCTGGCAACACAAGACAACAACTTCGCGAAGCCATCAGCACATACAAGAGGGCAAAGAAGCAGGGATATCCTGCCTGGGTTCCATCTACCTGGAATATCCTTCTGCAGAATCTCACGACCAGATCAAGATATCCTGCTGAGGCTAACTGAAGTCATCATTGACATTTGGCTCTAACCATACATGGCCACAACATCAACACCTACATTGGGATAGAGGAGGCATACTAAACCTTACACACGGAATTTCCTCAGTTAGAAGGTGATGTCGACAACAAGGAACCCAGACCAAACCCAGGTTGGTCTGCCGTCGGCCACATCCACACCACCCGCAACCCATTAGGAACGCGACACTAGGTGCCACCCCGACTACTTGTCACCACATCAACCTGTCCACTTTAAAAAAAACGGTTTTGAGGGGACAGTTGAGCCATACCCATCTACTTGTCTCCTTTCTAAGGAGGTGACAACTAGTTGGGGGGACACTCTGACACGAGGGTGCGAAGTGTTTGTCGTTTACGGTCATCTAGTTGGCACCTTTGGTCCAGTAGGTGACAAGTAGTCGGGGTGACAACTTGACGGCAATGGTATATTTTTAAGAGGGTACAGGTTGTCGCCCATGACCAAAATGACTAGGTCTCAGGTAGTCGGGGTGACACCTAGACAGCGTCCCGTCAGATGTTGAGTGGGAAGACTCTGAAGTAAAAAATTTATTAAAAGTCATAAATAAAAAAATTGATTCAGACACTACTTCTCATAACGACTAGAAATTGAACGTAACGAGTTCAAAAAATGATGTTCAAGGACTATCGGATTTTTACGACCAGCTCAAGTCATTGATAACCGAGATTCAAAAAGAAAATATAGAGCTGAAACAAAAACTGGATACCGTCATTGAGGATAATAAGAGCAAAGATCAAAAATTGAATTTTTGATTGGAAGAGTAAACATTATGGAGCAACATAGCAGGAATTGCAACATGGAGATCCATGGGATGGATGTAGCAGTGGGAGAAAGAGAGGAGTTAACTTAAAGACCATTAATTTGGAGCTTCAAGGTGAAGGAAAAACTATTATTGAGATGATTAGCGCAGTAAATGCATTCAAAAGTAAATTGCAGGTTATGATAGATCAACTGAAAAGAAAGGATCCGAAATATTTTCCGTCTTTGAAAGCAAGGATTCCTCAGTTGAATCATGATACATATGAGGCTGAATTATCAAATATTTTGGAACAATGTGAAATCGGTTTTTATAATGTATTGCAGTAGATTGGAAAATATATCATCATTGATGAGTTATCCTTTTTCATGTAAAAACATTTAGGAATTATCCTACTGAAATAGTAAGTCAGTTTAATATAAACTCATGTTCTGTTGAAAATGAGTTGGTGCAGATTATATCAGATATACATCTCAAAGCTACAGCATCTGATACAAATTTCCGGTGTTTAATATCTGAAGATAAATATCCGAATTTAAGGCAAATCAGTCTTCAACTAACGGCATTTTTTGGGTCAATTTAATTGTGCGAGTCTGCATTTTCTGAAATGAAAAAATCAAGTCAAAATATCGCAATCGTCTAACTGCCAATCATATGTCATGATGCTTGCGGTAACAACCAATAAATTCGCAATTTTCAATAACTATGAGTTTTTTCATTGATATTGTAGAGAAAAACTCTACAGCTGGAATGTGGGCAGAGCACTTCAACAGAACTGCCAAATCAAGAAACCCAATCTACACAAAATACATGGATAACCATTTAGCACTATGCAAAGTCAAATATGGATTTCTGAATGCAAATATGGCATTTGTGATAGGGCATCGCATTAGAAAAGTTGAACATTCCATTGTGTGGATTCAAAATTGAAAAGCGAGTCATTTATTATTTAATATATTAAAAATATTCAAGCTGAAATAATAATAATTATAATGCATATTCAAAGACTACCATTATTTTCTGACTTCAATAACTGATATACAGTGAGGGATTAGTCATAATTAAACTGAAATAGTTATTGTGGAAAATAAAGACCTATTACTGTAGGATTGAGCTATTGTCAAGATTCAACATCGATTTCTGGTAAGCACATTCATAAGAATATAAGACATCAAAAAGTTCTAATTTTAGTAGCAAAATCTGAATGTTGTATGTTGTAGCTCGTGCATTAAAAATGTGTTGTTTATGCCATGATATTCAATTATCGAAAGTGTTATGCAAATAGCTTATGCATCACAACATAGTATTAACTCACATAGTAAAATCTTTGAAATTAGGTGAAGGAAAAACAATAACATTTGAATTCACACCAATCGTTAATTCACAAGAATGGAGATGGCATCAACAGTGACTACAATTTACTACATGAACAATCATCAAGTTAGCATGACTCAAGTAGAAAAAATGACAAAAAATCTGCTTACTCAGATTCTGAAGACTTACTTTGTAACACTGCTCCATCGTTTTGTAGTGCTGTAAAAAATGGTACCGTAGGCCTAGGATTAGAACTACGACCAGAGACAAACAAATAGATGTTACCATGTATTGTATTACCCCATTTTATCAGCTCATAAAATAAGCGATTGTCCAATATATGCTATGTAGTTAGATATCTCAATGGTGTAATTTGTTAAGAATTAAGAGGAAATTATGATATCATTGTATTATTTTATGCCATTTTTTATTGTTATTAAATTTCTCACGCTTATCCTTTCTCTATGCTACGACTAAGATCAAATTGGATTCAGTAGTCCCATCGGCTCCCATTCCCATCGATATGCAACCAGATGGACATAATAATGGAGAGGGCTGGCAAGTTGCTAGCAGAAAAAAGATTTATTTTATTTCTAGAAATGTTTCAACAAAAAGTGACAGTAAACAAGCTGTGAGTCAACAGCGGTGTAAGAGACATTTTTTGGTTGGTGCGGGTGCGGCAGACTCTGGTTTCCAAACTGATGACAAAAAAGGAGTTTCTATTTGTTTCCCCAATTAATCCGCTATTTGAAAACAAAGAAATGGTAATCTATCTTACTGAAGTTAAAAAATGTGAAAATGTGATTGTAGTTAAACTTGAGTTCAAGTATCCTGACATTTATTCTTCTTTTAAGGTTGGGCTAAGTAGTGACCATTTTAAAATTGCTTTCTCAGCCGATTTTTGGCTTTAAGGTACCCTTGAAAGTAAACTCTTTATCAGAAAAGACTCTAGCATCAGCAGGCCTAAATCTCAAGAGCAAGAGTATTTTTTGGCCCAGAGAAAGAATCAAATGAATCCACCTTGATGTTTTACGTATCAATATCCAATCCATAAGAAATAAAGTGGGTATGATAGGAGGCTGAGCTTGATACCAGGCCGGTTAATGTCATATGCATTAGTGAACATTGGTGTGTCAGAGAAGAAATAAACTTTCATGTACCAGCCAACTATGTGCTTGGGAGCACATAGGAGCACCAAATTTGCGTGGTGGATCTTCCATATATGTCAGACAGAACAAAAAATTTGAAATTATTTACATTGCAGATTATTGTGTCGATTTTATATGTGAGGCTTCAGCTATTAAATTGACTGAAAATTGTATTGCTGTGATCAATTTATATAGAACACCAGATACTGATGTGCAAGCTTTCTTTGGGCAGCTTGAAAATCTACTAAACTTTATTCACTCAAAAAAATATAAATTAATTTATAACTTTAAATGAGATTTTAATGTAAATACTCTGGATACTGATAGTGCGACATTTCATGATTTTTAAACCATGATATTTCAACAATCCAATGATGTTGTCGCCAACAACAGTGAAACTGAGGCGCTCAAGGCTGTGCAAAGGCTGAAAATAAACTTTCTACTCGTGATATTTTTCAAATTTTTTCGAATTGTATATCATCAATCTATCAAAATGAAAAAGTTTTCTCGGGAAAACATTTTTTTACGATCATTAGGCTACTTTTTGAGACATGAGCGCCTAAAGTTTAAATTTTTGGGACAGAATGCATTTCAAAGAGATAAATCCATGAGATTTGGAGGATAGATTCTTCATGGTATGTTGATCTGGTAAAACGAAAATTTTCTGAAAATATCAATTTTTAAGATAGTTATTCAATCTACTGAAAATAACCAAAAATATCTTTTAGTTGAGTTATTTTTGGTAAATTGAATAACTTTTTCAAAAATTTATATTTTCAGAAACTTTTGGTTTTACCAGATCAACATTACCATGAAGAATCTATCCTCTGAATCTCATGGATTTATCTCTTACCAAATTTGAAATTTTCCGTCCCAAAGATTTAAACTTCCGGCGCTCATATCTCAAAGAGTAATGATCAGAAAAAAAATGTTTTCCTGAGAAAACTTTTCCATTTTGATAGCTTGATGACATACAAATCGAAAAACTGAAAAATATGACGAGTAGAAAGTTTATTTTAAGCCTTTGCACAGCCTTCCCGTTTGTGTACTTGAAGAAATATATTCTGAAAGGTTATGAACCCTTAGACTATTTGTTAAGTAGGACTTTAGACTATTAGTTTATTTATTCCTGTTCCTGTGTACTCCTTATACAATGTAGACTGTTGCCCTTCAGCCCTTCAACATCTTACTTTAATTGAATGATTTATTACTTCATGTTGATGAGAATGACTGCATTGTGTGTGTTGAATATTTTTTCAAATTTCACAGTTTGAACAAAGATTTTCTATTAGACCAGGGATTATTCTTTCGTTCACCTATATTGATGTAGATTATTTACTTAAAAGAAAAATATTTGTGATTGTGAGATTCACAGAGCAGGATGACTAACACAGAATTGTTGCAACAAATTGGTGGATATAGGGAGATTCGAAAGAACAATTTGGAAAGTGTACCTTCCCTAACAACTTGTCTAAATTCACGAAAAATAAACTTCTTCTGATAAAAGCCAGACTGAAACTTCTTCAGGTATTGAATGTTTCCATTGTATTCTGGTTGAGTTTAAAATACCAAAATTCAAAGTTATTTTTAGAATTTGTGCATAATTTTTCATATGTAAAAAAATTCGAATTATGGTATTAACCACATTCAATAGTAGATTTCACTATTTATCAAGCGGTAATTTTCTAAGGTTGCAATCTAATTTCAATTTCCTAGATGTATGTTTATTAAATAGTTACAATTTCCACAACTTTCTCACTTTATTGTAAATGAAAAAAAAATGTAAATTTATATTATTTGTCCAGGAATAGATTATCATTGAGAATTTGAATTGGACTGTATGACAGATAACTATTACCATAGTTGTAATAATATTATAATAATCATTGGATAGAGGGAAAATTAAAAGATAAATTTGAATTGGAAAAGAGTAAAAATACAATAATAGTCATTACAAGTTGATAAGCAATGCTCTCAACTGACATAATATTTTCCATCTTCAAAATGAAGATGAGCCGGTGGCGGTGGCACAGCGAGCAATCATCAAGACATGTCTCAGGCGAGACTATCCCTATCCATCTAATCTTGTTTACCTAGTGTTTCAAGTTTTTAATATCAGGCAGCTTGACATACGAGTTTTAATGAATCACATATACTACAACAGACACTTCATTTTCAATAATTTAGCTCACACTCATAATACAAGAAATCTAATTAACTTTGGTATTGCTCATCCCCGACTCCTATATAAGTGCTTTTAAAATAATAGTAAATACATCTGTCATATATTGTATAGAAACGTTCCCAATCATTTAAAACAGTCTGAAAATTGCAGAATTAACACCTACAAGCAACATTTGAGTAGATGGTTATTAGAAATTGGCAGGGATGCTGCAGAGCAACTGATTCAATCTGCCTTCTTATTCAGAACTTGATCTCATAGTGAATATGCCATTTATAATGATTAGTATAGCCTTTGAGCTACTATTTATATATTTGTCTTTATATACTTATTACCAGTATGGAATTTCATTGTGTGCAATTTATATTCTTGATTTGCTGATGGATGTTAGTAGATTCAATTATTACAATAGTTTTAATTATAATATGTACAAAACATGAAAACATAATCTCAACTTGAAAGAACTCACTCTCCACTCACAGACTCAAGTCTTTGTGGAGAGTATTCACTGTTAAATGTGTAAATGAATTTTATAAATTTGTATTATGTTTTGTGAATAAAAAGCTATTTCGATTTGATTTGAAAATGTTAAAAACAAATTGAACATAAGTTCCTTAATTATTTATTAATTTGCTTATTATTGTCAGCTGTTCTTTGAGAATGGAGTTTTTTCCGGTCCTTCTTCAAAACTTTCCTCAATATGTGAATATTTCTTTTCCAGTGAAAATAATATGTAATATTTCTTCTATATTTGGTAATGAAACATATAAATTTATAGGATATTTTCAAATTAAAATGAGTATGATTTGCTTATAGATTTCATATTAGGCCAATGTATGATTCGATTTTCAAGGCTACATATTCTACTTACAGATACATATACCTACAATACCTATAAACAAGTGAAAGTTCAATTCATAGATGGAGAATTGACCTCGAACTTAGAGTCAGAACAGTGATTTTATTATTTATTATTTATAATCATCTTTGTTATCAAGTTTACCATATCTTTCCTGTCCCATCATGTTAATGATTCATTTATTGTAAGAGAACATAATTTATTTTTCATTATTTATTATTCATTATTCATTATTCATTATTTACTATTTACTATTTACTATTTACTATTTACTATTTATTATTTACTATTTATTATTTATTATTTATTATTTATTATTTATTATTTATTATTATTTATTATTTATTATTTATTATTTATTATTTATTATTATTATTTATTATTTATTATTTATTATTTATTATTTATTATTTATTATTATTATTATTATTATTTATTATTTATTATTTATTATTCATTATTTTATTTATTATTTATAATAATCATTGTTACAATGGAAGATATTTCCAATTACAACAAGTATGATTTGCTAATAGATTTCATATTAGGCCTCTGTATGATTTGTTTTTCAAGGCTATATATTCTACTTACAAATACCTATAAACAAGTAAAAGTTCAACTCATCGATGGAGAGTTGACCTCAAACTTAGAGTCAGACCAGTCGGTGGGAGAATACAGACATTTGCTCAATGATTTTACATAAATTGGCCTTGAAAAATGTAAGGCACAACTAGAGCAGTACATATCAAAAATCAATTCAAAAACATTTTGAGTTGGGAAAGACTGTAATCATAAGGACAGAAAATGGACAAGGTTTTGAAGGTATTTTCCTTCTATTTTCAAACTCTGGTCTAGAAATGTGGGAGCCTAGACCATTTCAGTGTGTTCTAATTCGAAAATTAAACATTGTTCAAACATTGAAGGTAAGATAGTTAGGACAGCATCAATTTAAGAGAAAAGAGTTAGAAAGAAGATGTTATAAGGGAAAAGTAGAGACAAGCATTGTATGGCAGAGCCAATAAGCCTACCGGTAGCCAATGTTGTCCATTCAAATGCTGCTCTTCCAAGAGGTGCATTTGACCCACAATCCAGGAAACTGAGTTACTTTTACCATGTCAGTGGAATCTAGTGAATGAAAGCTGTGTGCAGTTGACGGTTGGCAATATTTGTGTAATTGAAAATATTGCTACATCTCCTAAAGGCATTGTGCTTATTGAAAGGGAATTCAACTACAACAATTTGGTATTCATGCAAGACATCACAGCACACATAGGGAACACCGTAATCTCAAGAACAGAAAACGGACAAGCTTTTGAAGGTATTTTCCAACTCATTCGAAGTTGTAATTGAAATGGCTCACATTGTAGACGAATTTCAAGCTAGATCACTTGATCCTTGAACCTTTTTTGTGAGAGAATTTTTTGAAATCCTTGATTCATTCCTCCATCAAATTGGTACACATCAAATCGATGGTACATAGACCCTCCTTATGATAGGTAGAACATTTACAGGAGGTTCTATGCCCATCGAACCTGTGAGAAGGTGTGGGTTCACCCACGTCTGAAGATTCCATCATAGTTTAGTAAAGTGTTAATCAACCTATATTGCTTGTGAACAATGTTGAGCAGTTCGTTGTGCATAATTTTTTAGATGTCAAGAAATTCGAATTATGGTATTAATCACATTCAATAGAAGATTTCACTATTTATCAAGCGGTAATTTTCTAAGGTTGCAATCTAATTTCCTAGATGTATGTTTATTAAATAGTTACAATTTTCACAACTTTCTTACTTTATTGTAAATGAATGAAATTTGTAAATTTAGATTATTTGTCCAGGAATAGATTATTATTGATAACTTGAATTGGCCTGAATGACAGGTAACTATTACAATAGTTTGAAGAGCTCGTTTCCAAAACCCACTAAGTCCAAAATTATCAAAATTGAGTTATCATATGATTCTGATCTCATTTTTTTGAGAGCTATCTATCTATCCTACTGTTATTTTCCTAATCCCACTATTTACATTGTTATAAGAGTATGAAAAGTAGAATTTTTTCCAAACCCATGTTTAGTCCATGAACAATGTTTTCCAAATGCCACTGTGTGATGAGCAATGGTTCTACGCATGCGCACCAGACCAAATAGCACACACCACGCCTACAGCATAGCACACACCACTCTCATTTCTATCAGTTAGAAAGAACATTCTGTGTGGAGTATTTTTTTCTTTTCTGATTTACTAAAAAGTTTACGAATATATAGTGAGTTTCATTAAAAAATGATTGAGTTTGATTTAGAAGATACAGTGAGTCCAGTAGTTGTGAGTGAAAGGAGTAGGAAGAGACAAAGGAACAGTGATAACTGGGACAAAAACAAAAGGAAACTCGCCAGAAACAGCGCCAGTGCTCGCGGTAAGCCTACGATTGCATGCAATCATGTGAACTCTGAAAGCAAAACTTACAAAGTTAGGTTCTTGGACAATGAAGATATAAATCACTTCTACAACAAAATTTATTCTTACAAGAATAAAGTAGATCAGGATAATTTTTTGTTGAACTACATAGTGTCAGTGGAACCAAAGCGACGTCGACCTAGGGTAGGCCTAGGCCTACCAATGAATACAAAACCTCGTGACAAGATGGTAATGAAATATTTCATCAGGAAGAAGAGTGGTCAACTCGTTTGCGTCTGTGCAAAAACATTCTCATCAATCACACAGATTGGTAGATTCAGACTAAATGGGATAATGAGAAGTTTCAACACAACTGGCCAGCCTAGGGTTGAAAAAAGGGGGGGTTCAAGGCTTAAAGAAAAAGACATTGAAATTGAAAACTCTATCATTGAAAACATAAAATGACTTAAATGTAGGGAAAGCCATTATGGTCGGGCAAAAAGTGCAAGATTGTATATGAGCCCCAATCTCTCTGTAAAAAACTATGGAGACTTTGGAGGACTGTGCGCATAGAAAATTCTCTTCCAACTGCATCGTTTTCAAAATTCTTCAAAATTTTTCAAACTAAATTCAATATTGGATTTGGTGCTGCAAAGACAGATGTATGTAGTTTTTGTGAACAGTGCAAAATAAAAATAAAAACCGCAAAATCGCCAGGAGGAAAACTTGAGTTGATGGGACAGCACAGAATCCATAAACTGTGTGCTAAAAAATTGTATGCTAAAGGAAAGACCAGTAGGAAGTGTAACAGTGGCATTCGATAAGCAACAAAACCAACCACTCCCCTTGCTTCGTGTATGAGAAACCTTTTATTCATGGCAAATCTGGTTGTATAATCTTACATTTGTGATACATGAGGAAACACAAGATCAAAATGATACATTCATGTACACTTGGACGGAGAATCAAGCAAACAAGGGGTCGAATGAAGTTGTCACTGCCCTGCACAATTTTTCAAGTATTTTGGAAACAAAAATTTGTTTGCAAGCTGAAGAAGGTAACATCAACATACCAATGACCCTCAACCTCTTCTCAGACGCGGCTTCCAGTCAAAATAAAAACTCAACAATGCTGGGATACCTTCTGAGCTATGTACAGAAGAGTTCTGTTTTTAATGAAATAAATCACATATTTCCTATATGAGGGCACAGTTTCATGCCACCTGATCAGATCTTTGGAAGAATCGAGAAGAATTATAGGAAGATGCAAACTATTGTTTTGCCAGAAGAATACCATCAAATACTAAAAAAACATGGCACTTTGAAAATATTGGGTGATCATTGGAAAATTTTAGATTTCAAAAAAACTGCAGAGAATGTTTTAGTGAGAAAGCTTCCATTCTTAATGAGGGAGCAGCAGATTTTCAAATTCACAAAAGAGTCTTCGAGTGTTGAGGTGAAAAATACATACACTGGATGCTTCAATCAACACAACATTATAAAAAATAATGTGAATAAAGTGTGGAAAGCTCTATACGAACGAGTTCAAAGTGTGGATGAAATAAATAAAATAAGAGAATTGAAGAAGAAGGATGTAGAAAGACTGTTGCAGTTCGTCGATTTATCAGAAGATGTGAGCAACTTCTATAAAAAGGCTCTGATAAATGCAGAGGAAAATTGATTGATTTAACCAAAACATTATATGATGAAGAAGAGCCCTTCCTGTAAATTTCATTTGAATAATTTTTTATATTTGGACTTTATCGTTTTCCTCTTCGATTCACTCTTCAAAATATTATTTTTCTTTCAGTATATTTTTTTCATTTTTTTGAAATAAAACTCATTGTCTATAATTTTCAAAGATAGCAAAAATATTCTGATTCATTCTGCAACATTCAAGATTTTACAAAAACGGTATGAATATTATGAAGAAGAGCCTTCCTGTAAATTTCATTTGAATAATTTTTTATATTTGGACTTTATCGTTTTCCTCTTCGATTCACTCTTCAAAATATTATTTTTCTTTCAGTATATTTTTTTCATTTTTTTGAAATAAAACTCATTGTCTATAATTTTCAAAGATAGCAAAAATATTCTGATTCATTCTGCAACATTCAAGATTTTACAAAAACGGTATGAATATTATGAAGAAGAGCCCTTCCTGTAAATTTTTTATATATTGAGACTTTATCAGTTCGCTTGATAATCAATTCACTTTTCAAAACTATTTTTTGTTCATTATTATTTTTTATGTTTTTGAAATAAAAATAATTGTCTTTCATTGTACTTATTTATTGTAGCTCTACACTATCCTGATTTTTGATAATGATGATTCATGTGAAAAAATCTATTTTAGTCCTTTTTCATAGATTAACTCTCAAGATATATTATTTTTCTGTCATTTGGAGCATTTGGAGTGGGTTGAATATCCTCTTAATACCCTCAATAAAAATTAATCTTAAAAGTCTTGTTCCTTTACAATGCATTAAGAGTCCATGAAAGAGTGTCTTATGTTTTCCAAACTCATCTAAGTCCAAACATTTTTTCCTAACTCCACTACGTCCATGGACTTAGTTGGTGTTTGGAAAAAAACCGTTGCAAATTTATTTATATCTCATTTAAAATTTAAGTTATTCATATATTTTTATGTTTATTATGATAAGGAACATAGTTGGAAAAAGAAAAAAGCTACTTCCTAAAATAATATGAATTGGAAAAAAAATCGTTCTACTGAAAAATTGTGATTTTGGACATAGTGGTTTTTGGAAACGACCTCTTATGAAGATTAATCACTTTTTTTGTCGATAATATTGTAAAGTGGGGAGGCTCTATTACACATCAAATCGATGTTACATAGACCCTCCTTATGATAGGTAGAACATTTACAGGAGGTTCTATGGCCCAACGAACCTGTGAGAAGGTGTGGGTTCACCCACGTCTGAAGATTCCATCATAGTTTAGTAAAGTGTTAATCAATCTATATTGCTTGTGAACAATGTTGAGCAGTTCGTTGTGCATAATTTTTTAGATATCAAGAAACTCGAATTATGGTATTAATCACATTCAATAGAAGATTTCACTATTTATCAAGCGGTAATTTTCTAAGGTTGCAATCTAATTTCCTAGATGTATGTTTATTAACCCTTGGACTACCAACCGGGGTAACTAGACTACCCCAACTGACTTTTTGTCAATTTTTTCATGACATGTTGATTGATTTCATTGAAACATTGAGTACTTGTTAAAAACATATCGTTTTAATAGTTTTATCCCATGGAACTATCTCATACCTCTTATTTTGAAAATTATAAGCAGATATATCTTCGGGGTAACTCAATTACCCCACTTGGTATTCCATGTCATGATAATTTTCCATCAATTTCATACACCCTCCAAATACAAAGCGGGGTAATTGTGTTACCCCACTCACAAAACTGTGTTGATTTGAGGTTATGTCGGTGATGTTTTTGTCAGTCTGCTGCTTGCTGTTATGTGAATAGCGTGAAATGTCAAAAGCATTGAGTGTAGAAGAGTTCGAAAGTGTACTAAACATCGATAATCCTGACGATTTGTGTGAAGGAGAACGTGAGTTATATGATTTATGGAATGCAAGTTACTTTGAGGACAATATTGAATTTGTAGATGAGATTGATGATGAATAGAAGATAGTGCTGTTCAGAATGAAGAAGATATTGCTGTACAAGATGAAGAAGATGATGCTGTACAACATGAAGGGATCTCCAGAAGCTTCTTCAAAACTAAAAGTGGTATGGAGTGGTCAACAAAACCATACCGAAGAGGACAAAGAGGAGCCCATAATATACTAACTGTTGCACCCGGCCTAACCAAAAAAAGTGAGAATATTGTTTCAGTTGAAAATACATTCAAGTTGTTCCTTTCAGAATCTATTATTAACATAATTTGTGAATGGACCAATGCAAAAGGTAGAGAAGTGGTGGACAATTTCAATCAAAAGTGTAATTCCAATGAACAAAAAATGAAAACATGGAAAGATACAAACAAGGAAGAGATGTATGCTTTCATTGCAATACTTTTGGCTGCTGGAAAAATTCATAATAATCAATTATCAATATCAGAGCTATGGTCAACCCATCCAGCATTCAGAAACCCATTCTTCACTGCAGTTATGGCTAGAGCATGTTTCCAAGAGCTGTCATCTGCTATACGATTTGATGATAAAACTACAAGGCAAGCTCGTATTCAAACAACAAATGATAAATTAGCTGCAATAAGAGATGTTTTTGATCTATTTGTGAAGGATTGTATTGACAGTTACAGTCCAGATGCTCATATCACAGTGGATGAGAGGCTTGCAACATTCCGAGGAAAGTGCCCATTTCGTGTTTACATGAAGTCCAAGCCAGGAAAATATGGGATAAAGATTTGGGTGTGTGCTGATTCAAAAAATGGTTATGTTTGCAATCTCCAGGTCTACACAGGAATGGTAAATAATCAGAGGGAAATTAATCAAGGAATGCGTGTTGTGAAAGAATTGGTTTCCCCATATTTTGGATCAGGAAGAGGTGTCACAACCGACAATTTTTTCACGTCCATACCCCTGGCTGAGGAATTAATGACAAAACATTGGTTGGAACCCTGAGGGCAAACAAGAGGGAAGTGCCCGGTGAATTTCTGCCTAAGAAGAGCAGAGCAGAAAAATCTTCAATTTTTGGCTTCACAGAATCCCTCACAATGGTCTCATATGTACCGAAAAAAAATAAGGCGGTAATATTGCTTTCATCCCAGCACAATTCTATCGAAGTGGAAGACAGTGAAGAGAAGAAGCCTATCATCATTTCAGACTACAATCGAACCAAAGGAGGGGTTGATTTGGGGGACATGATGACAGCAGAGTATAGCTGCGTTCGAATCACAAACCGATGACCATATCGCTTGTTTATGTAATTGATCGACATTGCGGCCCTAAATGCATACATCTTATGGACTACAAAAAATCCCGAATGGAGGAGAATGACCAAAGAAGGAGACGACATTTTCTGCAAGAATTAGTATTTGATTTGGCAAAACCATTTTGTGAAGTCCGTGCAAAACATTCATCTTTTCTTTCTAAAGACGTGATTTGTGCCATGGAGACTATAGGTGTAGTTCCTGTTCCTGCATCTACAAAAGAACCCTCTATAACCCCTGGTCCTTCAAAGATGACTACTTCAAAGCGCTGTGCAATGTGCCCTCGGAATGAAGACAGAAAAACAAGAATTATGTGCTGCACTTGTCAGAAGCCTGTCTGCGATTTGCATAGAAGGGACTTGACACTGGTCAATTGTTTGGACTGCCAATAAGGTATCTATTTCATTAAAAAAACTCTTTTTTTGCTACAACCTGTTTTTTTATTCTTATTATATGAGTTCAATAAATTCGCTTCCTTATTAACATGATTTCATTATTTGACAACATTTCTCCTACAGCAGAGTAGAAAACAACATTTCTCTTCCAATAGAGTGCACTATTTTGAAGACCTGAAAGTTTTTGATCAAAAACATGTTTTTTAACAGAAAAAAATATTATGATATATTTGACAAGCTTTTAAAAGCATTCAATTCATTCATATGATGAAATTTATATATGAAATTATTACATAAAACGAACATTTTGTTGGGGTAACCCAGTTACCCCAGTTGGTATTCCGTGTATGTGAAGAAGGTTGGTAGTCCAAGGGTTAAATAGTTACAACTTTCTTACTTTATTGTAAATGAATGGAATTTGTAAATTTAGATTATTTGTCCAGGAATAGATAACTTGAATTGGCCTGAATGACAGATAACTATTACAATAGTTGTAATAATATAATAATTGATCAATAATTCAGGTTCAGGATTGAATTTCAAACACTTTCTGTCTTTTGTTTACATTTAATAGGACAGTTTCTTCAAAAGACTTGACTGGTTACTCTGCATTTGAATTGGCTGACACAATAAAGTATATAAGTCTGTGTCAAAAATATTTGATGTGAATTAAATATCTGTCACCAATTCATTATAAAATTACATGACAAAATAATCGGAATAACCTTCATTTGAATGGTTTATTTCAGATTGTTGGTCAACGTGTATCCATCCATGGATAAGAAAAAGAGGACATGCTCAAGAGCATTGTGGTACAAGGGTAAAAAAATAGTTTAAAGAATTTAATTATGTGTTTGAAGTGGACTCATCAAAAAACGATATTGCTGAAGTGTTCACCTCTGAAGATAGCATTAGTCCTGTGGAAAGTGGTATAGATGTAAATCGTTCTGATTTTAGTAGTGTGGGATGTAGTAGTTGGTATGAAGATTTGATGTCAGATCCAAATTTTTTATGATAAAAATAGTATGTCACCAAGTAAGTCGCCAAGTATGTTTAGCCATGAATCTTGTGTGAGCTCAGATCAAGAAGAAACAATTTGTGTAAATAATAATAGTAGTCCTGAAATAAAAATTATCTTTAAGAATGCTCAAATTCCGGGAAAAAATTGAAGATTAATTTACATTGGACTCATTTGAGAACAAACTTTCCAATTGGTGTGTAAGTGAGAAAATCCTCAGAAATCTGTAAATAGTCTTTTAAAAATATTAAAAACTGTTCCAAATCTTGATAGCTTGCCAGACGACGTTCATACTCTACTTAAAACGCCTAGATGTACTGCAGTTCGGACCTTAATGAGTGGATAATACATATATTTAGGTATTGAAAAGGATTGAAGAGTATTTTGAAGTCTTTTCAGGTTTCTAATAATAGAACAGAGCTCAAACTGCTTTTTAATATTGATGGGCTGCCTGTATCTAAAAATTCAGGTGGTCAAATGTGGCGACAGCTTACAATAATTCGGTCAATAATAGAGTTCACCGGTTTTTGTGGTAGGCCTGTATTATGGCAATGATATACCCAGTGATAGCAATGAGTTCATGAGGAAATTGGTAGAAGAGTTGAATTGTTTATTTGAAAATGGGTTTTATTTGAATGATTTATTTTTCAAAATGAATCATCTTGGGTTTATGTGTGACATGCCAGCTAAAGCCTTTGTTTTACAAATCAAGGGACACACGGGTTATTACTCGTGTACTCGGTTCACGAATCAAGTGAGTCCATAAATAAAGGCAATTTAAAAGAACTTTTTAATTTATTACTCCAAACAAGTCCATTTGAAACAAGACAACATTATGAGAAAATAAAAAATGTATGAATTCAGTGGTGATTCAATGACCATCCAAAATGAACTATTATCCATTATTTCTGATCATCTACGAGATACTGTTGAAAATGAAATCATAAAGTGTGATTTTTTTCTGTTCAAGTGGATGACACCACAGACATCACACAAACATCGCAGTGTTCCATTATACTGAGATTTGTATCAAAAAAAGGTAAAGTGACTGAGAGATTTTTAGGATTTTTTATGTTAGTTCAGACAGAAAAGCTGATGCTTTATTTACACTACTGGACTCTACAATAAGAAAGTTTTCATACCCACAAAAACTAATAGCGCAATGCTATGATGGTGCAAGTGTTATGTCTGGACATTTACGTGGACTTCAGGCAAAAGTTAAGGAATCTGCACCTCATGCAATTTTTATACACTGCCTTGCACATAGGTTGAATCTAGTTTTAAAACAGAGTATCAGCTGCGTCAAAGAATGTAGAGTATTTTTTTCCACAATATGTTCTGTGCCATCATTTTTTCATATGTCAGCTAAAAGAATGTACATTGCTGACTCAGTCATCATGAAACGCAAACCATCGGTATTGACACAAGATGGACATCACATGGCAAAGTGTTAAAAGTTGCTGTCGAAAACTGGGATGGGTTCAAAGAAATCTTCCAAAACATTATAGATGACCCAACATGTGACATTTTAGCTATTCAGCAGGCAAGGGGGCTATTGAAAGACTTTAATTCTTTCATTTTCACATTCCTGTCACACGTTTTCAATTACATTTTTCATGTCTGTGATATTTTATTCAAAGTACAGTGTTATCATAAAAGAATTGTTCGGTTTCGAACATTGTTTGAAGAAAAACCAAATTACTTACAGTTAAGTTTTTTATTCACCTAATTTGTCATCTGAAACAGTTTTTTTACATGATTAATAACTTTCAATGAGTGGTGCGCCCTTAGTCGCTCGACAAATGTCCAAACGATAATAAATATCTCTCTTAACATTCGATAACATTTCTTCGATTATGGTTGTCATTGGTTCTTTAATCCTGTTTTAAAGTGGTTCAGTTCGCGATTTCTTGTGAATAAACAATGTTTTTGATGTAAATTTACAAGAAAAAATCTACCTGAACCAATTAAAAACAGGATTAATGAAGCAATGACAACCATAACCAATGAAATTTTAGCGAATGTTTGGAGAGAAATTGATTATCGTTTGGATATTTTGTCGAACGACTAAAGGCGCACATATTTAAATTTATCAATTATGTGAAAAACTGCCTGAGACGACAAATTAGATGAATAAACAACATCAACTGTAAGTAATTTGGTTTTTCTTTAAACCATGTTCGAAACCGCACCATTCTTTTATGATAACTCTGTATAATAGAAAAAGAACTTGGACATTAATTTTTGTGCGAAACAAGTGGATTCAACAAAGAAAATCATGAGTGGAAAAAGGAATGGAACCAGCTTTGAATGTTACTTTGAGCTAGCTGGAAAAAAAATCAGAAGTGAAACTGAAGAGAGGTGTGAGCTCAAAAGAAGAGTAGGCTACAAACAGAAGTTGAAATTGCTATATTATGAAATAATGGATCATATATCAATGGAAATCAATACTCGATACTAAGACATCGACAAAATCAACTTTCTTTGTCTAGCTGATGCATCCAACTTCCAGAAGTTTGCTCAGGATTTCCCTCAGCAAGCTCTGGATAATTTGTAAAATACTTATGGATCATTTTTCGATACCAACAGGCTGAAAAATGAACTTTTGTTCATCTATTCTGATGAAAACTATAGAGAAATCAGCCTGGAAAAATTGACACAGACATTTATTGAGAATGACACAAGAGAGGTTTTCAAAGAGGCATATAAACTTTTCTCACTAATTTTGACGATCCCATAAACTAGTTGTTCAGTGGAGCGATCATTCTCTAGCATGAAGAGAGTAAAAACCTATTTACGGAATTCCATACGCCAAGACCGTCTGAATGATCTAGCAGTCATTTCAATAGAGAAAGAACTTCTAAAAGAGCTTATGGACACCACACCATTCCATGAGGACATCATTGATAAGTTTGCTGCCATCAAGAACAGGAAACTGGATTTGGTCTACAAGAAATAACATAGATGGTGAGTTTTGATGACATTATATTTGGGCTGTACTAAGCATTTTACCCTGGAGCCGCCACTGAGGTGGAACCAAAGTTAGTACTTGGAATTGTTAATAATTTGAGATTGGATTTGTTAATAATATTCGGACCAATCAGAAAACAGTGGAGAACATGGTTCCGCATTGGGGAAAACAGCATCACCAGAACCGTTTATTTCAAAGAAAATTGATGTTATTTTGTCAGGTGGAACCAAAGTTAGTACTTGGATTTGTTAATAATTTGAGCTCCTCTAAGGCAAGCGACTATTATAGTCTGAGGAATGTTACTCTCAAAGGTTTTATTATAGGCATATTGATACCACTGACTTTTCTTATCAATCATGTTCTAATAGATAGTAAATTTCCAGAATGCCTGAAACTCAGTAAAATTAGTCCAGTTTATAAGAAGGGTGATGGGACACAGCTAATACAGCTTGTACAATGCTTAATGCTAGTAAAAATTCTAATTTTTATTGAATACAAATTATGAAAAAATATGGAATATTTTATTAGAAAATGCAGTTAACCAACTGCTGGAATTATTTATTACTGAATAATGAAATACTTCAACTGAATGTTTTCACCAACAACAGTGAAACTGAGGCGCTTAAGGCTGTGCAAAAGCTAAAAATAAACTTTCTACTCGTGATATTTTTCAAAATTTTTCGATTTGTATATCATCAAGCTATCAAAATGAAAAAGTTTTCTCGGGAAAACATTTTTTTCCGATCATTACTTTTTGAGACATGAGCGCCTAGTTTACATTTTTGGGACAGAACATTTCAAAGAGATAAATCCTTAAGATTTAGAGGATAGATTCTTTTTCTGAAAATATCAATTTTTGAAAAAGTTCAATTTACCAAAAATAACTCAACTAAAAGTTATTTTTGGTAATTTTTAGTAGATTGAATAACTTTTTCAAAAATTGATATTTTCAGAAAATTTTGGTTTTACCAGATCAACATTACCTCTAAATCTCATGAATTTATCTCTTACCGAGTTTGAAATTTTCCATCCCAAAAATTTAAACTTTAGGTACTCATATCTCAAAAAGTAATGATCAGAAAAAAATGTTTTCCTGAGAAAACTTTTTCATTTGATAGCTTGATGACATACAAATCAAGAAACTTTGAAAAATATCACAAGTAGAAAGTTTATTTTTAGCCTTTGCACAGCCTTAATAGTTATTTGTATATCCAGAGTGAAAAGTACGACTTTTTCTCCCTGTGGGAAAAAGTTTGAAGCCCGAGGCAAAGCCGAGGGCAACAATTTTCCTGAGGGAGAAAAAGTATTTTTTGCTCATGATGTACACAACCTTTTTCCTCCATCTACATTTTTTTATAGAAACTACAAATAAAATCATTCTAATAACTTACGTATTGGTGACAATGTTTCCTAACAACATATCCTAAAATCTAAAACCTGAAAACCGGTCGTCTGATTGGCACTGCCGATTGTGCTATCTATCGGCAAAAGTTGTAACAATTATATCAGCTGGGCAGCTACCAGAAATGGCTGACTGCAGATCACGCGGTTCAGATTTGAATTGCAGATCAAAAATATGTGTTCGTTGGTATTTTGAATAGGATAAATATTTTAAAAATTGTATAAATTTTTATCGTCTACTAATATTAAGAATATAATATCATACAAACATATATTTCATGAGTTGATCAAATTTCTGGTTGTGGTATTGAATTCAGTTGACTCAATGACAGACACCTCTATTATGCTTTCTCATCTGAGCTTAGACCTTCTAAACTATTACCATGTAAGTTTTTAAAATAGAGATGCTTCCCATGTTATTTAAATGGAGTCATTTTTCCTCACTAGGGAGTTATTCTGTTTTTTACTACCGAGAGCGAAAAAGTGACACTTTAGTATTATGTTTCGGGGAGTAAAGTTAGTACTTTTTGAAGCATTGGTCCATAAATCAAAATATTATTATTTTATCTCTAACAGCATTGCTAAATAGCTACTCTTAAAACAAAAACATGCTTCACCAATCTTCCACATGATGCAAGATCGCTGCTCAGAACCCCCCGACCCCGAGAAGTAACTCTGTACCACCACTCACATCTTCGTTTGGAATTGGGTTTGAAAAAAATTTCCTGTTAGTAGCCTTCTAAAAATAAGGTTTGTTTAATGAAGGTTTTTGTTCAATTCCCGTTTGTATACTTGAAGAAATATATTCGGAAAGGTTATGAACCCTTTGACTATTTGTTTAGTAGGACTTTAGACTATTAGTTTATTTATTCCTGTTCCTGTGTACTCTTTATACAATGAAGACTGTTGCCTACTACCATCAGCCCTTCAACATCTTACCATCAATTGAATGATTTATTACTTCATGTTGATGAAAATGACTACATTGTGTGTGTTGAATCTTTTTTCAAATTTCACAGTTTGAACAAAGATTTTCTATTAGACCAGGGATTATTCTTTCGTTCACCTATATTGATGTCGATTATTTACTTAAAAGAAAAATATTTGCGTTTGTGAGATTCACAGAGCAGAATGACTAACACAGAATTGTTGCAACACATTGGTGGATATAGGGAGATTCGAAAGAACAATTTGGAAAGTGTATCTTCCCTAACACCTTGTCTAAATTCACGAAAAAAAACTTCTTCTGATAAAAGCCAGACTGAAACTTCTTCAGGTATGAAATGTTTTCATTGTATTCTGGTTGAGTTAAAAATACCAAAATTCAAAGTTATTTTTAGAATTTCTTTTGTAGAAGTGGTTGTAGGATTTTATCAAATGCTAGACTTGTGAAGGATTTATTGTACAGTGACTAGATAAAGACAGTGTGGCCATTGGAAATATTTTTTCCCGCCGCCGCCATGAAGATTCCATCTGTTTGAATCTTATACAGGATCTTATATGAGACTTCAAGTAAAATCGCTCATTCATATTTAATAAAGCATTCCTTCTTGAATACAAACTCAGTTACAATGTCCACTAAGTATTTTATAATTTTAAAAATTGTATTCTGGGCCTTGGAACAGTAAATGGAGGATAAAATAACCTTGATGAAAGGATGCCTCCCGTAACCTGATAGGTTCCCACACAATAGGTAAACTTACTGACAAATTACTTTTCCTGATTAGAAAAAGCAGATATAGGTGAACCCCGCTCAAGTTGATGAGAATTAGATAATATAATTTTCATAATTATTGAAACATAATAAATATTGAAATTGCTAGGTACTTATCTATATTTTCATCAACAATTTTTGTTAAGTTGAAACCTACCTCAATAATCTCAAAAATTCAAGTTATCACTCAACTTTTTAATTAGTCATGTCATTTTTATATCTGACTTTCATAAGAAGTTAACATGTTTTTCATAGAAAAACTGATATAACTTAATTCCCATGACAAGACAGGACAAAATTATAGTTGAAAGCCAAAAAGACTGAGGAAAATAGAATCATGCTCATCAAAATCCTATGGTCCATATTTTTATATTGTAATAGTACGATGTCATGTGAAATGAAATAGGTATTATTATAGGGGTGTACACGATGCATATATATGCTATTCTGCTAGTTGGTGGAATTTGTACCATGAATAAGGTAATCAGCTGGCTGCTGTCCATTATCATCTTGCATTTCCTGATGCAACGGGGAATTCAAATAAAATTGCCAGGATAGCAGAATAGCATATTTATGCACCGTGAACACCCCTAATGTTTTCTTTCTTATTATATTAGGCAGATGATTATGCAATAGAATTGTAACAGTCTTAAGCCGCGTTTACACTATGTAACTTTGTTATACAACTTTTGATTGAAAAATGAGTTTATGAATAAGCTCTCATAATAGGCCTATTATCAGCTGATGATTCTACTCCCCCCTCACCTATTTCACCGAATTCTGTAACTTATTACAGGTTACCCACTTCATGTGGGAAAGGAAAAATTTGTTATATAACATTATTTTTATACATATAACCTTCTTGTTCCAATATTATAAAACACAAATTTGTAACATTTCTATTGAACTTGATATATCAAAGTTTTATAACAAAGTTACATAGTGTAAACGCAGCTTTACAGTCTAATAATATTTATAACAACATGTCAACCTTCTATAAGTGTATGGGTGAACATTTGAGCATAAATTAGAATACAAAGAACATAATATTATACATTTTTATTGATATACTGTAATTCAACAAGAATTAATTATTTAGTATTAATTATCAAGAATTAACTCATCAGAAAGGAGAACTACAATAAAACTGTACAGTAAGTTATGGTTGCATTGCTTGCCAAAATAGTATATTTCGCACCTAGGGCCGAAAATGAGACTTTTCCGGCTCGAAATCGGTTTTCAAGTCCGAGGCCGTAGGCCGAGGACTAGAAAAGATTGAGAGCCGGAAAAACATTTTTGCCCGTGGTGCGAACGCTATTTTTCGCCACACAGAGAAATAAACAATATATATGAGAATAATTGTTTATTAAGCAGTTCCGAAAACAAAAGTGGAAGGTCATAGCTCTAGCTATTAGTATAGTTATTAGTATCTAGTTATTAAAGTATAGAAAACTGAAGAATACATAATACTTGGAAACCTCACAGAATCATATTGATTTTTCCAATACATCAATAAATTTTAGTTCTATTAGGATCCTCCTCAATTTGAATCAGGCAGC
This sequence comes from Nilaparvata lugens, assembly GCF_014356525.2. Classification (NCBI taxonomy): domain Eukaryota; kingdom Metazoa; phylum Arthropoda; class Insecta; order Hemiptera; family Delphacidae; genus Nilaparvata; species Nilaparvata lugens. Next base: position 90,398,774 of record NC_052518.1, on the reverse strand, counting down.
CTTTTGTTTTCCCAATTCCAAAAAAAATACCTAAAATACTCGTTTCACTGGGAATTCGTGTCTGATAGTAGCCTACATTATAACTGAAGAATATAAATTATTACTCATTTTATTGTGATCTATTCATGTTTTTCTTATGAAATTCAATAAATTATAGGCCTACAGCATGAAGACTATGTCCAATTCATTTGTACTGGTGGCAAAATTTTACATTGAAAATAATTATTTGATAAAATCCAAGTTCAATAGTAATGAAAACAAATTCCTTCAAAAAATAATTGATAATAATACGTTTCGAGGGAAAAAATTAAGAACAAAAAAATGGGAAGCATCGGGGGATTTGAACCCAGGTACCATCGCTCCGTAAGCAAGCTTCTTACCGCTGCGCTACATAGACGTTCGTAAATGGTAGTCTTATAACCTGCTGATAAAAATACACACTTTGGGCTATGGAACTTCAATTAGCCTACGGTAGCATAGATGAATTTGAACATTAATATTCTGAAAAATCTAGAAGGAAAATAGAAATTTGGGCTTCCAGGTGCACGAGATTGATATTTTTAGAATCTATGTTCAAAATTTGGAGATCTAAATCATTCCCGTTTTTCCGGTATGCAATCCACAAGTTGACATGTTTTGATGCGAACAAACACAACCCCACTCTCTCTTATTATATAGAAGAAGAAGATATCTTATTTGTATTTCATTCATCCAAATGAAATGATAGTATCTTATTGCAAAATAATTTATTCAATTCTAGAAGCATAAACTGATTCTGTTTCATAAACTATTTTGTAAACCCGTTCATATCAAATCAGAATCAGCTGTTATTCAAGGTCATTTTACAGCCCTAGGGCCGTAAAGTTTTACCGGCCTGGTCGGAAAACAATCACTTTCGGCCACCATATGACGCACGTAAACCAGCTCATTACATCCAAGTGTGGCGAAAACATATTTGCTAAAAAGAATAGTGATGGAAGGAGTTGATTCTTTGCCACTTTATATCTATGAGTTGCCACTTTTTAGTTCTATGAGTTGATATAATTTATTACATGACTATTCATCATAACTATCAGATCATATTATATTCATCATGACTATTATATTCGAAACAATTATTATGACAATAAGAAACTGCCAACAAATTCATAGACGAGCTAATCTTATCTATCTATCTATACATCATGACTATTTTATAAATATAAATAAAATGAACTGCCTAATTAATTTAAGGTTATGCATATAGTATCTATCTATCTATCTATCTATCTATCTATCTATCTATCTATCTAATCATCATGACTATTGTTAATTTAAATAAAATTAGCTATCTTAAGGAAATGCGTATAGTTGTCAATCTATTCATCTAACTATCTATCTATCTATCTATTTATACAGATTCACAGTATTCAATAAAACATAGCTACAATCATACAAGTATCGATCTGTTCATCCTGACTATTATTGATTTGAAAACAGAACCGGCAATTTAATTTACTAATCAATGAATCAATCAACTAACTGTCTAAATCGAATGCATAGCTACCGATTTACTGCTGTTAGTTTTATTCACGTTTTTGAATCTCCTTTTACTGGAAATTTTAAGTCTGAATACACTGAATCTCATCACTATCTGATGCTTGATGTTGTGGCAGTCAATAATGTGAGTCCCATCAACCATCTCCATCTTCCTACGAAAAAACTCTTTCAAGTCCATATCGCAATCCTTTGCAACACACCAATATTTCAAGAAAATGTTCTCTAATTTTCGAAAAAAATCAAAAGTTATGTTGTTGCAGAAGAAGAGGCACTTTTCTCGGAAGCACTTTATGCGAGTGAAACCTGCATACTCCAGTGACTCATTGTAAGTTTTTGTGCCAACACTTCCAACACATACCTCACATGTTTTTCCATTTTTAACTATGCTGGACATGATGTACCCACAAACGTTATACAGTGCACTGAGATCACTGTAGCTCATTATTGGAGGTTCGTACGTCGTTTCAATGTCGGTGAAAGTTTCTTCAGTCGGTACACATTTTGTTTTTTTTTCTAAGACGTTCAAGAAGCCACTAAGCATCTCCCTATCATCCTCTTCGTAGCTTGTCTTAGACACATCACTCAGGAATTGAGAAACACTGATCAGTCTTAGAATGTTTTTGAATTGAGCCGCGTTTGGAATCACTTGTTTGATGCGCACACTGCTGAACAAATTCTCCAAACAATCTTGAGTGAAGCGAGCTGTCAGAAGGAACTTGTAGTGGTCTTCACTCAGTAGTTCTTTTTGTAGGTCCAGGATTGACTTGGTTGAAATGTTGACCCCTGTTTGTGATGGCTTCCAGTGCTTTTTTTCTCCTACTTCAATCCTAGTGAATAAGTCAATGAAGTTTCTTAGAAATTCAATCACCTCTTCGTAGATCTGAAGCTTCTCTTTGCTAAGTGCATTGACTGGGTGTCTTGAAGTCATCAATTTGAACCATCTTTCAACTAGATCAATGAACCAAGCTGTTGTTTTATATTCTGCTTTATTGCATTGAACAGCTAAAAATTTCAATCCACTACTCACATCATGACACAACATGAGTAGATGTTGACACTCTCATTGTTCGAAAGTGAGTTGGAGTGAGATCCTCTTGACTTAATTTCGGTGCCAACTTGAACTCCATCTTTTCCTGATAATTAATCAAATCTTGAATGTGTTGAGCCTCCACCCAACAACTGCTCAAGTTATTTTTCTCAACAATGTCTTCAGGAACACGAATAATTTTGTTGTTCACTAGCATACTCTTAATGTTTTTAAAAAGATGAGGAACATCTGCCATGATAAGTATACTTCTGGTTGCATCCAGTGGATGAGTTATTGAATTTTTTGTTTGGCAATGACGACCAGCCATTACTCCCCATCTTTTCCACAAACCTTTGTTGGCTGCCCCCATATCCGATGTGATGCAGATCACTTTCAGTCCAACAGCTTCTGCTTTTTCAATGATTTCGAAAATAATTTTCTCGTAGATTGAGGCATCAATATTGTCTCCTGTGAAGTGATAAGCAACGGTTTGCTTCCACCGTGACGTGATGCCTCCTAGCATCACAACAAAAGCGTGAGAAGCAATTCCTGTGTGCTCAGGCAACGTTACATTCCCAAAATATTTCTTCAGTTTTGTGTCATATGTACTTGCAGGAGTGATAGCCATCTCATCGCATAATATAACACAGTCTCTTTCCTGGGAGGAGGAGAATGTACTTATTTTTATTTGCAGAAACTCAAAAACCTCGTTGAGTACTCCACTATCAAAGTGGAGGTTTTCAAGCCGTCTTCTCAATGTCCTCAGTGATGGTAGAGGCATACCCTGTTTCAAAAGCTCTCTGTATCCATTATTTCCACACGCAAATTTCAATTTTAAAGCATTTGAAACTGTTTCAGTACTCCATTTCAAATTCCTAGTGGATGAGCGCTGCAATGCTTGAATCTGGTCTGGGTTGAATACTTTGTTATATTTGTTTTCATTAATTACCTCACTTCTCTTCAATTTCAATTTTAGTTGCCTCAACTGCTTCTTATACTTTTGGTTCTTTAGGAATAATTTTTTGTTTTGTTGTTCTAGGAGGGATGAAGTAGATTCCATTGTGTGTTGGTCAAGCAATATGTCTGATTTCTGGGATGTTTCAGTAGCAGGATTGAACATTGTGGGTTGAGCAGAAGCTGATGTTGATGGCAGTGTTGATGCAGCGGTGTAGTTCATTGATGTAGTTTCATGTACCTTAGGAGGTTTTCTGGGTTCCTTTTTTGAAGAAAAAGAGAAGATCGTTGGATAAGCATTCGGCTTCAGCTTTTTGGTTCCATCTTCCCTCGTTTTCTCCCACATGGATTGCTCGAAATGTAGTTCACAGAGCACTGATGTGTCACTGGGTGTCCATCCTTTCCTCTTCACCTTGGCTGCCCATACCTTTCTTCTTGCTGGATCCTTGGGATACTTCTTCATTACATACCCCTTCTCCGATCTAGTTGTGCACCCAAATGCTGAGCATCCAACCATCTGAAACATTGTATAAAAAAATAACAACATCAGAATCCAATGCATTTCATTGCTTGTTAGACAGTTCATTCATTATTGTGATCAACTCAGTTCACATACTTGAGTTGCGGATGCGTTTCGAGCTATGTTGTTCATCCTTGACGCTTTAAGCTGAGACCGGTCTTAGCTCAAAGAGCCGAGGATGAGTCACATGAGCTGGAAACGCGTCCGCGACTCAAGTAAGTGAACTATATATCAAGAAGTTATAAGTTAGTCAGAATGATTATTTAATACATTTTCAATAAGCATGGATAACCTCAATAACCAGTTCATTCATTTTGTTGAGTCATGGACTCATTTTGTACAATGATATTTTCCAATAAAATTATTTTGTTCACAAATTGAGGGGTCTCATCTGGCGAAATTATGTTGAAACAAGTAACTTGAAAAGCATTTTGAAGAGTTCTAGAGTTATCTCTATAGATGTAAAATAGTATTTTGGCTATTTATGGAATCATCGATGTTAATACCCCTGAATAGTCATTATTATCATTGATAATACATTGGAATTGTCTATGTTATAATTATAAAAACTTATCTTCTATTTTTTCAATGATTTGATTATTATTTTTTATTAGTTTGTAATAAACAAGATTCATCTCAGGAAGAACAAAGATACTTTGAAAATAAGAGTAGGCTAGGCTAGTTTTACAAAAGTTTTATGTATAAATTTTGTAAACTCTAAGGTTCAACTTTAAGAAATTTATATTGATTTTAAATTGGTAATCAATAATTTTGATGTAAAGTGGACTGTATTGAATAGAAAAGAAACAAGTGATATCTCTACAGAAACAAGTACATGCAATGAATATATAAAAGAACAACTCACCGAAAATCTGCAGAGTACCTAATGTAATATTTATATTATTGAGCTTACAACTCCCAGGTAAGGTATTCAGGTGTCCCCGAGGTAGGAGATGAATCAAGGATGGTGAAAAGGCAAGCTTAATTGTCATCTACTGTTGGTAAATTCGGCTTCCATCATATAACGTTGCACATATATTTCTGACGAGATATTTACAATGTCTTTAAAGACTATAGATCGGTGAACTTTCCAATCGAAAAATAATAGTTTAAAACTTTCAACTAAAGGGAGTTTGGCAAACACTCTTCCAAACGTAGGTTTATGGTGTACGATTTAACATTAACGAAAAAATAATAATTTGAAGAACGATTTTCTTCTGGGAATGATCGACGAAAATTACCAATTCCCGACTCGAGGCAAGCTATTTCAAAGCGAGACTGAACTGAAAAAGACAGCCGACCGGCTAGTGAGCGCGACGCACTCAAGTGAAAGAAATATGAACTGAACAAGGAGCGCGCGTCCAATTCAAAAACGAAAAATGAAAACTAGAGCTGGCTCCAACATCCCCCCCCGGCTGAAAAGCTATTTTCAGACAAGGCTAGAGAACAAAGAAACGAAAAAAAACAATGAATAAACGACGAAAGAAATAAAAATAAAACAAAACGAGAATAAAACAAAAATGCAAAAGGAAAATTATTGAGTAGGCAACGGATACAACTTTGTAGCCGGCCTTTTGAAGCGACCATTGGCGCACCGCACCATAGCCACTCGAATGACACCGTCAGCACCGGGAAATACTTCCTCAATCACCCCCAGAGGCCATTTCAATGGTGCGACATTTGGTTGATCCACTAGGACGATTGTACCAACCGTGAGAGGGGTGGAATCCTTACACCATTTCACACGGGTTTGTAATTCGTGTAAGTATTCTTTGCGCCAACGACTCCAGAAAGACTGAACCATTTGATTGACTAATTCAAACCGATCCAATCGATTCATTGGACGATCTTCCACATTTAACATAGGAAGGTACTTAAGAGGTGTCAAAGTGAGAAAATGAGCCGGTGTGAGGGCGAGGGGTTCACTCGGATCCGCGCTCATTTGACATAACGGGCGTGAGTTAAGTACAGCCTCAATTTGAACTAAGACAGTGTTCAATTCTTCGTAAGTCAACAACTGGTTACCAATAACTCGAAACAGATGTGACTTTACTGATTTTATATTCGCCTCCCAAAGACCGCCGAAGTGAGGTGAACCTGGCGGGATGAAATTCCACTCAATGCTATGATCAGCAAGTTCATTCTGGAGCAGGTTTTGATATTCCTTGGAGTTCAGCATCCGTGACAATTTTATTAGCTCATCATAGGCGCCGACGAAGTTGGTACCATTATCGGAATACATGACCTTACAAGGACCTCGTCGAGCAAGGAAACGGCGAAAAGCTGATAAGAACATTTGGGTCGATAAGTCCGAAACTAATTCAATGTGAACGGCTTTAGTTGCCATACAGACAAAAAGACAAATGTACGATTTAAATATGAAAGGATTCCGACGCCTGGCCATGGTGATTCGAATGGGTCCACCATAATCAACTCCACATTGGACGAATGGTTTAGACGACAGAGTTCTACAGGCTGGCAGATTGCCCATTTTCGGCGGTGTAAGAGTGGGACGATAGTGAAAACACTTGTTACATTTTCGTACATGACTCCTTATAAGGACACGGGCTGATAAAATCCAATATTTTTGTCTCAAAATAGACGCCAATAAATGAGGTCCAGCGTGACAGTGCTTTTCATGAAAATAATCAATCAAAAGCGTGACCAATGGATCATTTTTCGGTAATATAATCGGATGACAGCTGTCATAATTCAACTCAGAATTTTGTAAACATCCACCCACACGAATAATATCATGATCAAGAAAGGGTGACAGTTGTTGAAGATGAGAAGTACATTCTTTCCCAGCTTTCAATTCCAGTAATTCTTTTGAAAAATGAATTTTTTGTACGACTTTACACAATTGTTTTTCCGCCAAATCGAAATCTAATTCATGAGGTTTAGGCAATAGACGAAGTACTTTCAATATTAACACCATGATACGCAATAGACGTTGGTAGTTGGAACAACGAGCAATTAAAAGATGAATCGAATTAATAGATGAATTTTCCGACTGTACTACAGTGACAATTGAGTGAACCTTGACCTCAGGTAGACACTCTATAGGTTCCAGATCGACCTTGACGGGCCAATCACTCTCTTCTAACATTAGCCAAGAGGGGCCAGACCACCACAAATCATGATTGTTTATTTCAGAAGGGGATAAACCTCTCGAAATGGGATCAGCTGGGTTTGAATTTCCTGCCACGTGTAACCAGTCGTTGATAGGACAGTCTTGAATTTTCGTAACTCGATTAGCGACAAAAGATTGCCATCTAGATGGACAGCCCCTGATCCAATGTAAGACCACAGTTGAATCCGATAATGCAACAACGCGAGTCACGTGACAACGAAGGCTCAAAACAGAGACAACAACCTGTATTAATTCAGCGAGCAAGAGCGCCGCGCATAATTCAAGCCTAGGTATGGATAAAGTCTTAGATGGCGCGACTTTTGATTTAGCGCACAACAATGTGATAGTTGCAGGTTGCATATCCATTTGAGATTTTATGTAGATCACACCACCATAACCTAAAGTCGATGCATCACAGAAACCAATGACAGTAATTTTCGAATCATTCATCACTCCTAAATGACGTGGTATGAAGAGATTGGACAATAAAGGGAACTCCTTCTGACATGTCTCCCATTGAAGCGCAATAGAGGGAGGTACTGAATCGTCCCAATCAAGACCAGCATTCCATAATTGTTTAATTAAACATTTAAGAAACAAAGTTAGGGGTGACAAGAGTCCCAAAGGATCGAAAATGCGTGCTACTACCGATAAAATGTGACGTTTGGTAGGAACAGACTGATTAGGATTCACTGAAAAACAAAACGAATCACTACCAGGTTGCCATTTCAAACCTAGGACAGCCAACAAATTTCCCATCTCGAAATCTTTAGACAAGGCCGATTTTTCATCTTCCGAGAAATCATTCATCAATTCAGGTGAATTGGAACTCCATTTAGTAAGTTCAAATCCGCCTCTCTCGAACAATTCTTTAGCCTGACTACAAAGACGATTTGCTTCACCTAAAGAAGACACACTTGTCACCAAATCATCCATAAACATGTCACTCGGAATACGAGCTTTAGCGTCAGGGAAATTTTCACCTTCTTCTTGAACAAGTTGATGGACAGTTCTGAGAGCTAGAAACGGTGACTCACTCAGACCAAATACGACAGTTTTTAATTCAAAAATTTGTATGGGATCATTGGACGAAAATCTCCATAACAAACGCTGAAATTTGCGACACGATTCATCGACAAGAATCTGTCTATACATCTGCTTTATATCAGCAGTTACAGCGATAGAAAATAACCGAAAATTGACTAACAGAACGAAAATATCCGTTTGCAACTTGGGGCCGATATGAAGTATATCATTCAATGATACTCCAGTAGTAGTTTTCGCGCCTGCGTCAAAGACAATACGCAAAGGCGTTGATTGACTCTGAGTTTTGATTACAGCATGATGAGGTATAAAATAACCACTTTTATCACTCTGATTTTTTATCAATTCCATGTGTCCTTGTTTGAGATAATCCAAGAGGACATCGTGATACACTAAACGCATGTTTGGATCACGTGCCAGTCGTTTCTCCAAACTGATGAGTCGACGTTCTGACATAGCATAAGAATCACCAAGACAATCAGGGGATTTTGAAAACGATAATGAGACAACGAATCTACCCGAATTTTCACGACGAACGGACGATGCAAAATCCTTCTCGCATTCTAACTCATCAGCAGTGAGTTGTTTTCCTACATCTGGAACGCTTTCCACTTCCCAAAATTTTCGAACTAACTTATCCAACGGTGATGTTAGACAAGTCATCAAACACGTTGAATTTTCTGAAGATTGAGTTAAAATAGGGGCTCTACCCATCAAAATATAACCGAAAACACTTTCCAAGGCCATCAAATAATTCGAATCAATTTCCACACGACCATTTCGGAAAATATGGGGCACTAATTCAGCTCCTATAATAGCGTCAATTTCGCTGGGAATGTGATAACTTTCATCAGCAAGTCGAAGACCAAACAAATTTGATAATTTAGAATTATCAATTTTACTAGTGGGAAGCTGTTCCATGATTTTTTCGACAACTAATGGTTCAATGGAAAATTTAACACTAGAATCGAGTCGAGATTGAAGCGTGACAAAAGTACGACCAAAAACTGATTGCGAATTTCCGCCAAAACCATTCACAATTAATTGGAAAGGAGAAATCGATAGTTGCAATTTACGACAAAGTTTACGAGTAATGAAATGACTTTGACTAGCTGAATCAACTAAAACTCTTATTTTGTGCAATCTACCTCTCTTATCAGGTACCTCGACTTGAGCAGTTGATAGTAGAACACTATACGGTGCCGACTTCGAATCGATAGAACAACAGGTAATAGTATTATTTTCTACCTTTTTCGCATCCGAATTTGATGACGAATTTGAAGCATTTCCGAAATGTAAAAGCGAATTATGCTTCTGACTACATTCCTCGCAGTTGGAAGAAGTACAATCTTTACTACGATGGGCTGGCGAGAAACATTTCAAACAGCAACCCTTCTCCTTAACAAAACGAAAACGGTCCCAAGGTGATAACTGACGAAAAAGACGACAATTGATCAATTTATGATTTGTCATCGAACATTTCAGACATTCTGATATTTTTACCGGTGATTTGGTCACTTGCGAATTCGATTGAACAACCAACACTTTGGATTTTGGTATTGGTTTCACTACTGGCTTGCATTGTTTAGACGATTCGTCATGCGGTAACGATTTAATCTGCCTTTCGATGAATGAAACAAAATCAGTATATGTGGGATCATCCTTAGTATGAACTGAAGCTTCAAATGCCTTTCGAGAAACAGGATCTAAAATTTTCAACGCTTGGAACAGAAATATTGCATCAGATACATCTTCACCTCGTAGGCGTTTTAAAGCAGTAATTGAACCACAGAACTGATCGACTATAGAAACTAAACCTGCACGAGACTCAGATTTTAGACAATTGAATTCGAAAATTTGTTTCAAGTACACATTTGAGAGTGAGCGGGGGTCATTGAACCGCTTAATTAATGCATCCCAAATAATTTCATAATTATTAGCAATAGGTGGTAGATGACGTGAAATATTAGCCGCTTCTCCAGATAGTTTGGACACCAGATATTGGACCTTTTGTTGATTTGGAATCGATTTGTTGTCATGAATCATGCATTTAAACATTTCGTAGAATACCGCCCATTTTGATTGATCTCCGTCGAACACAGGAATTTCAATTTTCGGTAAAATATTAGACGAATCCTTATTGGAAGATACAGGTTGAGCCGGGTTAGAAACACTAGGTACAACCTGACTGCGTTTTTTCAATTCACTAGCAATTGCTTCCATATGTTCGAACATTTCCATATGTGAACTACTAAATTTGGGTACAAATTCCGGGTCTTTTTCCATTTCAAGCTCCTGTATTTCCATTTCAACAGCTTCATAATCCTGAACAGTTTTAAGAGTGGAACTATAGAGAATTAGAAATTGTTTAGCACTAGCTTCTTCTTTTAAAGCCTTTTTCGACAATTCGAAAGTACGTTGAATACGATAGAAATATTGCTCAAGTTTAGCTCGTTTGAGCTTTAACTTCTTTTCACTCATGATTGGATATTGGAAAGGTCTTAATGATTTTCATTTACTAATTTTCGAATAAAATTACGAATGCAACAATGAACGATTTTCATTGATGATTCAAGCAAGCAAAATGATAATGCTAGTACAAATTGAACAAAGAAAGCTCAATAGACGAAGCAAGCTAAGCGATAACGTTATCAGCATTGCAAAGTAACGGTTCCGAACGGACAATAGAGATAAGAGTGAACCAACTTGATCGGCTCAATTCATAATGTACAAACAGGTTTGAACCCTAGCATGCACAAACGATTTACAATAAAATTGGATAAGTGCTTGCCAAATATTTGAATAAAAAATAGCCAATAAAATCTGGCCTGGTGGACCAATGTAAACTCTAAGGTTCAACTTTAAGAAATTTATATTGATTTTAAATTGGTAATCAATAATTTTGATGTAAAGTGGACTGTATTGAATAGAAAAGAAACAAGTGATATCTCTACAGAAACAAGTACATGCAATGAATATATAAAAGAACAACTCACCGAAAATCTGCAGAGTACCTAATGTAATATTTATATTATTGAGCTTACAACTCCCAGGTAAGGTATTCAGGTGTCCCCGAGGTAGGAGATGAATCAAGGATGGTGAAAAGGCAAGCTTAATTGTCATCTACTGTTGGTAAATTCGGCTTCCATCATATAACGTTGCACATATATTTCTGACGAGATATTTACAATGTCTTTAAAGACTATAGATCGGTGAACTTTCCAATCGAAAAATAATAGTTTAAAACTTTCAACTAAAGGGAGTTTGGCAAACACTCTTCCAAACGTAGGTTTATGGTGTATAATTTTACAGTTTATAGGTACATGAGAAATCCTAACCTAGAAATTTATTTCTTTCACGACAAGGATGGGAATACAAGAATTCAAGTTACCTCTTCTTCGATCAAATTAAATCTGTGTCAGAAGAGTAAGAAGCTCTTGTTTATGTATCAAAAAGATTTTCCAAGAATAATAATAACAACAAGACACTAAAACTACATAATGAAATAACCCCAACAAATGAAAGCATGTTAGGCTACAAGACCTACGCCATTTCATTAATTGCCTTAAAACTTACACATATTAGCCTATTATAAATAGAAAATAGCTTACCTTCCAAAATGCTTGATGCAATTTATCGAAATCCACAATTAAAATAAGTTTAAAATATTGAAATTCCAATGTCGCAGTGTCGCAGTACAATGATGCTATAGAGGATTCCAGTTTGTTTGGAATCTTAATGGCGGATTTGTACCACGTGATCGAGCTAGCCAATCAAAAGTGTGACACTCAATGGCCACACTGTCTCTATCTAGTCACTGTAATTTATTGCATTAATTAAGAATTTGTTTTATGAAGATTAATCACGTTTTTTGTTGATGATCTTGAAAAGGGGGGAGTCTCTATTACACATCAAATCAATGGTACATAGAACCTCCTTATGATAGGTAGAACATTTACAGGAGGTTCTATGGCCCATCAAACCTGTGAGAAGGTGTGGGTTCACCCACGTTTGAAGATTCCATCATAGTTGAGTGAAATGTTTATCAACCTATATTGCTTGTGAACAATGTTGAGCAGTTCGTTGTGCATAATTTTTTAGATGTCAAGAAACTCGAATTATGGTATTAATCACATTCAATAGAAGATTCCACTATTTATTAATCGGTAATTTTCTAAGGTTGCAATCTAATTTCCTAGATGTATTTTTATAAAAAAGTTACAGTTTTCTTACTTTATTATAAATGAAAAAAAATGTAAATTTATATTATTTGTCCAGGATTATTATTGATAACTTGAATCGGACTGAATGACATATAACTATTACAATAGTTGTAATAATATTATAATTGGGTAGAGGGTAAATTAAAAGAAAAATTGGCTTCAGTGTCCTATAAAATTTTCGTGGGAATATGGTAAGATTTATGGTTCAAATATATTCCAGATTCGATTCTTAATAGAAAAAAATCTTTAGATACAGTATACAGTACTATAATTTAGCAGGATACATTCGAAAAAAAGTAAAAATACAATAATAGTCAATACAAGTTGATTAGCATTGCTATCAACTGACATAATATTTTTCATCTACAACATTTTTTTTAGTAAAAAAAGCAGTTGAAAATAATATTAGTGGAACAATTCTGTAAAATATACCAGGCTTGGTCAGAGATTTTCCAAATAATTTTGTTTTGATATGATGCTGGACTGTCACCTTTTATCTCTTTATTTTATTAATCATCTCATCTGTAGATTAAATAAAATCAATTGGGAGAAAATCCATTTGATCATTCCCAGTAGTTTTCTAAAGAAATTGCTATAATCATAAAATTCTGTATTATTAATTATGAACTGTAGGCACAAAGCTACAGTAATTTATCAAATTTATTATTTTTATTTTTGTAAAAAATGTTTTTTTTAGGTTGCAGAAGGAGTCTACAACAATTCAATCACAGCACACCAACACTGTAATTATTGTAATAACACAAAATGGACAAGCTTTTGAAGGTATTTTCCATATATTTTCAAACTCTTTCGAAGTTGTCATTGGAATGGCTCACCTTGTGGATGAACCTCAACCTAGATCACTTGATACTTGAACCATTTTTGTGAGATAATTTTGTAGGTAATACTCGGTTGAAAATATTGGATTGATAATTTCTTTAAAAATTCTAATTTATAATTTCTTCAAGGGGATAACTTTCCCCTCGGGCTAAGTTCATCATCCACATCTGCTCATCAACAATGGCACTAGTGGCCCTTGTTGACCGCATGAGAGAGATGATAACACTTTTTGATCCGATGGGGGTCAAAAAGCAGGGATATCTTGCCTGGGTTCCATATACCCAAGATATCCTTCTGCAGAATCTCACGACCAGATCAAGATATCCTGCTGAGGCAAACTCGAGGTTCTATGGCCCATCGAACCTGTGAGAAGGTGTGGGTTCACGTCTGAAGATTCCGTCATAGTTAAGTAAAGTGTAAATCAACCTATCTTGCTTGTGAACAATGTTAAGCAGTTCGTTATGCATAATTTTTTAGATGTCAAAAAACTCGAATCATGGTATTAATCACATTCAACAGAAGATTTCGCTATTTATCATTCGGTAATTTTCTAAGGTTGCAATCTAATTTCCTAGATGTATGTTTATTGAATAGTTACAATTTTCACAACTTTCTTACTTTATTGTAAATGAAAAAAAATTGTAAATTTATATTATTTGTCCAGGAATAGATTATCATTGAGAACTTGAATTGGAGTATATGACAGATAACTATTACCATAGTTGTAATAATATTATAATAATCATTGGATAGAGGGAAAATTAAAAGAGAAATTTGAATTGGAAAATAGTAATAATACAATAATAGTCATTACAAGTTGATAAGCAATGCTCTCAACTGACATAATATTTTCCATCTTCAAAATGAAGATGAGCCGGTGGCGGTGGCACAGCGAGCAATCATCAAGACATGTCTCAGGCGAGACTATCCCTATCCATCTAATCTTGTTTACCTAGTGTTTCAAGTTTTTAATATTAGGCAGCTTGACATACGAGTTTTGATGAATCACATATACTACAACAAACACTTCATTTTCAATAATTTAGCTCATACTCATAATACAAGACTCTTGGAAAAGGCCTTAGTGCGGTTGTGTCAATGGAAAAATAGAAAGGGTACCAAGAGTTTGATTTTACAATATCATATGATGTATTATAAAATAGATAAATATAGAAATAAGTAATTAACTATTATGTACAAAAATAATTTATTGTTGATTACTGTTCAAATTGAATAGTCCATTGTACTAGTAATCCATATAATCTAGTTTATTAAAATGTAGTAATAGTCCATATTTGTGGTGCTTTTTTAAAAATGGACGGACAATTTATTAATATACCTGATGGTGATAGTGCTTAATATAATGTTTGTATTGTAAGGTAAAATAATATGTTTTACTAATGTGATATCTTGTAAAAAAATTATTGTACACAAATATTAAGAATTTGTTTTATGAAGATAACACGCTTTTGTCGATAATAAAAAGTTGTTCATGAGGGATGTGAGGAAGGAAAAAGAATGTCACAAATTTTCAAAAACTTGATTTTAACATCATCTTGTAGCCATTTATGAAAGCCATTCTAATAATGAAAAACTTGAAAATTCCTCATTCCTGATTTGATATTCACAAAGACTATTGCTTAAAAACAGAAGGCGAAATCCATGTTAATTCTACTCGAATTTTATGTATTGTCTATGAATAAATGAACTTGACTAATTCTGTAATTCACCATGTAATTCCATACTTATTTTAATAAGACCATTATTAAATAATGAAAAATGTTCTCTTTCTCTCAATCAAAACCGAATATTGTAATATTCAATTTTATTTCATCAGAATTCACTGTGAAATTTCCTATTACACTACAGTGACAACCATTATTGAAGTTTTGATTCGAAAGTAGAATGTTGAGTTTAGTATTGTGATTCTAAATAATCTATAACTAATTTTTTTTAAGAATATTCAATTCCATTGAATATGAGAAACTCATTTCGAGAAAGCGTTTTGTTCCAAAGTCCTTGTTCCAACTCCCTTCTTCCTCTTCTGTATGCTTTGGACCTCTAAATTTCTAGAATGGCACTAATTTCTATTGACTCAGCTGTATGCCATTCTTTCTTTCTCTTTCTGTCGGCCTCCCTTGGCCAAACTCTTTTTTCTTCAGGCGTCAGGTGGCAACCGGCCATAATATTTTTCAAGCCAAAAACTTTCTCCTAATCCAAATTATGATGATACAACTAAAGAGAAGAGATGTGAAGGCTAGGGCGTCCCCCTCAAGCGACGGAAATGCTAGGGTGTCCCCCACAAGCGACAAAACTGTTAGGGCGTCCCCCCCAAGCGACGATATTAGACGCAGCATTGTTAATGTGCGCTTAGCAACATGGAACATTGGATCTCTAACCGGACGAAGCCAAGAATTGGCAGATCACCATGTAATTCACCACAAAGACTATTGCTTAAAAACAGAAGGCGAAATCCATGTTAATTCTACTCGAATTTTATGTATTGTCTATGAATAAATGAACTTGACTAATTC